>NC_140953.1:3838996-4438996 GCF_014529385.1 Adiantum capillus-veneris | reverse complement strand
CTGTGGTTTCCATTTTGGTTGTATATATCTCCTTTAGAGATTTTTTCAACTCTTGATACTTCTTTTTCCGCTCAACTCGTGTCATGGTTGACTCCTTTTCCTGTTTTTTTGGCTTTGTTTGAGTATCCTACCTTGTTTCTCTCAATGTTTTTGACATTTTTGGGTTTTCATTTGAAGGATATCTGCCCGGGGAGGTCACCTAATAAAAATGTAACCTATCACGTGAGTTCAATAGAAGGGTATTTAAAGTTCTTGAAACTTACAGAAATATATATACATAAGGGCATTATTTTTTCAAACATGAAAAAAACTTACAGATTTTGGAAGAAAAGGGTACATTATATTCTTAACAAAATTCACAGATAAGGGGTTTTACAAACATGTTTTGAACGCACGTGATATGGTAGTTTTACACATAGTGAACCCCCCGAGGATATCTGCCACTGATTTTGTTCGTAACACAATCATGTTCATCTATCGGCATCAGGAACTTTGTTCTACTGGAGACTGATGGCATAGGTCTAGATTTCACGTTCTTGTGTCTCTTTTCCGTCTATATCTTTTTTGTCTTTTTGGTTTCTGGTTAGGAAAGTCAAAAAACTTTTCCTCCCCTCGTTTCATGAGTAGCTTAGCTCTCACTTGTTCTTTTTCTGACCCCGAATCTTCTAAGGTAGCTGAGTGTCTGTCTAACTCGTCTCTCGCATCGTAGTAGAGGTCTCAAAAGAATTGTTGATCTTTCATCAAGTCCTTGGGTTCCTCTATTTCATCTTCAATGTAGAGGGTTGAAATCATGTGAATGGGAATTATGTCATAGCCGTTCTCAATGCAAAATTGAGTAGGCATAGACGTATTCACACACACATCCATTGTCGCTAATATTTGCGTCCACTCAAATGGCTCAAACAAATGCTCTAGAAAGGGTTCAGGTACATAAGCTTCGTCTATGAAATCCCTTTCTAAAATACATTCTTCTCGTTCTAAACTCCCATTTTCTGAAGCTCTGCACATCCAAATAGGAGTGTCTTTGTTCAACCATGATGGAAGCTTAGTTTCAGCCGAAGAGACTGAATCAAGCTCTTGTATGGGCATTTTCATGACATCTATATAAGTTAGGTTCCCTGCTCGACGATGCTCGTCTCTATGTTTTGACCTTTGGAACCGTCTTTGTTATTGTCGATGATGTTTTGGGCACCCAGATTTGAATTGACTTGTCCTTAAGCTGTGCTTTTGGTACCCAAATTTGCCTGACTCTTTGCATGCTACCTGTAGCATTTTCTTGTCAATATGATGAAGAAGATTAATTACTTTGTGGTTTGGTCAGTTGATTGTTTTCTTTCCATTCCTCCTTGCTTGGTGCAATTAGAAAAATGAGTTGGCCGCCTTTAGGTGATAGCTTGAGCTGATTTGTATCACAATCTGGTATTGCTTTGTATGTCCTCATCCATGAGATTCCTAGAATCATTGTCTCATTCATGTGTTCATTTGGTAAGCATACAAATTGATGAGGGCATGAACATCCACGTACTATCACATTTAAGTTGCTACTCCCAATGTTGGTGTTGGGTTCTTGTTGCATCCTTTTATTGTCGCTGTTCCTACTATCAAAGACTAACTTGTTGCTTTCTTGTACGTGGAATAACTGACTACATCTACTCGAGCTTCTGTATCAACCAATGCATTTGTGCTATGATTGTTGAGTTGTACTTTGATGCGAAGGTCCATTCCATCTAACCATTCCTCGTATGTTGACGCTGCATCTTTTGGTAATTCCCATTGTCGGTCATCTATTTCCAGGGTGTTGATGGGAATAGGTTGATGATTCTTGAGAGCAACTTTCCTTTTGAGTACCCAAATCCGAGCTTCCTCTTGGGCTTCATCAAGAACCTGTTGTCTTTTTATCTTCGTTTGCTTAGCGGAACGCATTCATTCTAGCCATTCATTGGTTAATGGAAAATTGTATTTCTATAAATGGCATCCGCTAATCCAATTAGCCATTGGTTCACCATCTAGGGTGGATAGCTTAACTGCTCCACTTGGAGATACATCTTCAATGATAAACGGTCCATTTTCCTTTTTCTTAAACTTGGGAATGTGTTGCTTAAGGGAATAGACTAGAACTAAGTCCCCTTTTTTGAAGATTTTTATAATTAGATGGGAACCAAAAAAACTATTTTTGTTTCTGCTTTTGTGCATAGATGTGATCTACAGCTATTAGCCTTTGCTCATCTAGCTTTTCTAAATCATCAAGTCTTTTTGACAATTCATGTCTAGTCCACTCAAGATCCTTTGCTACCCTTAATGTCAGCAATAGAAATTCTATTGGCAGTATGACATCAAGACCATAAACAAGGTTAAAGGGTGTAGCATTTAAAACTATTTTGAATGAAACTTGATAAGCCCATAGAGGTGCATGGAGATTCATTTCCTAGTCTGTCCTTCTTGAACTAATCACTTTAGTCAAAACCAAGCTAATAATCTTATTCGTATGCTCAGCTTGTCCATTTTCTTGTGGGTGATAGGGAGTTGATTTGTTATGGATGACCATAGATTCATGAAGCAGATACTCGATTCCCTCATTGAGGAAATGAGTTACCCTATCGTTGATAATTTCTACTGGCAGTCCATATCTTGTGAACACATACTCATCTACGAATGTGGCAGTGGTTATGGCATCATTCTTTTGAGTTGCTTTAGCCTCGGCCCACTTAGTCAAATAGTCCGTAGCTACAATGATATATTGAGCTTGGGTTCTATAAGCAGGTGGTTGTATTGGCCCAACAAAGTCTATACCCCATTTTGCAAAAGCTCTAGCTCCCATCATTGGTCTTAAGCGCATGCTATCTACTCGTGTTGAAATTTTAGCTCGTTACAAGCATCACACCTTCGAACATATTCTTTGGCATCTGCAAAAAGTGTTGGCCACCATATGCCTGCCATTAAGATTGCTCTTGAGGTGGTCTCACTAGAAAATTGACCTCCACCTAATCCAACTTGTGCTTGTTTTATAATTGGAATATATTCGTCTTCATTAGCACAAAGTCGCAAATTTTGATCCTTACCTCTCATATACAATTGGTTTCCAATAAGAGCACAATCTCTTTCTTCTGTTTCAATTGCTCTTTGACAGCGTTTACTCATATCCTCAGGAAATGTTCGGCTCGATAAGTAAGTGACTAGATAGTGACTCCACTTAGGAACAAGTGACATTTAAAACAATGTTAATGGAGGTATGGGTGTTTTTTTTTTACATTGAGGACAATCCTTTATGAAGGAGCGAACATCACTCCTCCTAGTTGGCCAGAATACTCCAAGTCTCAAGATCCTTTGCATAGTTTGGTCTTCCGCAAAGTGAAGTCCTACTATGGTAAAAGTGCTTGACTTAGGTATTGGTTTTTCTCTTCAAGATTAATGCATAAGAGCAATATTCCATCTCGGTTTATTTTGTATAGCCTACCAGCTAGTGAGGAATCCCAAACCTCGAGCGAGAATTTTCTAGCAATCCATAAACAGAGCAAGATAGGGCAAGGTACACTACTTAAAACCCATAGTTGTTTAAGATTTTTGAGATGATTTCAGGAACAAACAAGAAATATAAACAATATTCCACTTATTTATCATGATAAACCCACAATACTTTTTTGAGTTGAGAGATCTCCTTGAGCATGTTCTTGGTAAAATGTTCCTCTTCTTTGTCACACCACAGACACTTTATCTCTCTATTTCTCCTCGGGCCTTATTGCCCTTGGATATTTCCACCAAGTTTTATGATTGTTGGAAACACTGGCACCATGATTCAAATGGCCTTCAAAGTCATGACCTCATAGGGGTTGTTAGAGATTTGGGTGTTTATAGATTAATTAGCACCAAGTATGACATAGTAATGCATGCATGGCTGCAATATATCCCAATTTCATTGCTTGCATAGAAAGAAAAATGTTACTCAATTCGAGACCTCTACCCAAGGGTTAAAACACGAGCCTTATGCTAAAAAAGTAAGGCTCTTTCCACTAATACAAATCTCTAGACTAAGTAGAGAGGATGATATCCTTCTCATCTGTTCTTCTTAATTCCCCTCTGTCTCTCTCACTCTCGCTCTCTCTAACTCAAGCCGTTATGATTTGATGTATAGATCATGGTGGAAACTTTGGAAGAATTCTACTACAATGAGGACATACTTTTAAGAAAATCCACATCATGGTATATATTGAGGTTTGCATCAACCCATCATATATAGCCAGCCATCGGGGGGGGGGGGTAATTGCAGTGATTTGATAGAAGAGTCACCAAGGGTGATAGTCATGATCAATGTACTGAGGAAAACTTTGTGCTGCCACATGGCCTCTCCCTTTCACCTACTTGTGTGTTTACTAATCATGGTTACAACCTATACCCTTCTTGGACACTCTCTTTGATCTCTTTTTCTTGTGTAGATTCCTGATAGTGTTGAAAAACCTACTAGTTTTAGAGAAACTTGGTGTGAAACCCTTGATATATTGATATATATTCAATTTACCTCTTAGTGTTGTTTATTTTGAACACGAGTATAGAATCTATAGAGCTATCTGCCATAGCCTCAACCCATTTTCTTCATGCAAAGATTGACCTTGTTCAAGAGGCTAAGCTACTGATCACATCTCTCAGAGTCCTGATTCTCCATTGTCACCGTGTAACCCTCTCTACTAATCGCTAACGGCATTGTTGCTAGAGATATTGTGATACTAGCATCTCGAGCGGTTTTGCTATAGCTCATCTCCCATGAATGTACGTGCTGATAGAGTGCACAAGCCACTCATACTATAGCACCTTTCTCATTTTCTAGAATTTGAGAGCCACGTTTATTAGGATATGCATGCATGCTTATGTGATAATGTGTGTGTGTTTGTGTGTGTGTGTGTGTGTGTGTGTGTGTCTGTGTCTGTGTGTGTGTGTGTGTGTGTGTGTGTGTGTGTGTGTGTGTGTGTGTGTGTGTGTGTGTGTGTGTGTGTGTGTGTGTGTGTGTGTGAGAGAGAGAGAGAGAGAGAGAGTAAGAGAGAGAACTTAGAGCTGAGCAAATATGCAACTCATGAGAGCACATGATTCCTGTAGGCCAAAATGAATGAGGTATTGAGGCTTTAGTGCATCCTATAGCTTGTTATCAATCATGAGTCATGAGTGACAATATTTAGACGCTCCTTGCTAACGGAATCCTAGGATGACACAATTTTGAGCACATACATCTAAGCAATACAAAACCTAACCTGATCGCTCTTCATCACAAAGAAATCTATAGTGTGCATGACTTTATTATAGTTTTTTTATCGCTCTCACACTCCGTACCCTAGAGAACTTCCCCCAACCAATCTCTCTCTCTCTCTCTTTTCTTTTTTTTTGAGACAAAATAAAGTAGCTTTAAATTAACGTTCTCAATCATGAAATGTGTGTCCAAAACTTGTGGTAATCTTCCAAAAACTCAAGTGTTCACAACTAGAGGCTATACAACAGATATCCACCAGAAAACAGTTGCTTACACCAAGTAGCCTACAAACTGGCCCTCAAGCACTCTTATCTGTCTTTGCAGCAGCAGTAGCAGCCTGTCCATGCAACCTACTCGTTCTCCTAGTAGCAATAAGACCAACCTTCTGCCCAGGTGGAGCATCACGTCTAACCGTATTGGCATGCCCAATGTGTTGATGGTTACCACCACCAAGGGGATGCTCAACAGGGTTCATTGCCACATCACGTACTTTAGGCCAGCAGTTGCATTTCACCTTGTATTTATGATACGCATTACCAGCCTTAAGCATAGGTTTCTCAGTTCTCCCTCCACCTGCGACTTGGCCAATCATTGCACGGCAACCACTTGGCACAATCTTCTTGGCTCCAGAGGGAAGATTGATACGTGTGGTGTTGTTATCCGGATTATGGCTGACAACGATTACATAGTCACCAAAAGCTCTAGCAAAAGAGCCACGATCCCCCACTCACTGTTCGACATTACAAACCCACAGTGCCATGCGGCACCAACATGAGAGGAAGAACATTACCAATGGAAAGGGTTTCCTTCTTTACACAGTAAACAAACTGGCCAGAGTACATACCCTCTGCAGCAATGAAGTGCTCATTCTCGTGTTTAAAGCGGAAGGGGTGGCGGAAGATCACCTTGCAGAGAGGTGCTCCTCTACCAAAATCGTGAACAAGGTCGAAGACGACACCCTTAATGTACCCATTACTTTTTGATTAGTCTAGAGATCTAAAGCGAGCAGGGCCCTTGCGCCTTTGAATCTCTCTCTCTCTCTCTCTCTCTCTCTCTCTCTCTCTCTCTCTCTCTCTCTCTCTCTCTCTCTCTCTCTCTCTCTCTCTCTCTCTCTCTCTCTCTCTCTCTCTCTCTCTCTCTCTCTCTCTCTCTCTCTCTCTCTCTCTCTCTCTCTCTCTCTCACACACACACACACACACACACACACACACACACACACACACACACACAGAGTGTCTTGTAGCGAAAGCAAAGACACAAGCATGTATTTTACCCTGCAAGGTTTCCCATAGCAATATAATCATGCAGTTTCGCCTACCCTCCAGAATGTATCATGAACCTCTCTCTAGCCATCCGCGCCAGCGTGGATCACTAGAGGGAGATGTATTGCACCCTGTGAAGCTGCCTTGGTCACACGTAGAAATATCATCGTCCAGCTTTTCCCACCTTTTAAAATTCAATATGAACTATAAAAAAAACTCTCTCTAGCCATATTACGCGCCGGCGTGGATGGCTAGAGGGAGTTAGGACTTTATTAAGAGCTGACTCCTACCTAGGGGGATTGGCAGTAGTGGGGAAATGATCACCAATTGCACGTGGAAAAAAATTATGGGCACCCACTATTGACCATTGACGACGTTAGTGGGGATGTCGTGGTATTTAGTCAACACTATGCATGATGGAGATGATGGTTATATTGTCTTGTGGGTGACTACCATGGGTCTATACCTTGCACTTTCCTTCAAGGGTGGATCTGGGCTTATCCTAGATACATCTAGGTATATTTTTTAGTCGTATAGCGGACATGCAGACTTCACATTGTGAAGTTTTTGTCCAAGTTACGACCAATTGATATTGTGCTAATTCTTTCTATCTTTTGTGGTGCGTATGCCCTATCAACTACCTCATTTTTGTTCCTTTTTTTTATTTTATGCTTCTTTTAGTGATCGGCTTCATTATGGTTGGGCCTGCCCTTGATCTCCAGAGTCATGAGAGAAACTCGGTACGCTGAACTTTGTGTTGATGTATGCTCATGTGTGTGTGCGTGTGGTGTGTGTTGTGATGGGGAGCATATGTTAGTACCTAGTTCTACACCCACTATTGGGCACTGGAAACATTAGTGGGGATGTTGTGGTATTTAGTCAATACTATGCATGATGGAGCTGATGGTTATATTGTCTTGCGGGTGACTACCATGGGTCTATACCTTGCACTTTCCTTCAAGGGTGAATATGGGCTTATCCTGGATTCATCTAGGTATATATGACTTAGCGGGTGCATTCATATTGTACATGCCACAACATCCCAACATCGACATTCCTTTTTACAATAGCCTTGCATTTAGCCTGTTGTTGTAACATCTAGATATAAAAGAAAGCGTCAGCTTTTGAAGCGACAAATGAGATACGAGGTAGTGGTTATGTGATTCACAACTATAGGTGAGGGTTAGAGATCAAACCCTTGTCTTTATTTTGCACCAAAAAGTACCAAACTTGTTTCTATTCAAAGGGAAAGGCGTCCCTCTAGTGCGTCTCAAAACTGAGTGCCTTTTTTTGAACCAATGGAGGCCTGCCACCTTTATTGAGGGTATGAAGTTCGAGGTAGTCCGGACCCCCCTAAATTTATGCATGCATAGCCATTTGGACCCCTCTCTCTCTCTCTAGCAAACCAGGCCATCTCCAATGGCTAAAGAGAGATTGGCCTTCAACCCAGCTACCCTTTATTGCTCTTAATCTACTTGTTTTGAATAGCATGTCTTGAGGTCAAGACTCATTGGATGAATCTTTCACTTGGGATTGTTTGTACCACATGAGAGCTTCTCTCTCTCTCTCTCTCTCTCTCTCTCTCTCTCTCTCTCTCTCTCTCTCTCTCTCTCTCTCTCTCTCTCTCTCTCTCTCTCTCTCTCTCTCTCTCTCTATACACACACACGTGTGCGTGTGTGTGCGCGCAAGTGTGTGTGTGTGTGTGTGTGTGCATACATATGTATATATACATATATAATAGGCATGAATAATGATGAACCATCTCACTATTCTTCTTGTGCTGCATGGCTTGTTGAACAAGTATAATAAGGCTTGGTGGTCCACGAAGAACACAAATTTGTTTGCTATACTTTTTTATGGCATAGATCATTCCTAATCGTTCTCTTTCAATGGTAGTGTAATTTTTTTCTGCCATATTCAACTGTCGGCTAGCATAATAAATAGGAAAATCAATTTTCCCGTCTCCTGGTTGAGATAGTATACACCCTATGGCAAAATTGGAAGCATCTACATGTATGTAGAATATCTTATTCCAATCTTGTGCTTTCAATATTGGAGCTGACGTAAGAGCTTGCTTAAGCTTCATGAAGGATTCTTCACATGCTTTAGTCCACTCAAAGTATGTAGTCAAGCTATACATGGGTTTTGCAATTATAGCGTACATGTAAATGAGCCGTCTATAATAACCACAATACCCCATGAGGGCCTGAACCCCCTTGACTGTTGTTGGTCTAGGAAAACCAACAATGACATGAATTTTATCCATATCATTAGCTATGCCATTTTTTGACACTATATGTCCAAGAAGTTTCCCTTATCTACCCATGAATGTGCACTTTTTAGGATTTAGGGAAATCCTATAAAGTCTACATTTTTTTAATACCTTTTTGAGATGTTCAAAATGATTAGCTCGGATTGATGAATGTACACATAGATCATACATATATACTTCCAATAATTTCCTAAGATATTCTTTAAAGCATGGCTTATCAATCTCTGGAATGTGGCAGGAGCATTAGTTAATCCAAATGGCATAGCCCGATAGGCAAATATACCCCATTCCGTTGCAAAAGCAGTTTTATGCTGACCTTTTGGGTCAACCAAAACTTGATTGTATCCCGAAAAACCATCTAAGAAACTGTAAGCTTCTTTAACAGCAACTCGTCCTAACACATGCTCACTGATTGGAAGAGGAAAGTTGTCTCTAATGGTAGATGCATTCACTTTCTTGAGATTGACACACACTCGTAATCTTCCATTCTTCTTGGGTACTACCACAATTAGAGACACCCAATCTCTATGTTCAATTTCATAGATGAATTCGGATTCCTTTAGCTTTTCAATCTCTTCTTTAATCTTCTTGGCAAATGTTTCATTATATATGTATGGCTTTTGTCTACTTGGTTTTGCAGCATCTCTCATGGGTATGGTATGTTGACAAATTTTTGGATCAACACCCTTGAGATCCTTGTAAGACCAAGCGAAGATATCTCGGTATTCTTTTAGTAAGCTTAGTAACATCTCTTCTTCTTTTGTTAGGTCATTTGCAATGTAGGCAGGCCTAGGGTCTTCTCCTAGTTCAGCCAAATCTATCTTTTTAGCATTTTCAAGCCCTTCGTAGGACTCGCCCTGTTTCTGTAGTTCTCTAACATGTTGTTCGACTATGATTTTTCGATCTTGGAGAGTATACTTTTTGTAATGGGATGGAACATTCATGACATCCTTACCAACCTCTTCTGTGGTTTCCATTTTGGTTGTATATATCTCCTTTAGAGATTTTTTCAACTCTTGATACTTCGTTTTCCACTCAACTCGTGTCATGGTTGACTCCTTTTCCTGTTTTTTTGGCTTTGTTTGAGTATCCTACCTTGTTTATCTCAATGTTTTTGACATTTTTGGGTTTTCATTTGAAGGATATCTACCCGGGGAGGTCACCTAATAAAAATGTAACCTATCACGTGAGTTCAACAGAAGGGTATTTAAAGTTCTTGAAACTTACAGAAATATATATACATAAAGGCATTATTTTTTCAAAAGTGAAAAAAACTTACAGATTTTGAAAGAAAAGGGTACATTATATTCTTAACAAAATTCACAGATAAGGGGTTTTACAAACATGTCTTGAACGCACGTGATATGGTAGTTTTACACATAGTGAACCCCCCGAGGATATCTGCCACTGATTTTGTTCGCAACACAATCATGTGCATCTATCGACAGCAGGAACTGTGTTCTACTGGAGACTGATGGCATAGGTGTAGCTTTCACGTTTCTTGTGTCTCTTTTCCGTCTATACCTTTTTTGTCTTTTTGGTTTCTGGTTAGGAAAGTCAAAAAACTTTTCCTCCCCTCGTTTCATGAGTAGCTTAGCTCTCACTTGTTCTTTTTCTGACCCCGAATCTTCTAAGGTAGCTGAGTGTTTGTCTAACTCATCTGTCGCATCGTAGTAGAGGTCTCAAAAGACTTGTTGAGCTTTCATCAAGTCCTTGGGTTCCTCTATTTCATCTTCAATGTAGAGGGTTGAAATCATGTGAATGGGAATTATGTCATAGCCGTTCTCAATGCAAAATTGAGTAGGCATAGACGTATTCACACATACATCCATTGTCACTAAAATTTGAGTCCACTCAAATGGCTCAAACAAATGCTCTAGAAAGGGCTCAGGTACATAGGCTTCGTCTATGCAATCCATTTCTAAAATACAGTCTTCTCGTTCTAAACTCCCATTTTCTGAAGCTCTGCACATCCAAATAGGAGTGTCTTTGTTCAACCATGATGGAAGCTTAGTTTCAGTCAAAGAGACTGAATCAAGCTCTTGTATGGGCATTTTCATGACATCTATATAAGTGTGATCTTTTAGATTAACCCTTGTTATAGATCCCACTTGCTTTAAGTACAGATAATTGTTTTCCCAATCTTGGATAAGTTGTACCTGCCGCATGAAAGGTCTTCCCAATATGATTTCGTAATTGAGTTTTTTTCCAAAGTCTACTATGGAAAAAGTGTGTTGATATTCAATCCCACAGGAATTGACTATCACTTTTTCAAGCAGTCCTAATGGTCTTTCAATGTGTCCATCAGCCAATTGCAGTTTCATTCGAGTTTGTCTAATGGCTGGCTGTCCCCATGATTCCCATACTGCTTTTGTGGCTATGGCTATACCTGCCCCACTATCCAGTATTGCCATGGTTTCAATGTCATTATATTTCACTGGAAGAGTTGTGTTTCCTTCTTCCCCTTCGTAATATTCTCCGACTTTGTTCATTGGAACAGGTCGAATCTCTTTGTTGTCCATTTAGTTTCTCAATTTTTCCAAATGTTTTTAGATTAGCCGCGTTATCCCGACTTTCTCTAGGGTTTTTTGTACATCATTCCATAAATATGGTCTGATTTTTAACAGTTCTCCCAAAGTAAGAGTACATTGGATAGGTGTAGACATGATTGAATGAATGTTGTCTACTTCTAGGGTCTGCTCTGCTCTTTTTAATTGAGTGGTCTTGCACACTATGGATTCATCTTCGTTATCTCTCACGTAAGAGGGTAATGTTTTCAAGATCAAGTTTCGACATTCCTGAAGCTTCAGATCCGCAATGCCCATACAAGGATTGTACGTCTATGTTCATATCAGGAGGTAGATTGTCTAGCCAAACTTTCTCTATAGGAGCTGGCTTTAGAGTTAGGCTCCCATCATTGATCTCTCTGACTTTTTCCCATAAGTGTCTTGGCTAATCTTCCTCTACGAATGGAATTCTGTCTAAGGAATCTTCGTTGTCAGGCACTATAAGTTCTTGCTCTTTTGGTTCAGTGTGGGATTCTACCACCACTTCAGATTTTTCTTTAGTGTCTTTTACCACAAGCTCCTCAGGATTTGCCATACTTTTGAGCTTGGGTTTTTGTTTTTCCAGCATTTCTTGCGTGATTCTTACCAAATTTTAATAAGCTTCAAGCTTAGCTGCTTCCATGTTTGGAGAAGGATAGTTTTTCCTTTTTTTTTCGATGTTTTGGCCTGCTTTAAGTCTCGCTTGGTAAGCTTACAAGGCTACATTAATTTTGGAATTAGGGTTGCAGAGAAACACACACAGCTTGGAGAAGATGAAGGAAGCTCAAGGCACACAATAGAGAGTGTGTTACTTAGTGTGCAATGGAAAGATGGATAGCCCTAGAGTGATGCGCGTATATACAATGCTCGAGGGAAAAAACCTCCTAAAGAGGGAAAAAATGCCCCGGCGGTCCTAGTGTGTTCACACACATCACTACCACATGTATATGGTAACAAATCCCCCCTGGAGTGATGCGGTGAACGAGAGCTGGCACATGAGTAAAGGGAAGTGCCATGCCCTGAGGACATGATTAGTCCACAAAGGGGAGTAATCCCAAAGCTTTGCAGAAAGCTTCAAGCTTCTCACGAGACAATGCCTTTCTGAAACGATCTGCAAGGTTGTCCTATGTTGGCACATAAGCCAAGCTGATCTCTCCTGCTGAGAGCCTCTCCCTGACAAGTGGTAATGCACCTCAATGTGCTTTGTGCGAGCATGAAAAACTAGGTTCTTCGCAATTGCCAATGCACTCCGACTGTCAGTGTAGATAGTGTTGGCAGTGTCCTGTCCAACACCCAAATCAGCCATAAGGCGTCTGAGCCATACACACTCAACCGTAGCTGTGAAGATTGCCCTGTACTCGGCCTCACAACTCGAAGTGACCACAGTAGGTTGCTTCTTGCTCAACCATGATATACATGAACTGCCAAGCATGAAACAAAAACCACTTGTGAACACTTGCGTGTCAAAACAACCAGTCCAATCTGAGTCCGAAAAAGCATGTAAGTCTGGCGGCAATGATCCCCCCTTGGGATAAAACAAGCCAAGATGTAAAGTGCTAGTAAGGTAGCAAAAAATCCTCTTGACAACGTTCCAATGCTTAGACCCTGGGCTATGCATAAATTTGTTGACTTGTGAGACTGCAAACTGAATATCTTGCCTCATGTTGCATACATAAATGAGGCAGCCAACAGCAGTTTGGTAAAGGGTGACATTAGCAGGATCGCCAGCATCATGTAGACTCAACTTCAAACCTATTTCCATGGGAGTGGCAATAGGTTTGCAATCCTCAAGTCCAAACTTACATAGCAATGTCTCTATGTGACTTTTCTGACACAAGGCAATACCACCATCACATTGCTTAAACTTAATACCCAAGTAATGATGCAACAGCCTCAAATCTTTCATCTTGAAATTAGCATTCAAATCAATCTTAAATTCAGCAATATGTCTCTCATTTGGTCCAGTGATCAGCAAATCATCCACATAAAGAACCACAATGAGAAGTACATCACCCTCATGTTTTACATACAATGTGCTTTTTGTTGGACTGTTACGAAAGCCTCGTTTAACCAAATGAGTTTCAACTTTCTCATACCAAGCACGAGGAGATTGCTTCAACCCATACAAAGCCTTCTTACATCTGCACACTTTGTCCTCTTGTCCTTTTATGACAAAACTGCGAGGCTGTGTTACATAAACTTCCTCAAATATGTCACCATTCAAGAAAGCAGTAACAATGTCTGATTGATGTACATCCCAACCAAAATGAGCTGCCAATGCACATAGAAAATGCACAGTAGTCATACAACAAGTGGTAGCAAAGGTCTCTTCATAATCTATGCCTTTTTGTTGTGCATAACCCTTTGCAACAAGTCGAGCCTTATGGCGATCGATCTCACCATCCGGCTTGCGTTTCAACTTGTAAACCCACTTCGTACCAATGGCCTTTTTGCCAGGAGGAAAATCACATAAAGTCCATGTGTAATTTTCTATAAGTGCATCATATTCTGATTGCATGGCAGGCATCCAATTTTTTGAATTTTGTGCTTCATCAAAAGACAGAGGCTCCTCAGCATCATGTAAGCTAGACAAGCCAAAGCATAACAATCTGATGCATAAGATGCATAGCGAGAGCCTGAACGAGTACGACTAGACAAAGGTGCATCCAATTTACTGTCACACAAAGTGTGCACCAGCCATTTTGGCATATCTCTAGCTTGCTCCTTTTCAACCCTTTCCTCATCAAGTACATCATGTACATCTACGTCAGTAATAGGCTGATTCGTAACATTTTCAGAAATCCTCATAGGCTGTACATTTGCCTCATTGGAACTTACATTCGTATTTCCACCACTGAAAGGAGGCAACAAAGTGTCATAAATGTCATGTGAGCTTACATTACTGTCTCTAGTACATGACAGCAAGGGCTCAACAGAGTCTTCCACAAACACTACATCTCGTGAAACCAGAATACGCTTTGTTTGTGGATGATACAACCTGTAACCTTTGCTTTCACCACTACAACCGACAAAAATACATTTGACAACCTTATCATCCAATTTTCTACGATGTGTTTGTGGCACCAAAGCATATGCCAAACAGCCAAAAACACGCATGTGCTCAATAGAAGTCTTTCTATCATGACATGCTTCATATAGAGTAATAGACTGCAAAGCTTTTGAAGGACACCTGTTTAGTACATAGCTGGCACACATGATGGCCTCAAGCCAAAAAGAATGCGGCAAATCTTTACTTTTGACCATACATTGTGCCATTTCCGTAAGTGACCTGTTTTTCCTCTCAGCAACACCATTTTGCTGAGGTGTATAAGGCACTGTACATTGGTGTTTTATCCCACAACTAGCCAAAAATACATTAAATGCATGAGACATATACTCCCCCCCTCGATCGGAACGGAGGGTGCCCATAGTACATTTCGATACATTTTCAGCCATAGCCAAAAATTGTTTGAAGCACATAAAAACTTCGGCCTTCGCTTTAAGAGGAAATACCCATGCATGCCTGGAGTAATCATCAATGAAAGTCACAAAGTAAAGGTAATTGCCCAAGGATGGAGTTTGCATGGGCCCACAAACATCACTATGCACAAGCTGCAACCTGCATGTGTCCCGAACTGAACCATCCTTTGGAAACTTAGAGCGCTGCATCTTACCCAAAATACAGCCTTCACAAACATGTTTGACAGGTTCTTCAAGAGGCGGCAAAGAAGCAACCTTATCAAATTTCTGCAAACGCAGCAAACTAGAAAAATTCAGATGACCAAAACGTGCATGCCAAAGTTTTGCATCTGAAATAGCCCTTGAATCTGCAATAGCATTTGCAGAATTTTGTCCACACTTGTCATACAAAGTGAGCTTATACAGCCCACGGCACAAAAGCCCACATGCAACAATTTCATTACCAAAACTGAGAACATGAACTGTAGATATGTCATCCACAAATTTGACTACAAGTCCAAGTCTAGCAAGTGCGGATATAGACAAGACATTCTTCTTGATTCCAAGTACATAAAGTGCATCAAGAAGTGTGAAGGAACTGCCATTTGCAGCACTAAGCACAATCTTTCCAACTCCTTGAACCGAATAAGAGGCATTGTTGGCACAAGTGACTGAATTCCCATGAGGGACAGACTCGAGAGAGGTGAACAATTCATGATGTGAGGTAATGTGCTTTGTAGCACCACTATCGAAATACCACACATGTGAATCTATAGCAACTGACAAGCATGCATCATAGATAGCAGGATTGTAAGTGCACTCTGCGCTAAAAGCCCATTCTGCATCAACATCAGCATCACATTCTCCTTTCACAGAAGACTCAACAATGGCTGCATTTGTAGTGGAACCAACATTTGCAGTGGAACCACCCTCTTTCTTCTTAGCCTCTTTGGCCTTCAACTTAGGACACAACTTGATCGATTGATCATTAGCTTTACAATAATGGCAACATGTCATAATAATCAATATCTAATTCTCCTATATGATTTTCTCATGTTAAACTGATCATTTAATATGGGGAAGTGCCAGGGGAGAAAAATCTAGAATATTGGTTAAGCTAGCAGACCGAAGTAGGGATCCAAAGAAGGGAAAATAGGGATCCAAAGGGGGGGGGGGGGGGGGGGGGGGGGGCATCTGCAAAAGATCTATGTGTAACAATGGGCTAAAAAGACCCTAAGGTTCAGCCCATTAAGACTTCCAAAATGCTAAGGTTCCAAAATTCAAAGGTTGTGTCCAAAGGTCAACCTTAAGGGAATTGGATGCTTTGTGTGTGACGAAAAAAGTCTTTACATATCCCTACATAGGAGGGGGCGAGCCTAGCATGTAGGGGATGAGAGAGAAATCCACACACACACACACAATCCCCCTTTACACAAAGGGAATGAGGGACACATGTCAGCTCCCTAGGGCAGATGCCCACAAGGTGTACCCAATTCCTATTGGATGGCCTTGGAGGTGGACCAATGAGAATTAGGCTATAGTAAATCTAGTTTAACTAAAAAACACTTAATAAAAGAACCAATGAAAATTAAGTCTCCTAGATTACTATTGGACAGTCTCCCAAGGGGTCCAATGAGCATTCAGCAGCCCAATGGCTTGCCTGATTCCTATTGGCCAGGAGGCAAAGGGGTCCAATGAGAATTTAGTTGAATTATTAAATTACCTAAAGCTCTCACAAAAGGGGAAAGGGGGACACATGTCAGAAGGCTATCACTTATGCTACTTAATAGTCATTGGCTTGACTTGGGGGGATCCAATGAGGGTAGAGCAAGAGAAAAATAGCAAGAGGGCTCGCCCAAGAGAGAGAGGGGGCTGATTTTTGCAAGGCATTATCACACACACACTCACACAGTCTATGTGAGAAGTAAAGAAGACTATCTCTTCCCAAGCTTTAATGGAGAGCTCATCACCTACTCCAAGCTTGTGAGATAGAAGCCTACATCGACATACTCTTGGCATGTGGATGCAAATCCAACCAAGATCCAAGCTTCAATGCATGCTCATCTCCTCTACCAAGCTAATTATTAAGCTAAGCTATGCTAATATGAGTGATTATGTGAGGAGATGTACATCTTTCTCGTAAGATACTCCTTCCTCTCAATCTACTCTCATACCCTTCTAGCTCTCACCATCTTCGAAGGTGTGTGAGGTCTTGGGTCTGAGACCGGGGATAATTGATGTTGTGTTTGCTAAGTGTTTTGCTTAGTGTATGAAGCTTTCATCTTCATTGTACTAGCTAGTCTTGAAGGAACACAAAGAGTTGTATTGTACAATGTCTCTCTTGATGGGAGAAACCATAATACAAAGCCTTTTGGAGGGGGAACCGGCTCCATGCAAATCCGGTCCTCAACTGTTGTCAATAGCTTAATTTCTCTCTCTTTTGATAGTATTGTTCATGCTATCTAACTAGGTGTTATGATTTTTGTTGCTCTCTCCACCCAAGCACTCTTGTAATTCTCATTAGGAATCTATTCTAATGAAATGCCCACTATGTTCATGCTAATTCCCGCTACACACAAGTTTTTAGGCCATTAAATGTTACACAACACATCTTCTTTTTGCCTTTATCACCAGAATTGCCAGACGAAGTGCTACCAGCAGAAGCATTAGGAACATAAGTTTTGTCACTCACATCAGAACCATAAGAAGTGGCTGCATTGCTGTTACCACCCTTTCTTTGAGAAGCAATAAAAGCCTGTTCAACTGCACGCTGTCTAGTCCTGTTTTTTTTGGAAAGTGACTCTTGCAACAGCAATGTGCATAATGCATCAAACTTGACAACTTCAGGAGAAATAAGTTGCTCATTGATATCCTTGAAACTAGCAAGTAAAGTGTCCATATCATCTTCCTCATGCATAATCTTCGAGTCCAGCTCTTTACGCAGCAAAGAAATTTTAGCCTCATTGCGACTTGCATAAAGACCAGCCAAAATATCCCAAGCCTGTTTTGCAGATTTTGCTGAACGAATGTGAGGAACAATGGTGCGCTTCATAGACAACGCAATCAATGCATGAGCCTGCTCATCCTTTACATCCCAACGAGCTTGTTCTGCCGTAGGCAAAACAACTCTAATAGCAGCAAGACGTGCAACATCTTCAACATCGCCTGCATCCTCAGAACCAGGACGTACATCAATGCCCTGTACAATGTTCCAGACGCCCTTTGACACAAGAACATGTTGCATCATATAAGCCCACATAGGGTAATTGTCCCCATCCAACCTGTCCTCAGCAGCAAACATCTTGAACACATCTATGTTGTTGTCAACCATGATAAATGTTGCACCTGATGTGAAAACTGCCCAATAATAGGAGAAACGGAGCGCGAGCAACCATGCTATTTAGCACAAACCGTAGAAGACTATGAGACACCTGTTATGCAGAAAATGGCACTGACAGAAATTCTGCACTAAATGACGAAATAGCCTGTGCAGTACTGCCTGTAGTGAAAACGAAGGCCGAAATGAGCCCGAATCAAAAATCTGAGAACGCTTGTCTACGAAGCTTGCTAAAGCTCAGTAAAATCGGAGAAAGTGACCAGGCGTGCGCTGAAGCAGCTGGAGACTAAGCCCGAGAGGACGCAACCTGCTCTGATACCAATTGTTGGAATTAGGGTTGTAGAGAAACACACAAAACTTGGAGAAGACGAAGGAAGCTCAAGGCACACAATAGAGAGTGTGTTACTTAGTGTGCAATGGAAAGATGGATAGCCCTAGATTGATGGGCGTATATACAATGCTCGGGGGAAAAAACCTCCTAAAGAGGGAAAAAATGCCCCGGCGGTCCTAGTGTGTTCACACACATCACTACCACATGTATATGGTAACAATTAATAGGCTTAAAAATTTTATCAACCAAAATTGATCCTCCAGATTTCACGGTTGTTTCTTTGACTTTGCTTCCAGGTTCTTTCACCTTTTCCTGGAATAGCTTCTTTGCTTTCTCCTCGATTTCAGCCTTTTGTTTCTACCTTCTCATCTCATAATGTTTTCTTTTGCTTCTTTTGGTCTTTTGAGAGGCAATTTTTGTATTCTCTGAATCATCAGAGGAGTTATGTTTCTTTTTCTTAGCCTGGGCTCTGGTGATTACCTTGATTGGAACAATCGGTTCACTCTCAGATGAGCTACTAGGTATCACTTGGACTACGTTTACTACTGTTTTACCTTTGTTTAAAGGATTTTTTGGACAATCTTCCAAGAAGTGTCCTCCCTTTTTGAAACATTGTATGCAATAATCTTCAACCGGCTTAAGGTTCTTGTCAAGCTCTGGGCATTCATTTTTCCAATGATCATCTGCACCATAGTTGTGATAGTTTCCCGTTCTTGGCTTAACCATGGGTCTTAGCATAGGAGGTCTAACACCTTGATTAGCTACATAATACATTGGTGCAAGCTCTGGTGGAGCATAAGTCATAGGTTCTTCCATTGGTGGTGGATGTGAATTATACCAATTTCCTTCTAGCATTACTATAGATGGACTAGGCTCATTATAGGGTGTAACAGGCACTAGTGCTTGTTCACCTATGACTCCTTCTTAATGCATGTACTTTACAGGAACTGCATTATGTCTTGGATACGGAGGTTGTTGACCCAACACAGCTGGTGCCATGTTAGGATGGTATCTGTACATGGGTTGTCCTTGTGGCATCATGGGCACGTACTAAACATTCCCATCATACTTTGGTCGAAAATAGCACTCATTGGTCTCATGGTTGGTCCATTTACCCTCAATTGTACACCATTTTAGTGGTCTAATTGGTTGTCCCTGTTAAGGTATCCCTTGTCCTGGTCCTCTCATAGGTGCTTTTTGCATGTTATTCATTATGTCATTCATTCTTTTGAGCATGTCTTTTATGGCTGAAAGTGGTGCTACAACAGCCGTTCCCACTTGTGCTGGTTTAGTAGATGTTGTTTTCTTACTTTGATTATCCTTAGGGACATCTTCTTCATTGAAAATATCACAATTGTCTCCTAAGTCAATAGCACCTGACACACACTCTTCTAGGGTTGTATGCTTCTTGCTATACATTATAGCATGAAGTTCTTTGTTTAGCAGTCCCTCTTGAAACAACGATACTAGTCGTTCTTCTGCAAATATCTCTAGCCCTATATGTCCGTGATCATCCTTGCCAATACTTATGGACAATGTGATGCTCCTAGCACACATTAAAGAGGAATGTAAATAGTTCTGAAAAGAAAACAAATACTTTTTGCTTCAATCATTTGCAAGTCTTGCTGAAACGTTTGAACCATAATAGAGGTGAATTAGTAATCATTTCTAAGTACAAACAATGAAACCTTTTCATTAAGAACTTATAGCCTTTCTATATGCATAAACAACCATCCGTTAATATTGTTTAGCAGCACTTATATGTTCAACAAGTCATTCTAAGTATCCGACAATGTTTGGCCACTGAAATTATTCCTGATACGACGTACGTGCTGAAAACGGTCTAGAAAATGGATGCGACTAGCATCTAGAGACTTTGTCGTGACACATAATTGAAATATTGGACGCCAATGAAAGTCGCAGAGACTCATATTCTCCACATGTGGAATATGTCTCATGTAAGGGTGTCTGAAAAAAGAACATCCTTCAAGTACAAGATGTACTTGTGCGTGGAGGTAACTACAAACACTCTACGATGGGAGTGAGAGGGACCCTCATTAGCCTTTCTCCACACTGGCTAAATCGAACTCCTTGAGTTCCTAAACCATGTTGTACCCCATGTGACAACATGTGCCTAATAAAACCCTACAAGTGGGTCCATAACTGCGTAATGCAAAAATTTATTTTAGACACTACAGCCTAAATTTCTTGGCTCCTACATGACCTTGTCATTTCTCTTAAGAGAAAAAATGGATGATAACATAGTGTGTGCATCCTACATAGAAAAAAAAATACCAAATCAGATGCATACCTAAAGGTTGAACATAGTGTTCATTGGTCCGTAATGAAAGGCACCTGCCCAAATGTCCCACCTACAAAGGCCTAGGAACACTAATTGAAAATTAGTAAAATGCAATTAGTATTGCACATGTAACCTTGGGTGTTGAATGTGCAACACATACCCCTTGGTTAAAATCAACATTGTCAAACCCCTTGGTTAAACTTGGCAGGAAAACTACTCAACTAGCAGCCAGCCCTTGGCCCATGTCCGTGGACCCCCTTGGGTTTTCCCGTGGAATTACATTACTTTTGAAGTTGAAATTTGTCCACTACCCCTTGGTAGATTGTGGACTTCTTTCCTTGAAAATGCAAGTGTGAAGGTTCCAATAATTAACATCAACCCTTACTAAGTGATTTAGTAATCATGAGCTGGGTCTTACCCCAAAATTGTACTCATATAGGCACTTTTAGTGCTAATAGGAGATCCACTGAAGTTGGAGTCGTGTTCACAATTGGATATTTTCTAGACCCAAAAATCCATAATCTTGGGTTTTTGTGAACAGTCGTGTTGTCGAAATGTTGGCTTCATCCATACACCTTGGTAGAGATAAGCCCTTACGAGTTTAAGACGTTCAAAAACTCTAACTTGACTATCACACTGAAAGTGTGTAGTGCTAAAATAATGCTCCAAAAAGCAATAATGGCAAGACTCTTGCTTGTCTATTATAATCGATGGGTACTCAATTGGATAGAATTGTTTGATCTTGAAATCAATCACTGATGGAATACAAACAAATGCTCTTAGCCATTCCAAAATAGGTGGTAATAGATGGCTCTTAGCCCTTCCTGTTGGCTTGTATCCCTTGTTACCGTATTGACATAGAAAGATTTCAATAAAATCATGCCTAATTTCACCTTTCCTGCCGCATAGAAGTTGGGAAGAGAGAGAGAGAGAGAGAGAGAGAGAGAGAGAGAGAGAGAGAGAGAGAGAGAATGTTGGGGTGAGGAAAACCCCTTATTCGAATGTGTTGTATGCCCCTAGCATATGGTCCCATGCAGACTATGTCTATGTCTTAGCTTATCCTATAAGCATATGACTAGACGCCCTCATAGAGTGAGGCTTAGCTTATCCCATAAGCGTACAATTGTGTACTTGTACCACGCCTTCGAAGAGAGAGGTATTATAAATCACATCTTGGCCCACATACCTTGTAGGTGATCGTGACTATATCAGGGTGCAAATGTATGGTACATTACCAGTGAATAAACATAAAAACAAAATGGTTGAAAACATCAACAATTGAGCTTGTCCCTCACAGAGTAGCTAGTGCTATAGTGAAAGTGTATGCAATGATGGGTATCATACTACCATCATACGATTATGCCATGCATACATTGTAAAAAATAAATATTAATCCATTTCTTCAATGATAATCTCAACTATGTGAGCCGTTGGTATACGTGCCTTGCATGATTACACGGCATGTATACATCACAGTGTAGCGTTGCATAAAATGTGAGCTTATACCCATGTAGTGTTAAAGATGTGTGCCATTATCGTTGATCATAAGTCATACGATAATACATGTGCACATAAGGGAATCCTTCCTTCGCATGAAATCGGGAAAAGCACTTTGCTTTGTACAGCGGCTTCGTATGGAGTCTTCCCAAGCACTTTGCATTGTAGAGCAGAGAGAAGTCGGTCGAATCTGGCTCATAGCCATATGTACGGCTCGATTGAGTTAGCGTATGAAGCAGATACACCCACATGGGATGTATAAACATCTTGGCAAGGTTTCCCAAGTTCGTATGCTAATAGCATATTCCAGATCGTGGAAACCGCTATGCCAAATGCCGGAAGGGAAGCCTTGCTTCTCCTAAATACGCATGAAGTCGTGATATTCATAGTAAACAGATACTCTTAGCCAATTTACAATTTCATAGCAAAAAAAGTTGATCTTGTTGAGCATTCACAGAGAATTGACCTTGGTGAATTGGAGGTGATGGTTGGCCTTGTCAAGGTCCCTAAGCCTTCTTGATCAAGGGTAGTAACAGGCCGTGCCAATCTCCATGAGATTCTCAAGCACTACCATGCCTTGACATGTGCCATGCATCGTATATGCAAAAGCCTTGCCTAAACACTATGACATTTTTCCGTGACAAACATCCCTTGGAACAAGCTCCACCTCCACCATAAGTCATGGTTTCGAAGCTTGCTTTTACCAATGCAAAAATCCCAGCAAAATGAACTCAAAAAAAGTTAGCTTTAAATAAATATGCATACTAGCAACCTTGTCAACCCACCAATGTGGTAAAAGCTAGCATGAATATGTCGTGTTGGCTTGTGAATTTTCTATGGTTTCTCCTAGCTACACCATACCTAAGGATACCTTTCTGTTGACCTTGTTTTCTTTCGATGCTTGAGGACTATCGCTATGGATAGACTCACCCGTCAACAAAAATATAATGCTTATTCATGAAACTGAGAAGACACATGCCCGAAAAAACTCCCATTCCTGTTGTTTGTAATTGTGCCGATTTGTCCCCTAAAGCAAGTTGTGTGCAACTTGCTCGACCCGATCACTATGATTTGTAAACTCATAAAAGCTTGGCACTATTCATGTGCCGATCATCCATATCAATGTTGCAAGACGAATGTGGTTTGCCAATGGCCACGCTTGATTCTCCTTCATGGATGTTGTGTTTCCTTGGCCGCAACATACGTACGATATCCCAACCAGGAATGGAATACCATCAGTCTTACGCAAATGCAATTATCTGGCCAACACCGTTGCATGTGGTTTGCAGCCATGCACGCCTTGCATGCACTGTGGCTATACATGCCTTGCATGTAGTTCCCGGTGTCGTGTCGTGGCACGTACATAATGTAAAATAAAAACATTTTTATCACTCTTGACACTTCTCGATGTATGCAAATAAAAGCAATCATTTACATATTGTGATATATGTTGAAGCATCTACTGCGGTCGCTATCATGTACATACCTATCCGAGGAGTCGTGGCCCTCGATGTGGCACATTTGCATGCTTTTCCACATAATAAGATGCTTAATTTATTTTGACAATGTACATAGTCCAAGTGTTTCATGGTGGCACACTCATCTCGCCTATAAAGAGTGATGCAGGCAAAAATTGCCAAAAATAGTAGCTAACAGAAGCCGTTGCAAAATTGCATGGAAAGTGATCCAAAATGGTATATTGATGAAAAATGGTACTTATCTATGCTTTTTTGGCTTATGCAAGTGATCCCATAAATTTAGGGATTTTTTTTACTCCGTTTCGCGTCAAAAATGGCCTTTTTCGGATCAAAAATGAGCTGAAAATGACCTAGTTTTGGTCCAAAGTGGCAAAATGACCCAAAAATTGACACATCAGCTCATATTTCCATGGGTAAGAGAAAGAAGGCTGATTTTTACAGAAAACACCAGCAATTTTGCTCTATTGTGCAATAGCTTGCATGGTTGCCCAATCTATGTGTATTGCAGTCCTGCCTCTTTGCAATCTTGTATCTGAGCTTGTGAGGGAGTGAATTAGGGTTTTCCCTTATCAAATGGTGTGTGGGATTCACTTTATAAGCTCATAAATCTCTGTAAAATTAGAAAATTGTCTTCGTGAGGGTGGAAGCTCGAGCATTCCTTTCAATTGTTTGATGTTACGACTATGTAATTGGGGACGAGGCTACATGATACCATGAAAGAGGTTTGGGTTTTGATTGAGAATTGTGCTTGTATGAGAATTGAGGTTTCATGGCTGAAACTTTGGTGTTTTTATGGTCTTTTAAAGTGAAATTGAATGTGATTTGGTGTTCCTCTCATCATAATCTCGACTATGAAAACAAGCAGACTCCAAGCACGATAGGAAAGAGGGTTTGTGAATTTGCTGTCACGAACGCTCTTAGATTTCTAGTCACCCATAGAAAGAGGTTTGGTGATATCCACAAACACTTTTCACGAAGTGTTTGTGACTCTCATCACAAACTCTCACAGCCAGAGGTTTTGCACCTTCCCAGCTAGACTGCACACATTCCGACATTTCTACTGAATCCGACGCAAAGCAACTGGGGTGGGGATTCAAAAACTTTTTTTGAAAGGTTTAATTATAAATAATTAAAGCTATTAGTCAGCAAGAGCAACAAGGCATGCGTTTTGATCAAGGTACAATGCAAATGTTTCAAGCATTCGCCATGTTTATGCAACAACAACAGGCTGTAGAAAGAAGGGAGGTGTCATCAACCAAAGCCCTTCAAGCTATTGTGGACAAAATGGACCAATTTGAAGGGAAAGATGTCACAAAGTGTCTTCCTGGTTATGTAAAGGAGATGGAGCTACAACGGGTTCCAGAGGTGGACATGATTCGTTGTTTTGAGCTTGTTGTGGTCCCCGAGATTAGAGACCGTGTAAGGGGAATCAGGAAGGAGCATGGAGAATGTTTGGAGCAATTCAAATCATCCCTAAAGGAGGAATACTTCATGGAGGACTAAAGGGTTACAAAAAGAACTTTCTTGGAATGGGTTACAAAGCCAAAAGAAGGACTTTACATCACCTAACTGTTGAGAGAGTTTGAGCGACACTATGCTCAGCTCTCAGGAACAGAGAGAGCCACTTTGGATAGTGAAAAGATTGAATTATTTCTTCAAGCTGCAGTCTTTGAGCTCCAAGAAAAGCTAGAGCTACTCCTTGAAGACAAGAACACAGAACAGGGTCTTAACGTTGAGTGGAAAGAGGTTGAAGACGCGTTCTCATTGCTTGCTAAGAGGCAACGTCGTAGGGACAAGATGGTGGTGAATAGTACTACCTCTCCTCCTAGCACGTCAAAGATTCCATCAAAGCCTACAGTTGTGAGTCCAAAAGGTGATAATTCAATGCTTGATGAGCTTGTTAAGGGCATGCAAGAAATTAAGTTAAAGCTAACAAGGCTTGAAGAGAAAGGACAACCCCTGCAGGACAAAAATCCCAAAGCAAAGAAGGATTTGTGCACAGATGCATATGGTGTGATGGCATGGACCATGGCAGAAGGGATTGTGATAGCTTTAGTGATACCTTAAAAAGAGATCTTGTGTTTTTTAAGGATGGCAAGATTCATTTGCCGGAGATAGGTATGCCATCAGGAACTAATTTTGGAAAAGGAGGTATGCAGAAGTTAGTGGTGGATATGGCGACTAGTCATGCTATTTTTGCAGTGGAGGCTACTACCTATGGGGCAAAGATAGAGCTAATTCCAAAGAAAGTGTTAAAGTATACTCCAGATGATTTTGAGGAGGTTGATAGCTTGTGGCCATATGCAGTAGCCTCAGCCACCGAAAAAGGGAAGGTAACTAAACATGTATTACATGAAGCTGGTGATTGCATACGCCATACAACAGGTTGGGATGACCCTGTGGACTCTTTTTCAGTGCATGCCTATCTTGCAAAATGCTATAACAATGAAACAATTGTGGAAGAGAAGCGCAAACGTGAGAATGGAGATGCAGGTCCTTCTACTTCAAAGACGGTTACAAGAGTTGGTGGAAGAAAGGATCAAGGACCTTCTTATGAGGCTCCACCACATGTGCCTCCTCCTCCTGAGATTCCTATGGAGGAAGCATCTACAAGGAAGAAGAAAGAGCAAGGAAAAGCTCAAGCAAAAGGCCTTGCATACAAAATACAATCGGACATTGAAGCTGCAACAAACTTAAAGCAGGTATTAGAGGAAAGGATTTTGAATAGCAAAGTTGAGTTTACCTCGGGTGAGGTTCTTGGCATTGCTAAATGCTAGTTTCATGAAGAAATTATAGATATCATAAAATCAAAGAGGCAAACTCTCACTGAGTCTATTCCTCCACAGTATGAGGGTGAAGGGGAGTAACTTAAGGCACATGGAATACATTTCCAAGAGAGTGATTGTGATGAAAGTGTGGTAGGATGCTATCAGTCTTCTCAAAGAGATGCACATGCTAGATTTGCAGATGATGATGATGATAATGAAGCCTCTTATAAAATCCACTACTCCAAAAGTCATTGGGCAAGAGCTACAACAAAAACTTTAGTCAAGGTGGGTGATCTTGAGGAGCCATATGTTGCATTGATAGATCATGGCTCTGAGATCAATCTTATGTCCAAGAGTCTTTAATAAAGGGTAAGTGGCTGATAGACACAGACCATGGTTGGATGATTGGAGCTGCAAATAACTCATCAGGAGAGTTGTATGGGGCTTGTCCAAATGTGAAAGTGATGACTGGTAATGTGAGGAATGAGAAAAACTTCTTTGTCCAGGAGATGTCTACCTATCTCTTATCCTTGGGCATCCATACATCACAGTTGTTTGCATGGAAACAAAGGTCTTGGATGATGGTTCTGCTTATACTAGGTTAAAGAGCAGAGATGGGAAGCGAGCTGTGCAATTTTTGACTGTGTGTGTGAATCACGAGAGGAACCGCAATAGTCTTTGTGAGTATCCTCTACCAAAAGCGAACAAAGAGTTCAAATAGTATAGGGAGACAAGGGGTTTTGGCCATGTACCATTGTAAAGCGGGATTGCAATGGTACAAGAAGAAAAATATTCTCACCTGACCCAAAGTGAGAAGAAGCTTTTTCTACAGGTTTTCAGGGATTGACAGAGCATGGGTCAGTATAATTTATGAAGCTTGAGGATATGAAAAGAAGTGCACGACAATATGTATATAGTGTATAGAAATACATGAAAGAAAATGGTTTCATAGAGGATAGTGAATGCGTTTTAGGTTTCTTTGAACAAGTTTCTCATGTGGATACTATGCTTGAGCTTGAGGCTATAATGGACTCTAGCATGCAAGATGGAACCCACGTTGTGGAAGTATGCTCTATGGAAATGTATGATGTCATTGAGGCTTTTGAAGATCAGAAAGATTTCAATATATGCTAATGAAGCACCGGAAGTGCGTCTGGAGACCAAGTACAAAATGGTGGAAAAGAAAGTGAGACCAGTGGCCTTACCTTTACCATCAAAATACAAGAAAAAGCTAGAGCAAGCTTCTTCACAGTCGAGTCTCAAGGATCCAAAAATAATTGGACACAAGTTCAAAATGGAATCCCTAAAAGAGATAAAAGTTGGTTGTGAGGAGTTTTTAATAGAAGAAGAGAAGAAGAGTTTTAAAGAAATGCTTTCAAGACATGGTAAGGCTTTTGCTTTCTAGCCACATGAGATAGGGTGTGTTGATCCTAATGTTGTTGCACCTATGGTGATCTTCACTATCCCTCATGTACCTCGGAATCTATGCCAATTTCGGTTCCGAAAGCACATTTTCCATAGTTAATAAAACCACTCAATGAAAAGATCAGCATGGGTATCTTGGAGCCTTCTTGTGCGCCATATTCAAACAGGTGGTTCACTATGCCTAAGAAGAATGGAGCTTTGCAATTCATTCTTTCAATGCCAACCTTGAGAAAGGTAGACTATGCATGTGAGAGACCTATCATTGTGACAATGGACACAAGTCCTACAGGGATAGGATGGGTAGTAGGGCAAGATGATGATGAAGGAAAAAGGTCTGTGGTGAGATTTGGAGCCAAAATTCTGAGTTCTCACCAACACAATTATGCACAAGTAAAAAGGGAACTATGGGGGGTGGTTACAGCATTGAGGTGTGACAAGGAGTACTTGATAGGGGCATCAGTGGTTGTGGAAACTGATTGTTTGCCTCTTCTTGGAATGATCACAAATTGTTTGACTCTTGATATTGCGATGCTGCGATGGATAGCTTACATAAAGTCCTTGAATCCTGAGTTCAAGCATATTGCAGGGAAAGACAATCCAATGGCAGATATGCTATCTAGGGCAAGGTATGAAGATGAACACGACATGATTATTGAGGGAGATGATGTAGGCACAAAGTTTTATATTATTGATCATGCAAAGAGTAGTCATGCATGTTTTGTGTCTTCACTTGAGTCCTTTTCAAAGGAGCTATATGAGGATGAATGGCTCTTGATAGGTCGCTACTTAAGTACTCTGCAGAAGCACGATGATTGGACTGAGCAAGAATTTAAGAGGATAAGAAGAAAAGCATATGGATACTTCTTGAGGGATGGCTACTTATGGAAGCATCCTAAACAAGGAGATGGAACACCATTGCGCGTAGTATGCGATAAGGTTACTCAACAACAAAATATCAAGGAGTTCTATGAAAATTTATGGGTAGGACATCGAGGTGTATGGGCTACATTTGCCAAGGGAAAAGAAAGGTATTGGTGGAAAGGGATGTATAAGGATGTGGCTGAGTTTGTGGAGTCTTGTATGACATGCCAAATGTATTCAAATGTACGGCATCGTGATGGACTACATCCTACTTATCTAGTAGCCATGCATTACAAATGGGTTGTGGACTTGGTCACAATGCCTTTGGGACTTTGGCAAATGAGGTATTTAGTGCTTGCAAGAGAAGATTTGTCTAATCAAGTTGAAGGGCATGTATTGAGGACAAAGAATACACAAGCTGTATGTAAATTCCTTCTTGAAGATGTGATTTGTCATTATGGATGTGTGGGAAAGATAACTGCAGATAGAGGAGAATTGGATGCTGATGAAGCAAGGAAATTCTTCTCTGGAATGGGCATCAAACTAGCTTTAACTTGTGCTTATAACCCAAAGGGAAATGGCAAAAGTGAAAGAGGGCATCCTCTAATAATCAAAGATTTAGCTAAGGCTTGTGAAGATAAGCTTCAATAGTGGCCAAGGTTACTTCCATTTTCATTGTGGGCTAACCGTACAACACATAGTTCAGTCACTGGCTATATGCCTGTTGAATTGATGTATGGTCAAAAACCTGTGATGCCAACTGAAGATGTAGTTCTTACATGGAATGTATTGCCATGGTAAGATGGAATGAGTAGAGAATACCTTCTTGCATTGTGCATATGGCAATTGGAAAGAAGGCCTGAAGACATTGAGCTTGCAAAAGCTCGACTAAAGAATGCAAGGTTGAAAAACAAAGACAGATTTGACAAGAGGCATAGGCTCTGACCAAAAGACATTGAAGAAGGTGATTGGGTGTTGGTGTACAATAGTAGCCTTGAAAACCAACACTCTATAATAAGGAAGCTTGCAAAGAGATGGTTTGGTCCTTATGTTGTCAAACATGTGCATGGAAATGCAACGTCTAACCATGTTGTTGTGGCGCATACCAGAGGATGTACAGGTTCAGAGGGGATGGATGTCGTGTTGTGGCACGTGCAGTGTGAAATAAAAACATTCTCCTCACTCTTGACACTTCTTGATGTATGCAGATAAAAGCAATCATTTACATATTGTGATATTGTTGGGGTATAAAGCCCAATGTGGTCGCCCAGGTAAGTGGGCGGGCCGTCAGGTATGTACACATATTCTTTTGTAAAAACCTAATAAGAACTCACTATGCTCTACACATTACAGTAGAGCGAGTTCACCATATCGTCGTGCTCTTCTTCTCGCACTCTCTCTCGCGTCGCACTTTCGCTCGTACTCCTTCAACTGGTATCAGAGCTCAGATCGAGGCTCGGGGCAGCACTGCAGGAGGCTAGAGTCACCAACTCAGATTGGAGTGAAATTCGACAGGCGAAGACACGGCCATCTCGGCCACCGTTCAGCTTCGACAAAGGTCTGCGCAGGACATTTTCGACTACGTGGTCTCGACGGGTGCAGATCCGACTCTGCAAATTTGGGGTTTTCGGCCTACGACTGCAGGTGCTGAGGATATCGACACTCCCAGAGTGTTGATTTGTGGCTGTCTACACATCGAAGGACGGCTCACAGTTCTTGGAGGCGTGTCACATACGACACGGGTGCATCTACACATAGACTGTAGGTGACATCCACTAGTTCATCAGGTAGCTTGTGTTTGCTGCTTGATATTCCAGATTTCATCCTGACATTGCAGGTACTTCCACATGGGATGTATTGTCAGAGATGATGTATGTTTGTTGAGGGTTTGCTGGCTGTGAGTCACGCAGCAAACAACCACCGCAGCAGTTACAGCATACAGTGGGAAATTTGTGGATGTATGACTTTATGGAAAGTCTATGTACTGTCAGATTTACTGCAGCCTTTGTTGAGGGTCGAGTGAGGTTTTATTGAGCTGGGGGATTCTCGAATGTTGAGATCCTTTTGGTGATACAGGTCTTGGAGCGATCCCTCGAGCACCCTTAGATAGGCAGCTAGGATGTATTGACTGTGAGTTAGACAGTTGGGATTGCATCTTTGCTTTACTGCCGTTGAGGCATTGTCGCAGTCTATGCTTACAGGACAGTGACAGGACAGCCAGAGACAGTACAGGTGCAGGACAGGTTTACCCGCAGCTTACAGTGTCAGATAGACAGTGTTTTTTGAGCTGTTTTTTGGTCTGTTTTTGAGTACACCAGAGCCATTTTACAAAGGAGACTCTGCCAAAATTTATGCAGAATCTGAAGCTTTCTTGGTTCATTTGACACGTTGATATTTGTTCAGAGGTCAGTTTACAGGGGAAACTCTGCCGAATTTTTCCCAGGAAAGTAAACCATTGTGAAGTGTAGCTATGGCTGGATCACAGGACACTGCTCTTTACAATATCAAGAAGCTGGATGGAACCAATTTCCCATTGTGGAAGAAGCAGATTTGGCACGTGTTAGTACAAAAGAAGCAGATAAAACCTATAAAGCTCAAGGGGATAAAACCAGAAGATATGGATGAAGATGAATGGAGCGAAATGGATGAATTGGCAATTTCTACCATTATGCTGACTTTGGCAGAAAGCGTTTACTTCAATGTAGCAGACGAGATGTCGGCTTATCAAGCATGGTTAAAGCTGAGTGATCTTTATGAGAAGCAGAGTGCAACTTCACAGGTATACTGGCTTAAGAATCTTGTTGACTTGAAGATGAAAGAAGGGACACCTATGTCCAATCATCTGGATGAATTCAACACAATCTACAGTCAGTTGTCAGCTCAAGGTGTCAAGTTTGATGAACCTGTTAGAGCTATGTTCCTGTTGATCACATTGCCGGAAAGTTGGGACACTTTTCGCACAGCTTTGAGTAATTCTGCACCTCCAGATGGTTTGAACATAGCAGGTGTAGAAGGAAGTCTGCTTACTGAAGAAACCAATAGAAAGACAATGGACAAAGGCAAAGGAACAACCTTAGTTGTCAGGGGAAGGACCAAAGAAAAGTACAAAGGTGGAAAGAGGAATCAGTCTCATAGCAAGTCCCGCAGTGCTAAAGGCAAGAGTGACATAGAATGCTACCATTGTGGAAAGAAGGGTCACATGAAAAGAGACTGCAGAGAATGGAAAGCAGAAAAAGGCAAAGAGAAAGCTGAAGACCATGGTGAGAAGAACAAGTCCTCATTGAAGATTCAAGAAATAAATGTGACAAACATTGTTGCAGAGGATGAGAGTCTAGTGTCAGGAGACATCTACTTCTTGAAGAATACAATGGACTCAGCTCTTCTTACAGCATCTGATGGAAATGCACTGAGTGACTGGATTATAGACTCAGAGGCATCACTTCATGTGTCTCCAAACAAGGAGTGGTTTACCTCTTATGTGACCACTAAAGATCATGTTCGGCTAGGCAATGGGCAGACATGTGAGATCTTAGGTCTTGGAGATGTTCAATTGAAGTTTCAGAATGGCTCTTCTTTCACGCTGAAGAATGTGAGACATGTTCCCGCAATTACAAAGAGCTTGATCAGCACAGGTTTACTTGATGATGCTGGCTACGTCACCACTTTTGGACAAAACATGTGAAAGATATCCAAGGGTTCTATGACAGTAGCACATGCAGTAAAGTCTGGAGGACTTTACATTATTTATGTATCAAATGTCTCTAAAAATGTAATCAATGTAACCGAGTAGCCGAACATTTCTTTGTGGCATAGCCGATTAGGACATATGTCCAAGAAGGGAATGGAAATCTTGTCTTGTTCTGGTTATTTTCCTGGATTTTCATTTAATGATTTCGAATTCTGTGAACATTTTCTGTATTGTAAGCAAACACAGCAGCCACATAAGCATAGAAGCAGTAGAAGAGATACACAGTTGGAACTTGTTCATAGTGATTTGTGTGGACCTATGCCTAACCTATCTCTAGGGGGAGCTTCTTACTTTATGACATTTATAGATGATTACTCGAGGAAAGTATGGGTTTACTTTCTCAAGCACAAGGATGAAGCGTTTAGTGTTTTCAAAACGTTTGTGACACTTGTGGAGAATCAGAGTGGCAAGAAGCTTAAATGCTTACGCACTGACAATGGTGGAGAGTATGTTTCAAAGGCCTTTCAGGACTTTTGTGAGTCAAAAGGTATAAAACGTGAACTTACTTCTCCTTACAATCCTCCTCAAAATGGTGTTGCTGAGAGGATGAATAGGACCATACAAGAGAAGGTCAGAAGTATGTTGTCTAATGGACAGCTGCCAAATGGGTTTTGGGCTGAAGCTGTATCAACGGCTGTTCATCTTGTAAATAGATCTCCTAGCAAGGTTTTGCAGAAGGATTCAGTGCCAGAGATGGTATGGTCAGGCAAAATGCCCTCATACAAACATCTCAGAGTCTTTGGCTGTGAGGCATATACTCACGTTCCAAAGGAATTTAGGAATAAACTTGAGCCAAAGAGTAGAAAGTGCATCTTTCTAGGCTATGGTAATTCTGGTGAGATGGGGTACAGACTTTGGGATCCCAAATCCAGAAAGGTTGTCCGCAGCAATGATGTTCACTTTAATGAATCCAAATATCATTCTAAACCAGAGAGGGTTGAGGAGATTAGAAGAGTTGTCTTCCAAGAAGATGAACCTGCACGTGCAAGACAAAATGTCAGGGCTCAAGAGGAGCAAGGACAGGATAGAGTGGAACCACAGGTTGTGGCTGAGCCTGAGCCACCTATTGTGCGTAGATCTGGACGTGTCACGCGACCTCCTGATAGGTTTGTTCCATCTATGAACTATGTCATGTTGACTGATTGCAATGAGCCTTCATGTTACAAGGAAGCAGTGCAAATGAAGGACTCCGGGAATTGGCAATTGGCCATGCAGTCAGAGATGACAGCTCTGCATAAAAACAAGACATGGAAGCTAGTTAAATTACCACAGGGCAAAAAGGCTCTACCTTGTAAATGGGTTTACAGGTATAAGATCACCGCTCATGATAGTCAGCCAAAGTACAAAGCAAGGCTTGTTGCCAAGGGCTTTAAGCAAGAACAAGGCATTGACTTTGATGAAGTCTTTTCTCCGGTGGTCAAGATGACTACATTGAGATGCTTTCTTGCATTGGTTGCCATATTAGATTTGGTGTTGCACCAAATGGATGTCAAGACAGCGTTCTTGCATGGTGATTTAGATGTGGAAATTTACATGCAGCAGCCAGAAGGGTTTGTTGAGAAAGGAAAGGAAGATTGGGTATGCCAGTTGTTAAAGAGTCTTTATGGCTTAAAACAATCACCGAGGGCATGGTACCATAAATTCCACAAGTTTATGCTTTCTCAAGGCTACGAACGTAGTGAGTTCGATCACTGTCTATATACAAAGAAGGCTAAGGATGGTAGTTGGCTGATCCGTATTTTGTATGTGGATGACATGTTGATTGCTGGCAAGCACTTGGAAGAAATTTTAGCTTTGAAGTCAAAGATGGAAAAATCGTTTGACATGAAAGACATGGGTGAGGCAAGTCATATACTTGGTATGCGCATTGAGAGAGACAGATCAAAGAAGTTGATTTGGTTATCTCAAACAGAGTATATTGACAAGGTTTTGCAACGTTTCAATATGGAGAAGGGAAAGGCACTACGTGCATTGCCACCATATGTGAAACTTAGCAAACAAGATTGTCCTGTGTCTGAGGAAGAACATGCTTAAATGGATAAGATTCCATATGCGTCTGCATTGGGTAGTTTGATGTATGCAATGATTGCTACTCGCCCAGACATTGCATTTGCAGTGGGAGTAGTAAGTCGATACATGTCAAACCCAGGCAAGAAACATTGGGAGGCAGTGAAAGGAATATTGAGATACCTGAAAGCTACAAAGAGTATGCGTATATGCTATGGGAGTCAGGATCTAAGTGTAAAGGGTTTTACAAACTCAGATTATGCAGGTGACTTAGACAACCGAAGGTCTACGTCAGGGTATGTCTTTACATTGGCTGGTGGAGCAGTATCATGGCGTTCTAGATTACAAGATTGTGTTACTCAGTCTACTACAGAGGCTGAATATGTTGCAGCATCAGAGGCATGCAAAGAATCAATTTGGCTTAATCGACTAGTAACAAATTTGGGAATCAAAGAAGAGATGCCTGTGTTATATTGTGATAGTCAAAGTGCTATACAATTGGCTCGCAATCCAGTTTATCACTCAAAGACAAAGCATGTGGATGTGAAGTATCATTTCATCAGGGAAATGCTCGAGGATAAGCAACTTCAGCTTGTCAAAGTTCACACCACAGAAAATCCTGCTGATCTACTTACAAAAGGACTTCCCTCAGAGAGCTTTGCGCATTTTCGCAAGCAGTTAGGTGTAGGGTAGTACATCACTTCTCTACATCTCTTGTATATTAGCTTGTATAGTAGCTTCTCTCACACTTAAAGTACTACATTGGACTTTAAGTGGGAGGTTGTTGGGGTATAAAGCCCAATGTGGTCGCCCAAGTAAGTGGACGGGCCGCCAGGTATGTACACATATTCTTTTGTAAAAACCTAATAAGAACTCACTATGCTCTACACAATACAGTAGAGCGAGTTCACCATATCGTTGTGCTCTTCTTCTTGCACTCTCTCTCACGTCGCACTTCCGCTCGTACTCCTTCAGATATATGTTGAAGCGTCTACTGCAGTCCCTATCATGTACATACCTATCCGGGGAGTCGTGGCCCTGGATGTGGCGCATTTGCGTTCTTTTCCACTTGATAATATGCTTAATTTGGTTTGACAATGTACATAGTCCAAGTGTTTCATGGTGGCACACTCATCTCGCCTATAAAGAGTGATGCAGGCAAAAACTGCCAAAAATAGGAGCTAACAGGCTTCGTTGCACGATTGCATGGAAAGTGACCCAAAATGGTATAGTGATGAAAAATGGTACTTATCTATGCTTTTTAGGCTTGTTCAAGTGATCCCATAAATTTAGGGATTTTTTTGACTCCGTTTCGCATCAAAAATGGCCTTTTTTGGATCAAAAATGAGCTGAAAATGACCTAGTTTTGGTCCAAAGTGGCAAAATGGCCCAAAAATTGACACATCAGCTCATATTGCCGTGGGTAAGAGAGAGATGGCTTATTTTTACCGAAAAAACCAGCAATTTTACTCTACTGTGCAATAGCTTGCATGGTTGCCCAATCTATGTGTGTTGTAGTCCTGCCTCTTTGCAATCTTGTATTTGAGCTTGTGAGGGAGTGAATTAGGGTTTCCCTTATCAAAATGGTGTGTGGTCTTCACTTTAGAAGCTCATAAATCTCTGCAAAATCAAAAAATTATCTTCGTGAGGGTGGAAGCTCGAGAATTCCTTTCAATTGTTTGATGTTTCGACTATGTAATTGGGGGCAAGGCTACATGATACCATGAAAGAGGTTTGGGTTTTGATTGAGAATTTTGCTTGTATGAGCATTGAGGTTTCATGGCTAAAACTTTAGTGTTTTTAAATGGTATATTAAAGTGAAATTGAATGTGATTTGGTATTCCTCTCATCATAATCTCGACTACAAAAACAACAGACTCCAAGCACGATAGGAAAGAGGGTTTGTCACTTTGCTGTCACGAACGCTCTTAGATTTTCAGTCACCCTTAGAAAGAGGGTTGGTGATTCTCCACAAACACTTTTCACAAAGTGTTTGTGACTCTCATCACGAACTCTCACAACCAGAGGTTTTGCACCTTCCCAGCTAGACCGCACATATTTCGACACCGGAAAGAATCGTATGTCATGTGCATGCCTTGAGTTGGCGATGCATGCTAGGAAGTGTTCACTGCTGCCAAGGGTAGGACCAGGCCAAGGGCCAGGACGGACCTATAGTCAAGGGGGTCTCTATGTTTAGGAGGCCAAGAGCCTATATAGAGCATGGTTGGGTGGATATTAGCATGTTCTAGTCCCCTTTGCCTTACACTAGTATTAGAGCACAGAACAGTAGCCCAAGTAGAAGCTGACACAACTAGAGCTATCACCAATGATAGTACCAAGTCATTTAAAACGAAACAAAATATAGTGTCTTTTCTAAACGTGTTAAATCTGAAATAGACTTCTCAAAGCAAGCCTACTAAAGGGAGATAGATCAGCCCATTAAATTGGATCAGACTCTGTTAGCATCAATTGAGAAAAAGAAGACTACTAGAGAGTAGGACCCATGAGCTGAAACTGGGAACAAGGATATATCATGGTCCCAATTAGCCTTGATCGCTCCTTCAACACAACCAACTTGAGTGGACAATCTACAAAGGCTCTAGAAAAAACCCCTTCATGGGAGAATGGTCATCCAATAGGAAGATAAGGCATTGGTGCCTTATCCCACTCCCCTCATTTTATACGATGTTGGGTATTCAAGCTCGAGTCTAGTTCGTGTGACAAAGCCTATGAGAAACTCCTCCTAAAGCATGCAGGTGAACTTCACTTCATTTAGAAACTTGCATGAGAAAGATAGCTCATCTATATATGTAAGGTTTTTTAACTAATGAAATATAGCATTATTTTCTTGTGACTCTCTCTCTCTCTCTCTCTCTCTCTCTCTCTCTCTCTCTCACACACACACACAGCCGTTTTTTGACCTAGTAGACAGCAGTTCACTCTTTTGACCATAACTTGCTCATCCGAACTCCGATTTAGGTGATCCATAGCCTCAATCGAAGAGCACGAAGCCCTCTACGCATTGATGTAAAGACAGAATTTTTCTGTGTAATGGAAGGCTTTGCTGTAACAGCATCTCAGAACTAAAAAAACTGTCAAAACTTTGCGTTTTTGTTGCCGACTTGAAGGCAATGTCAGACAAAACTCGCAAGGGTGGAAAAGCCACACTCGCCATGGAGAATGATGCAAAATCTCCAAGGAATTTGGATGCTAATCCAACCACATCGTCTACAACAACGGAAGCAATGATCATGGCTTACTTGATCTCGTTACAAGAAACCGTCAACAAGCAAGGTGAAGAGTTGCGCGCACTTGCAATGGAAAATGGTACTTTAAGAGTTCTCGTTGTGGAGAATGAGCACCTCAAGAAGGTTCTTGAAATGCAAACAACGCGCTTGATGCATCTTGAGAATGAAGTTCAAGAATGTAAACGCTCTCTTGTGGACATGAATGTAGTGAAAGAGCGCTTGAGCAAAGTTGAGAGTGATCATGTATTGAAAGAGGAAACGATAGATACAATACGACATGATGTATGTGAGATGAGAAATGCATCCAAATCATGGGCTGATATATGTAAGGATAATGTGGTTTCTACATCTCCTATCACGCAAGCCGTTGTCCAAGCAAAGAATGTAGAGAATGTGGACACTCAAGAATTGCAAGAACGACAAAAACGCTCAAAGAACATCGTCATTCGTGGAATCAAGGAGGAAAGCATGGAAACACCCCAATCTCTTGCGGTTGCTATTGAAGAGTTTTTTGCTACACACTTTGGCATGTCAGGAATCATGGCTTATGGTGCACATCGAGTTGGAAAACAAGGAGTCCCTCGCTCGGGAGAAAGACCTATTGTATGTACCATGGCTGATGAGGTAAAGAGAAAGATCATCCTTGACAATGGTTGGATCTACCTCAAAGGAACGGGTTGTAATGTATATGAGGATCGCACTCTTATGCAACAAAATATACGTCGCAAAGCATACGAGGAAAGAAGCAAGAAGGTTAAGGTATCATCTCAAGAAGAAAAGGCACTTGAGGAGGATGCAAGTCCACCCAACAAATAGGGACACATGATCTATGAGACCAACTCACGCTTGCGAATAAGCTTTTGGAATTGTAACGGGTATCCATGGAATGCGGGAATTGGCATTGATGAGCTTACCAATGACTCCGATGTGATACTTCTTGTCGAAACATGGGAGCATGATGCGCAACGAATTCTTGGATTTGACAAATACGATGTACATTCTTTGATGTGGGCCAAAAATACAAAGCAACGAAGAGGCCAAGGAGGCATAGCATGTATGACCAAAAAGGGTTTGAAAGATGTTTCCATTATCAAAGAAGATAAGTATAAACGCTACTTATGGCTGAAAATCAGCCCACCAAATGGTCAAGTCATGTTTGTGGCCGGCTGCTACATTCCTCACTATGACTCCAACTTTTATGCTCGCTTGAATATGGATAGAGATCAGCCCTTTGTTGAACTAGAGGAAGACATTGCTTATTACAAGAATCAAGGTGAAGTCATTGTTTTTGGAGACATGAATGCTCGCACAAATATGTTACAACACGACACACAACAAGTTGACATGCCGCATGTATCAAGAAGAGTGGATGACTCATACATGTATAATCGAAGTTCTAATGATGCAAAAGAAGTGGATCACTATGGAAAGTCACTTCTACATATGTGCAATAGTACCGGAATGCTCATTGCAAATGGTGTATCTCTATGGCAAGGCACCAATGACTTTACATGTAGAAAGCACAATGGTGCTAGCGTGATTGACTATATGTTGTTCTCAGAAGCCACTCTAGAATGCATACAAAGCTTTACACTTGGTGAATGGAATCCGGAATCGGATCATAGGATGTTATGCATTGACCTCAAGTGTGGTAAACGGCCCGAGCATGTAGCCTCCAATCATGATGTGAATCATTTGTACCTACGTCTAGACTTCAAACGAGCACTTATATATGCTGATATGGTGGACCAAATGTTAAGCATGATAGAGCATCAAGGGAGCCCAACATTAGAATGCAAGTGGAAAGTTTTCAAAGAAGTAATTTTCTCTTGTGCGAAGGAATGCTTTTCGGCGAAACACATGTCTTGCAAAAGGTCTAAGAAGGATAGCACCAAGAAGAAATGGTTTGACATGGAATGTAGTCAAGCCCGAAAACACTTGCTAAGATTGGATGCAATCAAAGACAAGGAAGTTTACTTGGAATGTTCACACACATACAAAGCACTTGTTCAAAAGAAGAGGAGAAGGTGGGAAGTCGAAAAACAACTTCTTTTAGCACAAGAGAAAGCACATGCATGTGGCAAGTTTTGGCAAGATCTAAAAGGCAAGCGCGTTGAGAGCTTTGGTGACTTGACTCTTGAGGATATGTATATGCATTGTAAGAACCTCTATGAGCAACCCAATGTTGATAAGATGGAGGGTTGTAGCTCCCTTCCATTTATGTCTCCCTTCTTTACCATTGAAGATGTATGCCGCGCGCTTGAGAAACTTGCTACTCGCAAGGCAGGTGACCTTCAAGGTGTCAAGGCTGAAATGATTAAATGGACAAGCAAGAAAACACGATATTGGATATGCGATATGTTTAACCTTGCACTTCAGTATGGCATGCCTCATGATTGGAGTGCAAATTGGATCAAACCTTTGCACAAAGGAGGAGATGTAAACAATGTGAACAACTATCGCACTATAATGGTTGGTTCTTTGATGGCAAAGTTATTTGGATGTATCATGGAGATGAAGATAAGTGAATGGGCTGAAAAGAATGGCAAACGTGCACTTGGCCAAGCAGGTTTTCGAAAGCATCATAGCACTATTGATCACCTTGTCACTCTTCGAGTTCTTATGGAAGCGTCTCGATTGAAAGGAAAAAAGTTGTATTGTTGCTTTGTGGATTTCAAGAAAGCTTTTGACATGGTACCGCGAGGAAATCTTTGGAGACGTATGCAAAGCCTTCAAGTGCCGAGAGAATTTATGCATGCAGTCTTTCGCATCTACCAAAAAGTGATATGTCGATTACGTATGGGGGATGGAATTTCAGAATTTTTTGCAAGCACTATTGGTGTCAAACAAGGATGCCCACTTTCCCCAACCCTCTTTGGGCTACTCATTGATGAATTGGAATACATGGTTCTTGATTTTATGCAGCAAGAAGGCATAGAAGAGGTTAAGATTGGAAATGCGGTGATCATGCTTTTGCTTTATGCCGATGATGTAGTGCTCTTGGCACATACCTTAGAAGATGCACAAAAGCTTATGAGTGTCTTGGAACGCTTTTGCCTACATAGCGGGCTAATCGTGAATGGATCCAAAACCAAGGTTATGCTTGTAAAGACCCTCAATGACGAAAATCCATGCATTGTATACAACAATGAGAAACTTGAAGTGGTAGATCACTTCAAGTACCTTGGCCTTGAGGTTCCATCCAATCATAAATGGAAGGATTGTGCAATGCGTCGCTTGGAAGCCGGAAAGAGGGCTTATTACGCATTTGAGAACATGTGCAATGCAGGAGAGATCAAGTGTTGGGATCTCAAAAAGTACCTCTTTGACACATTGGTGACACGGGTGCTTCTTTATGGAGTGGAGGTGTGGGGTGGAAGCATCGGGAAGTCTACTTGGAAAAAGTTTGAGAATGTCCAAAAGCGTTTTCTCACCAACTTTCTCCAAGTCAAGACACAAACACCCTACATGCTCTTACTTCTTGAGTCCGGATCGCTTCCCATTGAGGTCTTGGGCATGGAAAGGGTTGTGGAGTACATGCGTAAGACACAACGTAGCCCTTTGCATCGACTTCCTAGAATCGCATATGAAGCAAGTCAAAAGGTTCAAAAGACATGCAAGAGCAAAATACTAAGTTCGGGGTGGATGCTTGATATCAAGAAATGGTTTGGAAGATGGGATGCATGTCACTTGGTCAAGGATGCGTCGATCGACTCCCAAGTTAATGAGGCCTTCTTACAATGCCAATGTATCATGGCTTGGGAGAAATCTGGAGGTTCTCGCTTCAGCCATTACACCACACACGTTGCCCCAAACTACAAATCTCTCTTCTTCTCGAAACGAGGTAACCGAACCCATTCCTACATCCTTGAGCCCATCCCGTTGAGTGCGATCCGCACCATTGCCTCCATTCGTCTTAGCTCCCATTCTCTACGCTGCGAGACAGGACGTTGGGGCACTGGCGAGGAGTGTCATCGACTTTGCACCTTATGCCCTCGTCAAGTGCGAGAGAGTGAGTACCACACACTACTTGAGTGCTCAGCTTTTGACCACATTAGGTCCTCTTTTCCCCATATATTCAGCCATGAGCTCTCCCTACATACCTTCCTCTCCCAACCACGATGTGGACTCTCTATTGCGACGCTCATTTCAGCCATTTTTAAGCATCGAGAGTCACTTATGAACTCCACTCACACCACGTGACATGTTCATTTGGTCCCATAGGTCATATTTGACCTCCCAGGAAGATAATAGAACTATCTATCTATCTATCTATCTCTCTCTCGCGTCCTCTACACGCTTCTCCAATAGCGGCCTGCCCCATTTGTCATGCAGTTTACCCGTTTATGGGATAAATGGGCCAGAGCTTTGGGAAATGAAATCCCTCCAGCCATGTTAAAAAGGGACCGTTTTGTGCGTTCTGAAGTTCAAAGTTGAGCTCAAAAGGCCCGCTACCTTCGAGGAAGCTTTCACTATTGCCAGGGAGAAAGAATGGAAAGCTCAAAGACTCAATGATTATGGGAAAGCGGTCTATGTGCAAGGTAAGGGTGGCCAAAATGAGAAAAATAAGGCAAAGGTTGAAGCCCAACCTGCTCAAAGGGTTGTGAACACTGAACATTTACAGCGGAATATGCAAAACATGATGACCATGATGCTGGAATTGTGGCTCAATGTTCTTGGAGGTGGTCATGGTCCTCGGAGGGTGTACTATGTAATCATGTTAATGTATAGCGTGAGTTCGAAAGGAGGGATTTTAAAATACAAAAAATTTAGACAATTAACAGAGATAAAATAAAATAAGGGGTTTTTATGTTCAATTTTGAAAAAATCATCAAAACTTTGATTAGCCTTCTAAGTGTACCCCAAAATTTCATTCCAAACTTTATCAAGTACTTCAATGCTCTTATATTACACCAGAAAAGCTTGCTTCACATGATTGTAGTCCAAACCCATCCCTGGAGTTTGTGTCTGCACCACCTCTTCATAATTTTGTAATCAAACTTTTTCCTCATCCTGTAAACTATATTGCAGCAACCGCAACAATATAGTTTGATCTAGTATATTTAGCAGTAAGCAATTAACTTCCAATTTCTCAATAAAAGTTCATGCATTCTCATTAGGCAACCCATGAAACTGTGGAAACTCGTCCGCCATGTTCGATTGCCACAAAAACACTTACATGTGATGTTGCAAGTTCAAGGGATGTTGATGGATCACTCCAGTACCTAATCCACCTCACACTGGGTAACCTGGCCCCCAATGCTTGGCTTCACAAAACCTCACGACCTTCCAAAGACTGCAATGCCTCAAGTGATGTCCCCTTTACATTCTCTGCCTGCAAAATAGACATGTTTCACAAGAATTGGAGCACATGTGCACTTGACCCTCGGGTGGGCCCCCAAAACAATGTTAGCGTGCAAAGGATAAGGAAAATGAGCGCCTCTATAGCCTTGCACGAGTCACACCGTCAGAAGGAAGAACTATTGCACCGCTGAAACCACCTGTGGATAAGCACCTGTAAAGATTTATGAAGAACCCTTCTAAACTAAAAACAGATAAAAGGTGAGAAAGTTATGGCCACTCGAAGTTGGGGGTGTACTCTCTCTTGCTCAAAAATGAGCTTTCTGGAAAGTTTGCAGGTGTTGCAGAGAATTGCACCTATAATAAGGGGGGATTTTCTTATCTTTTATCCCATAATATTTATTCTCTCTCCTCAGCCGACAAGGCTCTCTTGCAAGGCTCCATTTACTTAGTCCTTTTTTGGGCTCAATTTTGGTATGAAATGGGCAACCGGTGACTTTTTGGCAAAGGGAAGGGGTGGGGGTAAGTGCCCAATGGACTAAAATGAAGGTCAGGAGCCTGGCAGCAGATGGGAACCCAAACTGGCGCCCCCTTCTCCCCCAAATGTCCACGAGCCCCCATAGCCAAGCTCCTCTCTCCTTTGATACACCCCAAGTGGGCACCCATTCCCCCTCTTATACCCCTTGCTTTAGGCCCAAGCTCCCCTATGTGGGATTATCCCAGTGCCACATGGCATCTTCCTCTTGCACTTCTCCAACTCCCTCTCTCCGCACAGAAAATGTCCAACTTGACCCCTTCTCAGGACCAACTTCCCAGGAGCATAGAGCATTGCTCCGACCACCAAATGCGATGCCGTAAAGCACGGCTCAGAGCCCATTACTTCGGCTATCTACAAAACTTTAAAATCTCAGTATTTCTAATTTTTTATCATCAAGTTGGACCAGTTGCCTTTGCTGAATACATCTGCAAACCACTTTTTAAGTCGAGACCGCCCACTTCGGACGCATATAACTCATTATGTACAAGTCTGATTCCCAAGCTATAAAGCACGGCTGAAAATAGCTGAAAAACCAAACCTTTGTACATGAAGTTTTACATGGTCACCCCCAAAACTCGAAGCACTATTTACACATATACACATGAGGCTACTTAGCAAGCTTTTCGACATGATCTACTGACTTTATTCTCATCCAAAAAATGCATGACAATGTTAAGTCTTATCAATCGGCTATTAAAGTTTTGTAAACCTTGTCAATCTGCTATTACCGAGGATCGAGTCTTCAACCGAGGGTGTGAATAGGCTCCAAATTAAGTCAAAAGGACTCAAATATAAGGCGTACATTATCGAGGACCGAGCCTTGAACCGAGGGTGTGAATAGGCTCCAAATTAAGTCAAAAGGACTCGGCGCACATTTGAAGGGAATGTGAAAATTAAAACAAAAACGTAGTTTTGTACAACAACGGCACCGATGCTAAAGCTGCTCACAGCGAGCTATGGCGGGGGTTTTAGCAGTGGGCAATGTGTCGAAAAACTCGACATGGCGAATGCTTTGATGCGACCTGTGCTCTATTTTCTGCAGGTCAACAACCTTCTACATGCGACTGATCCCGCGTAGAGCCTTTTGAACACAAGCTTCGAGGCACAGTATTCCAAAGCGCTGATACCAATTTTTGGTTATCCCGGCTATGGTGGGTGAAGGCTAGCCATGGTGCACCTATTGGAGAAGCGTGTAGAGGATGACCGAGAGAGAGAGAGAGAGAGAGAGAGAGAGTCACAAGAAAATAACGCTATATTTCATTAGTCTAAAAAAAACTCACATATATAGATGAGCTATCTTTCTCATGCAAGTTTGTATATGAAGTGAAGTTCAACTGCATGCTTTAGGAGGATTTTCTCACAGCGACCCGAGCTCGAATACCCAACATATGAGACCTCTCAAACTGATGTGGATACCATCACAGATGGATGTGTAGCCACGATGATGTCTGAATGGTACACCATTATGAATGTCATGGGACTAATAATAGAAGCTTAGCAAACGGTTCCTAGTTTGGTGATAACTACCCTATAAATAGAACTTTCAGAAACCAAAACCAAACTAGAGAAGCAAAAGAAAGAAACGGAGCAACTCAAGACCAAAAGGATCAGAAACGGGTTGTAGAAGAGGCAAGGGAGGAGACCCAAGGAAGGCTTGAGGAGAGGAAAACAAGCTTGAAAGCACTACTTGCCAATCATAACACCCTGAAGCAAGCCATTACAAAAAAATATATCTATCAATCCTCGATAGTTTATAGCTGATGTTGATGGGAACCTTAACTTGAATATGGAGGGTTTACAAAAATTACTGGAATCAATGAAATCTAATCATGAAGATAAATTTGAGCAGCACACAACAACCTTGGTGAACTAAGTGTTGGTGGAATATATAAAGAAATGGGATGTTGATGATGATGAGGAAGATGATGACGACGACCAAGGGTAGGGGGATGGCATTAGAGTAGACCAAAATAGTGACGATGATAATGATGATGGTCAACCCCCTCCAAGTTTAGCGACTCGAGAAGGCCAAACCAACATTAGCACTAGGCCAAACAACTAGGACAGTCAACTTGGTAGTCAGACTCAGAACTTAGGATCAGCCTAAATGGTTTCTGACAACTGAAGACATTATGGTCAACTCCCACATAAAGGACCCACCCACAGTTGATCTCAAGAGTCTTGGACTACAACTAGAGATGCTATTAGGCGATAATCCAACCTACAAATACATAAAAGATATAAGAACTTAGGTTAAGGACATGTTCGTTACGCTATAAATTGCAAGGGGAGTTTTGGATAACAAGATCAAGATGCTTGTGGAATCTAATGCCATTAGTAGCAAAGGGCTTTGAACTAGAATGACTCTCAATGAGAAGGAGAAGAATCTAATAAGTCTCTATCATCTTATTCGTATCTCCAAAAAGATGACACAATAGGAGAATCAGATGGTGATGAACTTCATCAAATTTTCTCCCAATTCTCTAGTGCTTATATATGCCTTACTTGCTAAAGAGGTTGAGCTCCCTAGCTTCTTTCCAACACTATATCCCAATTATATTGAACTGGGCAATTAGCAAACGTGTATTTAGATAGTGTAGGAACTAAGAGGCTTGTATGAAGGAGCTATGATTGAATGGACAACATGGAATCAAGTCTTGCTATGTTTAATCGTACAAAATGCATTAAAAACAAGTAACTCTTCAAAAAATCATGTAGATCAAACAATACAATTTAAAAACCCAAAACATTTCAAAATATTGTGATAGACCATCATACGTGAGTTTATATTTTTCACGTTACCACGTCAAAAAACAATGTTACAATAAAAGACATGTCCATCGTGATGTACATAATGCCAATCTCATTTAGTTCATTTTAAAATATTAATAGTGTATAATTCCGTGAAAAAACATTGAAAATCTAATACGATTTGAACACTCATAAATGGAATAGAACATCTTACATTTTAAAAAATTAAATAGCATGTCTTACATGCAAAATGTATGCATATACCATATTAAATTGAAAGTATATTAGGTATTTGTAGACATAGAGAAATAACAGTGTGAATTTTAGCGAAAATATAACATTTAGTTTTACAAGGATGTTATCCATTAGTGTAGACACTATTGAGGCTGAAAATATAACATTTAGTTTTACAAGGATGTTATCCATTAGTGTAGACACTATTGAGGCTGCATAAAAGTTACATCATATATGTTATAATTTTTGTGACTTTCGTAAATGTAACATTTAAAATAGCAACGATGATTGATGAATAAAACTTTCTTTTGAATATGATTAAATAGTATATATTTTCACAAGAAACATTAAAAAACAACAATTACAGACGGTTCATACATTTGTATATGTAATACTCTTCACGGTTGCGTTACCGACCAAGTATTTCATATACTGACGAGCCCCCTCCCCGCCCCGGGGCGCCAAATCAATTGTCTCAATGGGCACTGACAAGGCATTAAAGCCAAAAACAGTCGTGCTAGCAACGGTAGGGCAAAGGCATAGAGACAGGTATGCTGCCGATTGGTTTGCTGATTATGAATTGGGTTTGCGGATGCTATGAGGTGCATGACAAGGTGTTAAAAACAAACACCACCACAATTAGACTGAAAATAACAAACACACAAGAGGCAAGACACAATGGGCCAGACACCGAGGGTGTGATAGACCAAGCATGAAAAAGGTGCACTAGTAGTTCAACTAATGCATCTTATGCTCAACAATGTCGGAGATGAGCAAGTATTCACTGTTTCCAAACCAACAATGTTAATCCTTCAAAAGCATCTGGGACAGCTGATGTTAGTGTGGTTAAAACTCAGAAAAAGAATAGACACATTGTTAACCCTTGCAAAACTCAATTATGTACAGCGACGACATGTACAATGGCAGGTGAAACTGAACCAGTTTAATCAGCAGAAAAACCTGCTACTTTTGACTCTGTACACTCGTTAAATTTTCCCTTCCAGAATTCGTATAGTGGAGACAATCGGTAACCCTTACACCTTCGCCATGAAAGATTTTTGTTTACAAGTGATTCTACTCGCTAGATGTTTCTTCATCAGAAAAGATGGACCTCACTTTCTGACACAGCAATTCCAAGTCCTCGGTAAAATCTGAGAGATTTTCTGACTGGCGCAAAACATCCAGCCGAAGCTGCAGTTTACGTAAAGCAGATTCAACCTTGCATTCATGTTTAAGCAAGTTGCGCACATGTTCACTCGAACCACCCAAGCTGTGAATAGCCATCAAGGCCTGCATATTTGTCAACAACAAGAATTATAAATAAATGAATTCAGAAAAATCATTTCTCAAAATTGACCTATCCTTATACAAACCTTTTCTTGGATGTCAAGGTCCTCTGCTTCCACAAGCCTTACCACAGCCATGAGATAACTTTTACTAGGCTCGTGTTCAGCGAGTACTCCACCTGATTGCTTTTGCTGCTCAGCCAGATCTGCAACAAGAAACAATGCCTTCCTGCGCAGACGCATGTCAGAGCTTTTATCTCTCATCAAGTCCTGGTCACAACAACAGCACCTTCTTACACCAGCGCAAAAAATTTTAAAAAGCAGAAAATAAAATTGCTCAAGCTATGCAGGTGTCAATTGCACGCGAACTTATGTGTAGCATGTAATAAGGTTTGGCTAGATTTGTTGTCAACAACACCTCTAGTAATGAAGCTCCTTCAATTGAATAGAATTGCTCTTGACCCAATGGATGGTTTCGAATGACAGCAGACAAGGCATAAAGAGCTTTCACAGCCTCTTCTGTTGAATTTGACCTAGTCATCGCCATTAATGTGGGAATGACACCGAGCTCCAGCAGCTTCAGAAGTTTGAAATCAAAGTCAGTATCAGCACAACCAAAGAGCACCATCCTCTCACATAAAATTATCATATCTACAACAAAGTACCTGATTTTGAACGACTTCATTGTTTTGACTGGCTTTTCCCAAAACCCATGCAGCCAAGATTCTTAAATCCTGTTCCATTCTATCAAGTTCATTCACAACTACCACAAGACCACCGAGCTTGTGAAAATCTGTATTTGCCAACTTTAAGAAGATGAGTACAGATTATTTAGATAACAGACCATTAGAAATTGCACTGAAAAGCTTTCATGCTTGAATACCATCCGAGTTGAAAATAGGCTCCACAAGCTCCAGTAGCTCTTGTAATGCGCGTCGTTTATCTTCCAACGATGAAGTCCCATTCTGTAGGTCTGCAATGGCTGCCTTCATCAAATCTGTATCTGAAGGCATCCGCAATGACTCCATAATTTCCTGATAACCAACCAACATATAACTCAAAACCTCACAAGTCACCGCTAACAGCAAATGTCATTTGAATGACAGCTACGAATACATTTGTGTTCATGCTGGGAAATTCATTGAGCAGAAGTGGCTGACAATAATTATACCCTAGATGTACATGTCATTGCTTGAACCTCTTGCTTGAGGACATTGGAAAGCTTCCTTGAGTTGCAAGAGTGCTCTACCAAGCATCGGCAATTGTAACAAATAGAAAATCCACAACCTTCGAGGGGGGCTTCCGCTCCCAAGTCTTCCACAAGGACCCCCGACTTGCCGACACTTGGAGACCCGGATTTTGATTTGCCTCTTGACGAGCTCTCTTCTTCTACCCCTGTCCCTTAGGCTTCAGAGGAGCATGCACCTGCAGATGACAGTGGTTCTCATCATAATGCCAACTTAGAGCCTGATATAACAGTAGCTCCTCCCTCAGGCAGCATGACCGACAAGTTACCAAAGTGGCTATTGGAGACTTTGCGAGATTTAGCAGCTTCAGATTTTCCACCCAATCGGCGTGAAGCCGGGTACTTCACGACGATCTCAGCAACTTCAACTTGCTGAGGTGGATGACCCTTTACTTTAGGTTAACTATGCTTTGATGTCTACAGTGATCAAGGGCAGAGATCCTCTTACAGTTGAGGAGGCACTTTCACAACCAAAGTTGAAGTTGGCTATGCAGAGAGAACTTGATTCCATCAAGAAGAACAACACTTGGGTGTTGGTTCTGCGGCCAGCAAAGCGTGAAGTGATTGGTGTCAAATGGGTCTACAAGACCAAGTATAAATCTGATGGTTCTTTGGACAAGCACAAGGCAAGACTAGTTGCCAAAGTCTTTTCTCAGAAACCCGGTATAGACTACGAGGTGTCACGTGCACATCTAACCCTATGTGTACGTGGACAAGCTACTCCATGACATGGGTTCAGTTCAGTTCAGTCAACCTAGATTAGGAAGTGATCTGACACTTTTGTGAGTCTATTCGCAGACCGTGCATGTCCAGACACTTCGATTAGATGCATATCCTCTGGTTGCATACAGCATGATCGTCAGATTTCCATCAGAACCCATCAGGAGCATTTTTACAGTGCATAGACCTATTTTCCCTATTTTAGCCAATTTTCACTTATTATTTTAAGTGACTTTTTGTTGGGAAACTGAGTAGGGGAATTTAGCCATGCAAGTATATAAGAAACCCTAGCGCTAGCACTTTCTAGCAGAAGAGGCAGCAGGAACACTTTGTTCAACAGGCACCTTCTCAGAAAGACCTTTCCCGGAAACAAAACCTAGCGTTTTCAGCCAAGGACCAAAGATCAAGACAGCCAGCGTTTTTCATTGCTTGCAGATCATCCAGTGTTTTGCATTGCAGCAGTTTGGCGATAGCAGGATCAAGCAGAATACCTAGTGTTTTGGCATCAGATTGCAGATCAGCCCTAGCGTTTTTGGATCAGCAAGACTCCTAGCATTTTGTAGATTAATTGCGACAGAAACCCCAGAAGCATCAGCGTTTTCAGTTTTCAGCACTCAGACACAGCAGTAGAAGTCCTAAACCTCGTAGATCTCACCTTTCCGCAACAAATCCTCGCCGCACGATCAAATCCACCAAAATTTGCAGTTTCAGCCCGGAAAACACAGATTTCAACATCTACGTTTTCAGCGCGTCGTCGTCGCATCGTCGCCATTGACATCGTCACCGATATAGAGTCAGAATTCAGCAGATAAAGATTTGCAGATTTTAGCCATTAGCGTTTTCAGATTTCAGCCTGTCACGTTGTCGTCGACATCGTCACCAAGTCCAAGCATTGTAGAGATTTGAGGAATCAATAGTAGACCGCTCTCGCCATAGAGAGTGGGGCCTTCCGAGGAGGGTTTGACAACATTCTGGTGTCGTATTCTTCTCTCTATCTCTCAGTCTCAGCACTTTCATTCACAGTGTTTGCCACTTTGTTTGGGATCATTTGCACTCTCTCACTAAAGGAACAGAAGGCTCTCCCTTCCGTAAGTAAAAGGAACCTTGAGCACAGTTCGGAGCACTCATCTTGAGCAAAGTTCAACATTCACTTCCGCTGCACCTTACATGAGGAGACCTTTGCACCGACCGCAAGGATGGCAACCATTCAGATTGTTTTGCCCTCGCTACCATTTTCCGGTGGCCGGTTTTTCATACGCTAGAGGAGGAGGTGTATGTGGAGCAACCTCCAGGGTTCGAGAATCCAAACTTCGCAGACATGGTTTGTAGGTTGCTCAAGGCTCTCTATGGCCTAAAGCAATCCCCTCAAGCGTGGTACCAAAAAATTGATTCATTCTTCCTACGACACTCCTTTCGACGATCTTCTGCTGACCCCGACTTGTACATTTACCGAGAGGGAGGATTAGTGACACTTGTTATTCCTACCCGATAGGATCTATGGTGTTTGTAGTCAAACCGTTTGGAAAAAATGGGAAGCCCATGAACCGTCATGAGAATGACCGGAAGCCTGTCAATGCAAGAACATGCAACCCAATGTGGCCAGGTGCTGTGTAAAACCTAGGGAGGCCAGAGGTCGCAATTTGTGCCATAAACGTCCTCCGAATCGGAAAGCCACACTAAACAGTCTGCACTGTAGAAGCTACCATAAGCTGCAGCAGTCATCGGTAGACCACACGGACCACCACCGGATGGTGTCCTGTCAGTAGGTAGTATAATCCAAAATTTGCATTGTGAAGGGCCTCTAAGAAGAGGTGTGGTCAGACCAAGCTGTCTGCACCATAATCATCCTGTAGAAGCAAGGAAGCCAAACTGAGCAGTCTGCGCTGTGAAGATCCTCTGAGAAGAGGAAAGACCAACCCAATCTCTATGCGCCGTCTTGTCTATAACTCCTGCCTCCAATCCTCCGTTGTCAACCAAAACAGAATCCTACCAAGAACGCCACCAAACCGCATCTCCATGTGGCTCTCAATGTTAATGAGTTGGGATTGACCTACTCCCCAGGTCAAGGGATAAGTCTGTTGTAAGGTTACCGAGGGTGAGTGTAAGCAACTCTGAAGGTAGCAATCCAAATGATCACGAGTGTAGAAGAGCAACTGCACTACCATCCAAGCCAAGCTCTGGGTGACTTTGTTCACCCAAGATGGTGGTGTCCTCTCTGGGAATGTCGAATCCCATATGCCATGAGCATGGCCATATCTCGTGTGAACTCCTCTGAGGAGTGCATAGGTGTGTCCATAGCAAACCACAACTCACCACCCCCTCTGGAGTGTGCAACCGCCGAATGATGGCTGGAATGAATGGATCTCCCAAGGATCATGCACCCGTAGATGATCCAGACGATGTCGAAGATACCGTGTACCGTGTACTGCAGTAGTCAATGAGAGACCGCATGGACCACCACCAGATGGTGTCCTGGCAGGAGGTAACTTCATCCTCTGTAAAAAACGCAAGCCATGTGGCTTCTGTCCACCCAAAAGCACAACTGCGAGGCGATAAAAACGCTGCTGTCCAGCTATTTTCAGCATGCTCGTACGCTCCTAACATGGTCCGGAGCGGTGCAAAGGGTGTAGGCAAGGTGGGGAATCAAAGTCACAGCCCTTTGGTGGGCTGAAAACAGAGAAAAAACGGCAGGTGTATAATGGCTGAAGTCTGTAGCAAATGAAGAGGAATCACGACGGCCATGCACCGGATGCAAGGCCGGGTGGGGTAGGCAAGATCCGTAGAGGGTGTGGCCAAGTTGCTGGCTGCCCAAAACGCGGGTTGCTGGCTGAAAACGCAGATGTTCCCAAAAACGCAAGTGCTGGCTGCCCAAAACGGGGGTGGCAGGAGGCAATTCCGGTGATGAAAAGCCCTCCTACTGCTAGCACTGATGGGGGAGGGTAGAGATCTGGTGTTCTCCAACAATAACGCAAGGGGAAGGATGAGGTCTTCGCGATGGATATCCTCCAACTGATGGCGCCCCCCTCTTGGTGTAACGTTGACAGATTTGCAGAAGGTGATGCGCCCAGTCCCAGACCATGGAAAGCTTGAAGCTATGATATCATGTCAGAGTGCACGTGTGCAGAAGCGTGAGAGAGAGAGAGAGAGAGAGAGAGAGAGACACAAAACGCCAGAGATGGGGAAAGGGGGCGATCAGCCCCCAACTGACTACCAAAGCAAGAGACCCTCAATACATCAGATGATGTGAGTCTATGACTGACTAAGAAGTGGGTACCCCCTGGCCCATAGTTACCCGGAACACGGAACGGGAACGGCGACGGGATCCCCCGCGGAAAGGGGGAACGGTGAGGGATCCGGAACGGGAGGCATAAAATGTCACGTGACACATCCAACCCTATGTGTCCGTGGACAAGCTACAGCATGATCAGGGTTCAATCAGTCCAGTCAGTCTAGATTTAGAAGTGATCTGGCACTTTTGTGAGTCTATTCGTAGACCGTGCATACCCAGTCACTTAGTGTAGATACATATCCTCTGGTTGCGCACAACATGATCATAAGCATTCCCATCAGAATCCTTCAAGGAAATTTTCCAGTGATTTTAGCCTATTTTTCCTATTTTTGACATTTTTCACTTATTATTTTTAAGTGACTTTTGTTGGAAAGTAGGTAGGGCAAATTGAGCAAGTTTGTATATAAGCAAACCTAAACTAGCACTAAATGGCAAAGAGGCAACAAGAGCCAAGCTCAGCAGGCAACTTCTCCAACAAGACCCCTTGGTGGATTTCCTCCAAGCAAGAAGAATCGGTCCTAGCGTTTTCTCAGTAAGGAGATCATCGCCAGAAGCAAAGACCAGCCAAGCCTAGCGTTTTCCATTTGCATCATCGCCACACATCCCTTCAGTTAGCGTTTTTGCAACAGATAGCAACCGCAAGCAAGTCTTCATCGCAACAGCCCTTGCCTAGCGTTTTTTACCTCGGCATGCCTAGCGTTTTTGGGAATCCATGACCTAGCGTTCTCACTCAGCATCATCGCCAGAACCCCCAGCAGATGGCCTTTTGTAGAGCCTTGACCTAGCGTTTTTGAGAGCTTCATTACCTAGCGTTTTTGGCAGTATCCAGCAGGCGTTTTCAGCATTGAAGTACCTGCAAGAACAGCCCCTAAAGAGTAGCAGATTCAGCCCGGAAAGACCATCAGTTTTCAGCCCTAAACCTGCAGATTTTCAGCGACAAAGACCTACAGAATCAGCCCCCAAAATCAGCGTTTTTGGACTAGTCGCAGATTTCAGCCCACAGCGTTTTTGGACGGCAGTAGGAAGATTGCAGCTTTCAGCCCTTAGGTCGGTCTCGTCATCACCGTCGTCATCGCCGACATAGCCTAGACTTGCATCAGTCTCATGCATACCGTTTGTACCAGATTGTGCAATCATAAGTAGACCACTCTCGCCGACGAGAGTGGGGCCTTTGGAGGAGGGTTTTACAACGTCTCTGGTGTCGTATCTCTCTTCTCTCTCTATCTCTCAGTCTCATACACTTGCACGCACAGTGTCCATTCACTTTGTTTGTGATCATAGCACTCTCTCATTAAGAACGGAAGGCTCTACCTTCCATAAGAACAAAAGGAACCTTGAGCACAGTTCGGAGCACTCATCTTGAGCAAAGTTCAAACATTCATTCCGCTGCACCTAACATAAAAACACCCAAATAATGCAATTTTAAGCTCTACGTGATTGAATATTAGTGTCGGAGTCCTTTGACTCCAATACTCACAAAAAACTTGATTTGAAGACCATTTAACCTTACTATGGCCAACGTGTGTCGTACAGACTTGAGAGCTTGAGGGGGGAGAGATGCGGAGAGAGAGAGAGAGAGAGAGAGAGAGAGAGAGAGAGAGAGAGAGAGAGCTTAAGAGTTGAGAGAGAGGGAGACTCGAGAGAGCTTGAGAGAGAGGGGGAGAGGGAGAGAGCCTTGTCGACTCTAGAGTCTAGAGTCTAGACTAACGAGGCTAGAGCTTGAGAGTCAAGACTCGAGACTCGAGAGGGTAGAGCTTGAGCTTTGACTCTTGAAAGCTTGTGTGCACTGTGAAGGTAAGGGGGTGGAAGGGCATTTAATAAGGGGGAGCCTCACAAGATAAAGCTCATAAATCTGAAAATCTGTCATTCCCAGCCGTTTCGGGCCATTCCGGACAGTTCCGAGCCGTTCTGGGCTGGCCGTTCCGGTACCAAATCCCTGTCCGGAACATCTGGCCGTTCCGGGCCGTGAAAACCCTCCGGAACGCCGTTCCGGCGTTCCCAGCCCACAAGGGGGCGTTCCTTGGTAACTCTGCCCTGGCCCCATATATAGGTGCCCAAGGGGAGGTAGGGCAATGCAGAGAAAAAACCCCACGACCCAGCATCAAAATGAATATAGGGCGCCTAGACATGAAGGCGACCAGCCCAAAAGTCGACGGTCGGACAATGCAACCTATATGCATATTATATGCATATGCAAAGCATGGGTCGCCAGCCCGAAGGCACACTAGCCGTACATGTATGCCTTAGACCTGTGTGTGAAGCAACAAAGTGGTGTGAATCTAACACAAGAGGGTAGTTGACTTGGTCTGCGCACTCAACCACCTCGACATAAGAAATCCTAGTATGGATATTTGCAATCATAACTTCTTCGACATGACAGATCACATCATTAGAGACATGCGTTGGAAACATGAAGATGTTGATTGCGAGTATCAGGATTTGTTAGCAGCCTATGACAACAAAGAAACACACCATCCACATCAGCCCTATTAGCTTTAGAGTCTCGGCATTGTTTGAACAACCATCTCTCCCATCTGCTTGGAAAATTCCATCATTCCCATCATTGATCTATACACATCTTTGGCAACACATCAGATCCATACCAATTGCATCTTCTAAGCGATCGGTAGCCATCAATCCGGAGCCAAAGGATTCCAATCCGAGGCAACCACCACGAGGATTCGCAAGCATTGCAAGCCTACGTTGGCAACCACATCTACTGCAGAGACGAGTATTCATCTAGAGCTTCCATCATACGGCAATCTAGTCGAAGCCCTAAGAGGAGCCTTTATCTTTGAGGAGTTATTTGGAGCTTTCCAAAGCCAGTTCTATACATATCTCTAGATAGGAGTGTCTATGTAAGGTGCAACGGAAGTGAATGTTGAACTTTGCTCAAGATGAGTGCTCCGAACTGTGCTCAAGGGTTCCTTTTACTTACGGAAGGGAGAGCCTTCCGTTCCTTTAGTGAGAGAGTGCAATGAGCACTGTGAATGAAGGTGCTGAGACTGAGAGATAGAGAGAGAAGAATACGACACCAGAATGTTGTCAAACCCTCCTCTGAAGACCCCACTCTCTATGGCAAGAGCGGTCTACTATTGATTGCACAAATCTCTACAATGCTTTGGACTTGAAGACGGTGAGGAAGACGACGAGACCGGGCTGAAATCTGAATATGCTAATGGCTGAAATCTGCAAATCTTTATCTGCTGAATTTTGACTCTATGTCGATGGCGACAATGCGACGACGACACCCTGAAAACGCAGATGCTGAAATCTGCGTTTTCCGGGCTGAATCTGCAAACTACGCTGGATTTGACCGTGCGGCGAGGATCTGCTCTGCAGGAAGGTGAGATCTGCAAGGTTCATGACTTGTTCTTCTGTGTCTAAATGCTGAAAACTGAAAACGCTGATGCTAATCTTGGTTCCGTCACACTAAATCTACAAAACGCTAGTCTTCCTTGCTGATCCAAAAACGCTAGGGCCGGTTCTGAGTCTTGCTACAAAAACGCTAGTGTTTCTATTGGTCCTGTTGTTGCCGCATTGTCCTGCAAATGCAAAATCCTAGGGCTGATTTGCACTACTGAACAACGTTGGCTGTTCTTGGCTGAAAACGCTAAGTCCCCTGTTGAGGGGGTCTTGCTGAGAAGGTGCCTGATGAGCACAAGGTTCCTACTGCCTCTTCCGCCAGAGAGTGCTAGCGCTAGGTTTTCTTTTATATATGCTTGTCAAATTTTCCCTACCTAGTTCCCAACAAAAGTCACTTAAAAATAATAAGTGAAAAATGTCAAAAATAGGGAAAATAGGTCTATGCACTGTAAAAATGCTCCTGATGGAAATCTGATGATCATGTTGTGTGCACCCAGAGGATATGCATCTATTCTAAGTGTCTGGACATGCACGGTCTGCGAACAGACTCACAAAAGTGCCAGATCACTTCCTATTCTAGATTGACTAAACTGAACTGAACCCTTGTCATGAAGTAGCTTGTCAACCTGCACATCCGAACTGTACTCAAGGTTCCTTTTACTTACGGAAGGGAGAGCCTTCCGTTCCTTTAGTGAGAGAGTACAGTGGACACAAACAAAGTGAATGGACACTGTGAATGAAGGTGTTGAGACTAAGAGAGAGAGAGAGAGAGAGAAGAATACGGCACCAGAATGTTGTCAAACCCTCCTCCGAAGGCCCCACTCTCTATGGCGAGAGCGGTCTACTTATGATTGCACAAATCTCTACAATGCTTGGACTTGTCGACGACGATGAGGACGACGACAAGACGGGCTGAAATCGGAAAATAATAAGGGTTGAAATCTGTAAATCTTTATCTGCTGAATTCTGACTCTATGAAAGTGACGACGATGCGACGACGACGTGCTGAAAACGCAGATGCGTTTTCCGGGCTGAAACTGCAAACTTCGCGGAATCTGACCGTGCGGCGAGGATCTGCTACGGGAAGGTGAGATCTGTGTGTGATGTCTAAGTACTGATAACTGAAAAAGCTAATGCTTCTGTCGCGGAGATCTGCAAAAACGCTAGATCTCTGGCTGATCCAAAAACGCTAGGCTGATTTGGGGTTCTGTGGTGGAAATCTGCTAACACTAGGTTGATCTGCTGTTGTGGGGGAATCTGCTAACGCTAGGGCTAATATGCTGTCTACTGTCGCCATGAATCTGCAAGTGCAAAAACGCTGGCTGATTTGATGTAAAAACGCTAGGTTATGCTGTGGAGCAAAAACGCTAGGCCTCTTGGGGGTTCTGCTAAGAAGTTGCCTGTTGAGTGTATGCTCCTGCTGCCTCTTCTGCCAGAAAGTGCTAGCTTTGGTTTGCTTATATATTCTCTTAGCAAAATTGCCCTACCTAGTTCCCAACAAAAGCCACTTAATAAATAAGTAAAAAATGTCAAAAATAGGGAAAATAGGTTTAATGCACTAGAAAATTCTCCTGATATATTCTGATGGATTCTCATGGGAATGCTGATGATCATGCTGTGTGCAACCGGAGGATATGCATCTAATCTAAGTGACTGAATGGTCTGCGAACAGACTCACAAATGTGTCAAATCACTTCCTATCCTAGACTAACTTGACTGACTGAACCCTAGTCATGCTGTAGCTTGTCCATGGACACATAGGGTTGAATGTGTCACGCGACATCCTCTCCTTTTCAAATTGAGGTACTGATACCGAACCATATGGCATCGAGAGAGATCGCCAATAATATCCGGAATCTTGGAAGGGACTCTTCGCCGGCCCACTCTGATGTGTGGGTCATGCGATACTTGAACTTCATAAAGGTCTGCAAAGCTTGCTTCTTTGGGCTGCGCGAAAAGCGACACAAAGTCCTCTATGGCTCCTTCGATGCTTCAACTTCGTCTAGAGTCATGCTTCTTCCTTCTTCCTTCTTCAAGAATCTCCATGGCTGAAAATTCCTAAAACCACTTCCAACACAAAAACATGAACATACCTATTTCATATAAAGTGACTGGAAAAAATCTTGTCTTTTCTAAAGACTGTGCATGCAATGTAGATGAACAAAGAGACGGAGTGCGAAACCGTTCACCACACACACGCAAACCATGAGATCGAATCTTTCTCTTTTGATCTAAAGCAATCAACTGTGGCAATTCACAACGGAAATGCCCATGCTTGGTGCTCATACTGTCATGTGCTCTTTCTACAACTGTGTCGTGCCAAGGAAGAGACATGGAATGTGACTTCCTTGAATGCATACTTTTCAACTTTTCATAAATAATCCGCATACATCCGTGCTCATTCATGGGTGAAACGTGCTCAACGTACAATATGTCATGCCTAGGAAAAGGGATCACATAAATACGTTGACTAAAATACAAAAAACGATCACGAATGAAACACTCGAACAATGCGTGTTGACGAATCATTCGAACACGTAGTACTTCTTGTAAGGGTTCTTTGGATCTAAGCTCAAGAGCCAAGATCGGTTCTTCGTGTTTGATCGAATCTTCCTGTGGGGGTTCTATGGACCTCGACTCGAGAGCCAAGATCGGTTCTTCGTGATTGATTGAATCTGCAATGAGGTTAGCTTCACTAGCAAAAGCATCAACTAACACATCATCCTTGTGAACAATCACATCATCTTCATTCAAATCATCATACTCGTGAGAAATCACATCTTGATCATGCAAATCATCATGCTTGTCATTGTCATCCAAATCATCATGCTTATCATTATCATTCAAATCATCATGCTCATCATTATCATGCAATTCATCATGCTTATCATCCTGCAAATCTTGTGTGTCATGCTTGGAAGAAGAAGAGACTGAGAGTCTCCTTTTCCAAAATCTCTTGCATCTATGCCTGCACTTGAGAAAAGAGTCGCAACATCTCTTTCATGTGTCGGTCGTTCATGGCTTTTCTTGCTTTATTCTCGCGATCCGTTTCTGCTTTTCTTTCTCCGTATTAACAATCAAATTCTACCATTCTTTCTGCTCTTCTTGCTTCACGTTCTAACTTCCTATCCATCATCATCATGTCGAAAGCCTTCATAGGAGTTAGTGCAATCCTTTGCGTGGATGGGGAAGGGAGAGGTTTGTAAAACCTCTTGGTGAGGAAAATTCTTCTTCGCCTCTCTCATGCTCATCATTTCCGAGCGAAGTATCCATTCCCCTTCGAGTGATGACCATCCACTGAAGTCTTGGGTTCTTGTGGGTGCTTGTGGTCTTGGGTTCTTAAGTGCACGAGGAACTTGGGTTCTTGTGGGTCTTGGGTTCTTGGGTTCTTGGGGGTCTTGGGGGTCTTGAGGTTCTTGAGTTCTTGAGGTTCTTCTTTCGCTTGCAATCTGTGTTAGAGAAGGATCTTCTCTTCACCCGAGTTCTGCTCTGTTCCGCGGGCGCACCCCTTGGCGGCCTTGCACTCACACCAAGGTTGCTTTTTCCCACCTCATGTCAATTGGTCAGCCGCGAAGTGCACGGTTCGCTCTCAATGAGTGAGAAGAGGCACAAGGGGAGGCTAGACAAGCCCTTCTTTCTTGGGTTTCTTGTCACTCTTCAAAAACACGATTAGGAATCAACATGCCCAAGTGAACTTGGGTTCGTGCGACCTCAACAAGCAAAAAAAAATTATGTAGTTCTTGTGGTTCTTTCCTTGAGTGATACAGAACACTGCCAAAGCTCTGATACCAATGTAAGGTGCAACGGAAGTGAATGTTGAACTTTGCTCAAGATGAGTTCTCCAAACTATGCTCAAGGGTTCCTTTTACTTACGAAAGGGAGAGCCTTCCGTTCCTTTAGTGAGAGAGTGCAATGGACACAAACAAAGTGATGAACACTGTGAATGAAGGTGCTGAGAGGGATAGAGAGAGAAGAATGCGACACCAGAATGTTGTCAAACCCTCCTCCGAAGGCCCCACTCTATGGCGAGAGCGGTCTACTATTGATTGCACAAGACTTGCCGACGATGTCGACGACGAAGAGGACGACGACTAGACTGTGCTGAAATTTGAAAATGTTAATGGCTGAAATCTGCAAATCTTTATCTGCTGAATTCTGACTCTATGTCGATGACGATGTAGATGGCGACGATGCGACGACGACGCACTGAAAACGCAGATGCTGAAATCTGCGTTTTCCGGGCTGAATCCACACACTACGCTGGATCTGACCGTGCGGCAAGGATCTGCTGCGAGAAGGTGAGATCTGCGAGGTTCTGGACTTGTTCTGCTGTGTCTAAATGCTGAAAACTGAAAACGCTGATGTTAATCTTGGTTCCATCACGCTAAATCTGCAAAACGCTAGTCTTCCTTGCTGATCCAAAAACGCTAGGGCTGGTTCTAAGTCTTGCTGCAAAAACGCTAGTTTTCTGCTAGTCCTGCTGTTGCCGGGTTGTCCTGCAAATGCAAACTGCTAGGGCTGATGTGCACGTTGAAAAACGCTGGCTGTTCTTGGCTGAAAACGCTAAGTCTCCTGCCCAGGGGGTCTTGCTGAGAAGGTGCCTAATGAACACAAGGTTCCTGTTGCCTCTTCTGCCAAAAAGTGCTAGCGCTAGGTTTTCTTTTATATATGCTTGTCAAATTTGCCCTACCTAGTTTCCAACAAAAGTCACTTAAAAATAGTAAGTGAAAAATGTCAAAAATAGGGGAAATGGGTCTATGCACTGTAAAAATGCTCCTGATGGAAATCTGATGATCATGCTGTGTGCAACCAGAGGATACGCATCTATTCTAAGTGTCAGGACATGCACGGTCTGCGAACATACTCACAAAAGTGCCAGATCACTTCCTATTCTAGATTGACTGAACTGAACTAAACCCTTGTCATGAAGTAGCTTGTCAACGTGCACATGGGGTTAGATGTGTCACGTGACAGTCTAGAATCCCAGGAGGATTAGTACCGGCAATTTTGTGAGCCTATGTCACGTGCACATCTAACCCTATGTGTACGTGGACAAGCTACTTCATGACATGGGTTCAGTTAGCCTAGCTTAGGAAGTGTTCTGGCCAAGGTAGTTAGGTACGTAGTGTTCAGTACAAATTCGGTACGTAAGGTACGTAGTACAGAATGGATTAAGTTTTTAGGTACGTAAAAATTCATCCTTTTTTCCACAAAGCCTAAAACTGAGAGTACTTCATACATTTACTTATGTATTCACCAAGACTTCAAATAAAGACTAGCAAATCAACAGTACACCGTTACAAATGCCAAAAATGGAGTCCACGACTCTAACTGAACAATGAAAAGGCAAAGCTAAGATTAGCTAACCATTGACCAATGTCTACAAATAAATAGTATTAGATGTCTGCTATCATGGTCACATAAAACTAAGAGCATCAAAATAAATACATAATGAATCATGAAAATGATAAATCCAAGACTGAAGTCTGGAGTCCCGACTCTAATAACTAGTAAGCACTAAAAACCGCACACTCAACTGAAACAGGACTGAAGATGATGATGAGGACTGAAATTGGCTGAAATAGGATTGGGGGATCCACCAGGAGACCCAAAAAACCCCACCAAAAAAAAAAAAAAAAAACGTGTACGGAATCTATCCGTGCATACTGAACAGTACAGTACGGATAGAATCCATATGTACATACGGATGCAACCTTGGTTTTGGCACTTTTGTGAGTCTGTTCGTAGACCGTGCATGTCCAAGCACTTAGAGTAGATGCATATGCATATTCTTTGGTTGCACACAGCATGATCATCAGATTACAGTCAGTACCCATCAGGAGCATTTTTACAGTACACAAACCTAATTTCCCTATATTAGCCATTTTTCACTTATTATTATTAAATGACTTTGTTGGGAAACTGGGTAGGGCAAACTTTACAAGTTAATATATAAAAAAGCTAGCGCTAGCACTTTCTGGCAGAAGAGGCAACAAGGACCGAGTGTCCAACAGAGCACCTTCTCAACAAGACTCCCCGGCAGGCAACCTAGCCTTTTTCAGCCAACAGACCAAAGACCAGCCTAGCATTTTTCATGAAGGACAGCCCAACGTTTTGCAGACAGCAGATCAAGCCTGGCGTTAGCAGATTTGCACAGCAGGATCCATAGCGTTTTTGCATCACACCTTAGACCAACCCTAGCGTTTTCGGGACAGCAGAACACCTAGCGTTTTGCAGATTCTCGGTGACAGTAGTGCCCTCTACATCAGAGTTTTCAGTTTTCAACATATAGACACCGCAAAATAGCCCCCAAACCTCGTAGATCTCACCTTCCCGCAGCAGATCCTCGCCGCACGGTCGGCTACGCCAAGGATTGCACTAACTCCTATGGAGGAGTTGGAGCAATTATTTATGGAAAGGAAGAAAGAATGCGAAGCAAGAAATGCAGAAAGAATGGCAGAAATGGATCGCAGACACACAGAAAGAAAAGCAGAAAGAAAGGCAGCCAAAGCAAGACAAGAACAGAACGACCGACACATGAAAGAGTTCTTGCGACTCTTTTCTCAAGTGCAGGCACAGATGCAAGAGATTCAAGAGACGGAGACTCTCTCAGTCTCTTCTTCTCCAAAGCATGACACACAAGATTTGCATGATTATGAGAAGCATGATGAGTTGACTGAAAATGATGAGCATGATGATTTGGATGCCAATGATTTGGATGACAATGACAAGCATGATGATTTGCATGATCAAGATGTGATTTATGACAAGCATGATGATTTGCATGATCAAGATGTGATTTCTCACAAGCATGATGAGTTGCATGAAGATGACGTGATTGTTCACAAGGATGATGAGTTAGTTGATGCTTTTTCTAGCGAAAATAACCTCGTTGCAGATTCGATCAATCACGAAGGACCGATCTTGGCTCTCGAGCCTAGGTCCAAAGAACCCTCACAGGAAGTATTAGGTGTTCGCATGATTGATACGCACGCATTGTTCGAGTGTTTCATTCGTGATCGTTTCTTGTATTTTAGTCGGCGTCTTTATGTGATACCTTTTCCTAGGCATGACATATTGTATGTTGAGCACGTTTCACTCATGAATGAGCACGAACGTATGCGGAGTTGTCATGAAAAGCTGAAAAGTATACATGTAAGGAAGTCACATTCCACGTCTCTTGCTTGGCATGACACATTTGTAGAAAGAGCACATGAAAGTATGAGCACCAAGCATGCGCATTTCTGTTGTGAATTGCCACAGTTGATTGCTTTAGATCAAAAGAGAAAGATTCGATCTCATTGTTTGCGTGTGTGTGGTGAACGGATTAGCACTCCGTCTCTTTATTCATCTACATTGCATGCACGCTCTTTAGAGAAGACAAGATTTTTTCCACTCACTTTACATGGAATAGGTATGTTCATGGTTTTGTGTTGGAAATGGGTTCAAGAATTTTCAGCCATGGAGATTCTTGAAGAAGAAAGAAGCATGACTCTCGGCGAAGTTTTGAAGGAGCCACAGAAGACTTTGTGTCGCTTTCGGCGCAGCCCAAAGAAGCAAGCGTTGCAGGCCTTTATGAAGTTCAAGTACCGCACGACCCACACATCCGAGTGGGCCGGCGAAGAGTCTCTTCCAAGATTCCGAATGCTCTTGGCGATCTCCCTCGACGCCATACAGTTCGGTACCAGTACCTCACTTTGAAAAGGAGGGGATGTTACGTGACACCTCCAACCCTATGTGTCCGTGGACAAGCTACAGCATGATCAAAGTTCAGTCAGTCCAGTCAGTCTAGATTAGAAGTGATCTGGCACTTTTGTGAGTCTATTCGTAGACCGTGCATACCCAGACACTTAGTGTAGATGCATATCCTCTCGTTGCACACAGCATGATCATCAGTATTCCCATCAAAAATCCATCAGATTCCATCAGGGAAATTTTCCAGTGCATTTAGCCTATTTTACCTATTTTTGACATTTTTCACTTATTATTTTTAAGTGACTTTTGTTGGAAAGTAGGTAGGGCAAATTGAGTAAGTTTGTATATAAGCAAACCTAGACTAGCACTAAATGGCAGAAGAGGCAACAGGAGCCAAGCTCAGCAGGCAACTTCTCAACAAGAACTTGGTGGACTTTCCCTCCAAGCAAGACTCATCCCTCTAGCGTTTTCTTCATCAAGCACCATCGCCATCCACTACATCAGTCTGGCGTTTTTGCATCAGGATACCATCGCCACAAGACCTTCCCAAGCCTAGCATTTTGCATCAACATCATCGCCAGCAGAACCCAGCAAGCTAGCGTTTTTGAAGACCTTCCCTAGCGTTTTTGGAAAGCTCAGCATACCTAGCGTTTTGACAGTTTTCAGCCACAGCGTTTTCAGCAATGAAGCACCTGCAAGATCAGCCCCTAAGAAAGTAGCAGATTCAGCCTCGGAAAGACCATCAGTTTTCAGCCTTAAGAACTTGCAGATTTTCAGTGACAAAGACCCACAGAAAACAGCCCCCTGAATCAGCGTTTTTGGACTAGTCGCAGATTTCAGCCCATAGCGTTTTTGGACAGCAGATAAACGATTGCAGATTTCAGCCCTAGTATTGGCCTCGTCATCCCCGTCGTCGTCATCAACATAGCCTAGACTTGCATCAGTCCCATGCATTCCATTTCTACCAATTTGTGCACCACTCTCGCCGACAAGAGAGGGCCTTCGGAGGAGGGTTTTATAACGTCTCTGGTGTCGTATTCTCTTCTCTCTCTATCTCTCAGTCTCATACACTTGCACGCACAGTGTCCATTCACTTTGTTTGTAATCATAGCATTCTCTCATTAAGAACGGAAGGCTCTCCCTTCCATAAGAACAAAAGGAACCTTGAGCACAGTTCGGAGCACTCATCTTGAGCAAAGCGCAAACATTCATTCCGCTACACCTTACAATTCACAGTGTTTATCCACTTTGTTTGTGATCACTTGCACTCTCTCACTAAAGGAACGGAAGGCTCTCCCTTCCATAAATAAAAGGAACCCTTGAGCACAGTTCGAAGCACTCACTTGAGCAAAGTTCAACATTCACTTCCACTGCACCTTACATTGGTATTAGAGCTTTGGCAGTGTTCTGTATCACTCAAGGAAAGAACCACAAGAATTTTAATTTTTTTTGCTTGTTGCGGTTGCACGTAACCCAAGTCCACTTGGGCGTGTCGATTCCTAATCGTGTTTTGAAGAGTGACAGGAAACCCAAGAAAGAAGGGCTTGTCCAGCCTCCCCTTGTTTCTCTTTTCACTCATTGAGAGCGGACCGTGCACTTAGGTGGGAAGAAGCAACCTTGGTGTGAGCGCAAGGCCGCCAAGGGGTGCGCCCGCGAGAAAGAACAGCTCGAGCAAGAGAAGATCCTTCTCTAACACAGATTGCAAGCTAAAGAAGAACCTCAAGAACTAAAGACCCTCAAGAACCCAAGAACCACAAGAACCATAGTTCCTCGTGAACTTAAGAATGGATACTTCGCATGGAGGTGGTGAGCATGGCAGTGGTGAAGAAGAATTTTCCCCACCATGAGGTTTTTCCGACTCTCCCCCCCCTTCCCCCTTCCCCCTTCCCCATCTACGCCAAGGATTGCACCAAATCCTATGGAGGCTTTGGTCAAGACGATGATGGATATTAAGTTACGACACGAAGCGCAATGTGCTGCCTTGGAGCGTGAGTGCGAAGAAAGAAAAGCAGAAAGAAATTCAAAATTTGATCGTGAACCAAAGCAAGAAAAGCAGAAAAAAAGGCAGAATTAGATCGAAACACAAAGAAAGAATGGCAGCCATAAAGCGTGAGCACCAAGAAAGAAACGCAGAAATGGATCGCGAGCACAAAGAAAGAAGAGCCGAATTGGATCGTGAGCGCAAAGAGCGTGAAGCGCAGAGAGACCAATGCATGCAACAGTTAGTCCTACTATTTTTTAACGTGCAGGCGCAGATTCAAAAGAATCGGGCGAAGGAGACTCTCTCAATCTTTTCTTCTCCAAAGCACGATACACATGGTTTGCGTTATAATGAGCATGATGATTTGCATAATCAAGATGTGATTATTCACGAGCATGATGATTTGCAAGATAAAGATGTGATTGTTCACAAGGATGATGGTTTAGTTGATACTTTGTCTAGTGAAGCTAACCTCATTGCAGATTCGATCAATCACGAAGAACCGATCTTAGCTCTCGAGTCGAGGTCCAAAGAACCCCAACAAGAAGTATTCTGTGTTCGAATGATTAGTTAGCACACATTGTTCGAGTGTTTCATTCCTGATGTTTTCCTGTATTTTAATCACCGTCCTTATGTGATCCCTTTTCATAGGCATGCCATATTGTACGATGAACACGATTCACTCATGAATGAGCACGGATGTATGCGGATTACTCATGAAAAGATGAAATGTTTGCACCCAAGGAATTCACATTTCATGTCTCTTCCTTGGCATGACACACTATCTAAAAGAGCACAAGAAGGATCAAGCATCAAGCATCGGCATTTCCATTGTGATTTGCCACAGTGATTTTTCTCCTTTTCAAATCGGAACGAGGAACGGAGAACGGCAACATGCATGAAATGCCATTCCCTGTTTCGGATACTCACGTTTGAAACACAGAACGGGGATTCGGAAGGGGAATTGGGATGGGAACGGGGAACGGGGACTTGAAAATGACCATTCCCTGTTACTATGATATGTACGTGGACAAGCTACTTCATGACATGGGTTCGGTTAGCCTAGCTTAGGAAGTGTTCTGGCACTTCTATGAGTCTGTTCACAGACCGTGCATGTCCAGGCACTTAGAGTAGATGCATATCCTCTAGTTGCATACAGCATGATCATCAGATTACAGTTAATACCCATCAGGAGCATTTTTACAGTGCACAGACCTAATTTCCCTATTTTAGCCATTTTTCACTTATTATTATTAAGTGACTGTTGGGAAACTAGGTAGGCAAACTTTGCAAGTTAATATATAAGAAAGCTAGCGCTAGCACTTTCTGGCAGAGGAGGCAGCAGGGACCAAGCGTCCAACAAAGCACCTTCTCAGCAAGACTCCCCGGCAGGCAACCTAGCGTTTTTCATCAAGGACAGCCTAGTGTTTTGCAGACAGTAGATCAAGCTTGGCGTTAGCAGATTTCCACAGCAGGATCCATAGCGTTTTTTCATCCAGCCCTAGCGTTTTTGGGACAGCAGAGCACCTAGCATTTTGCAGATTCCTGCGACATAAGTACCCTCTACATCAACGTTTTCAGTTTTCAGCATATAGACACCGCAGAATAGTCCCCCAAACCTCGCAGATCTCACCTTCCCGCAGCAGATTCTCATCGCACGGTCAGATCAGCAAGCGTTTGTAGATTCAGCCCGCTATTCGCAGATTTCACCATCTGCGTTTTCAGCGCATCGTCGTCATCGCCGTCGTCACCGACATAGTGTCAAAATTCAACAGATACAAGATTTGCAGATTTCAACCATTAGCGTTTTCAGCTTTCAGCCCGTCTCGTCGCCGTCCTCATCGTCGTCGACAGCGCGGCAAGTCCATTGCATTGTAGAGATTTGTGAAATCAATAGTAGACCGCTCTCGCCATAGAGAGTGGGGCCTTCGGAGGAGGGCTTGACAACATTCTAGTGTCGTATTCTTCTCTCTCTATCTCTCAGTCTCGACACCTTCATTCACAGTGTTTATCCACTTTGTTTGTGATCACTTGCACTCGCTCACTAAAGGAACGGAAGGCTCTCCCTTCCGTAAGTAAAAGGAACCCTTGAGCACAATTCAGAGCACTCATCTTGAGCAAAGTTCAACATTCACTTCCGTTGCACCTTACAGCCTACTTGCAGGACCTGCATGTCTAGACAAGTCCATTCCAATTTGGGAATCCTCGTGTATATATGGTTTGTACACGCCTTGTGACAGATATCACGTGCACATCTAAATCTATGTGCATGTGGACAAGCTATCTCAGTTCTAGGGTTTAGGTCAGCCTAGGAAGTGTTCTGGCACCCTTGTGAGCCTATGCGCAGGCCATGCATGTCCAGGCACTTAGATTAGTTGCATATCCTCTCGTTGCACATGGCATGATCATCACCATGACATTCAATACCCATCATGAGCATTTTACAGAGCATAGAACCCTTTTTCCCAAAATACACATTTTTCACTCATTAATAAGTGACTTTTGATGGAAAAGTAAGTAGGGCAAATTGCTAAGTCACTATAAAAGAAACCTAGCGCTAGCAGTTTTGTAAGGTGCAGCAGAATGAATGTTGTATTTTCTCAAGATTAGTGATCTATATTTGCTCAAGGTTCCTTTTAGTTCTTAGGGAAGGAGAGAGCCTTCCGTCTTTATGGAGAGTGCTATGATCACGGACAAAGTGAGTGGATATTGTGCACGCGAGTGTATGAGACTGAGAGAAGGAGAGAAAAGAGATACGACACCCGAGAGGTTGTAAAACCCTCCTCCGAAAGCCCCACTCTCGTGGGCGAGAGTGGTCTACTTTTGATTGCACAAAGGTGTACAATGATGATGCATGGACTGATGCAAACGGGGACTATGTCAATAACGACGACGGTGATGACGACGACGACTTTAGGGTTGAAATCTGTGGTCTTCTAACTGCTGAAATTCGGGACTGTTTCGGTGGCTGAAAATGACTGTTTTGGCTGCGTTTTCAAGGCTGAAAAGAGGGGTGTATCTTCAACCGACTAGGCTGAATCTGCTGCGCTTTTATGGGCTGCTGAATCTGCGTTTTTGTCTGCTGAAAATCTGCGTTTTCATCTGCTATGTTCTGGGCTGAAAAACGCCAATGAGACTGCAGCATTTTGGCTGAAAAACGCTAGTGCTTGTTGCCGGTGTCGGGCTGCCGGTCATGGGGAAAAACGCCAAGAAGAAGGGGCTTGCTGGCGATGGTTGTTGGGGAGAAAAACACCAAGGGAGAGAGACTTGCTGGCGATCAAAACGCTAAGGACTGATGTGTCTATGGAGAGGATTTGCTTGGGAAAAACGCCAATCTGCTGTGGGAGGTAGCACTAGCAAAAATGATGGCTGAAGGGGGGAGGTCTCACCAAGGGAGGCTTGGAGAGGGTCTTGTTGAGAGAGGGAAAACACCTGCTGCTTGGGGGCCTGTTGTGCTCCTTGCTCATCTGCCCAATTGTGCTAACTTGGGTTTGCTTATATATTAACTTAGCAAAATTGCCCTACCTACTTTTGTTGGAAAGTCACTTAAAAATAATAAGTGAAAATACCAAAAATAGGAAAAATAGGCTAAATGCACTGGAAAATTCCCCTGACTGAATCTGATGGATTCTGAAGGGAATACTGATGATCATGTTGAGTGCAACCAGAGGATATGCATCTACACTCAGTGACTGGGCATGCACGGTCTACGAATAGACTCACAAAAGTGCCAGATCACTTCTAATCTAGACTGACTGGACTAGACTGAACCCTGATCGTGCTGTAGCTTGTCCACGGACACATAGGGCTGGATGTGTCACGTGACATCCCCTTCTTTTCAAAGTGAGGTACTGGTACCGAACTGTATGGCGTCGAGGGAGATCGCCAATAGCATCCGGAATCCTGGAAGGGACTCTTCGCCGGCCCACCCTGATGTGTGGGTCGTGCGGTACTTGAACTTCATAAAGGTCTGCAACGCTTGCTTCTTTGGGCCGTGCCGAAAGCGACACAAAGTCTTCTATAGCTCCTTCGATGCTTCAACTTCGTCTAGAGACCTACTTCTTTCGTCTTCAAGAATCTTCATGGCTGAAAATTCCTGAAACCATCTCCAACACAAAACCATGAGCATACCCATTCCATGTAAAGTGAAGGAAAAAAATCTTGTCTTCTCTAAAGACTGTCTATGCAATGTAGAAGAACATAGAGACGGAATGACAACCCGTTCATCAAACACATACAAACAATGAGATCGAATCTTTCCTGTTTGATCGAAATCAGTCAACTGTGGCAAATCACAAAGGAAATTCCCATGCTTGGTGCTCATACTTTCATGTGCTCGTTCATGGACTGTCATGCCAAGGAAGAGACATGGAATGCGACTTCCTTACATACATGCTTTTCAGCTTTTCATGAAAACATTGCATACGTTCGTGCTCATGCATGAGAGAAACGTGCTCAACATACAATATGTCATGCCTAGGAAAAGGGATCACATAATGATGCTGACTAAAATACAGGAAACGATCACGAATGAAACATTCGAACAATGCGTACGCATCAATCATGCGAACACATAATACTTCCTGTGAGGGTTCTTTGGACCAAGGCTCGAGAGCCAAGATCGGTTCTTCATGAATGATCGAATCGTCCTATGGGGGTTCTTTGGACCTCGACTCGAAAGCCAAGATCGGATCTTCGTGATTGATCGAATCTACAACGAGGTTAGCTTCGCTAGGAAAAGCATCCACTAACACATCATCCTTGTGAACAATCACATTATCTTCATGCAATTCATCATGCTTGTAAGAAATCACATCTTGATCATGCAAATCATCATGCTTGTCTTTATCATCCAAACCATCATGCAAATCATTATCATTCAAATCATCATGCTTCTCATAATCATGCAAATCCTGTGTATCATGCTGTGGAGAAAAAGAGACTGAGAGAGTCTTCTTTTCCTGAATCCTTTCAATCTTGTCCTGCATATTAGCAATGAGAGATGGAGAATGAGCAATGTCCTCTCCATGAATGACAACAGGAGAATCACTTTTGGCATTGAGAGTTAAAGTGTTGGCCTCAAAATCAATGAGAGCGTTAGTATCACGAAACCATCGAATGCCCAAAATCATATCACATCTTGAAGAGAGGAGACACAACAAATCTTCTAGTGAAGGCAGTCTGTTGAATTGCAAACAACACATCAAGGCACTCCTCCGTGATGAGAGCGTCCATACCAGGCCAAAAGCCGAAAACCTTGATAGGAGATCTCGGACTAACTTCGAAGCGGGCTCTCTCAACAAGAGAGGAACTGATCACATCATGCATACTACCTGGATCAAACAATATGACAAAACGGTGCCCCGACGTACCACCATAACATTTAATGAGAGAATCATCAATGGGAGGGTCCTGAGAAACTTTGGGCACACTCTTGTTATCATTCATTGCATTGACAGAGGAAGTGGGTGCTGTGGGTTCTTTAGATTCATTTGATTCAAGCTTAGGATATGCTCTTTTTATGTGACCCTTAATGTGACAATGAAAACAACGGCCTTCCTTAGAATAAGTGCTTTGCTCTTCTGACGTGATGTATTCTCCTACAATTCCTTGTGCTACCTTTTCATCTGGAGTAAGCTTAGGTTTAGCAATTGTGTTAACCTTACCCTTAGATTCATTGGAAGAATTCTTTGATGAGAGGCTGTTGGAAGATTGGTTAGAAGAGTTGTCATTCTTACCGTTCTTTTCGTTTTGAGGGTTCTGAGAAGTCTGCGCGGTATTTGTGGAACTCTTGTTCTCCTTAGGCTTCCCCTTGTTGTGCTTCATCTCTTGGGAGAGAGCGATTGCTACCGCCTTGTTGAGATCCGCGGGGTCAAAGACTTCGACATCAAACTTGATGTATTCATCTAACCCAAAGAGAAAAGCCTCTTTGCGCTCATCATCCGATTTGCGTAATTGAGTGCCTAGCTACAAAACACGGTTAGAAAAAGACATGACTGGCATACCATTTTGCTTGAGATTGCGGTAATCCTCTTTCAATCGTGCAAGGTATTGAGTTGGCATAAACCGCGCCTTGAGCTTGTCTTGGAAATCAGCCCAATCGAAAGAAAGGGGCATGAATCCGTCGGCTTCCTCTAGGTGCGCGGCTAGCTGTGCCTCTTGCCATGCGTGGTACTAATTGATTGTTGGGTTAAAGGCCTAAATAACCCCTTTTTGTACATTTTTATACTTACACATTTTTTAAAGGTCACTTATAATAAAAGTGGGAAAACCGAAAACTCACTTATTGAGTTTTTCCCAAAAACGTGAGCTCTCTCTCTCTCCCTCTTCTTCTGCTAGCGCTTCCTCTCCTGCTGCTCTTCGCCTCCCCTCTCTGCACACACACTGCACTTCCTCGCGTGCTCTTTCACTTGCACACACCGCCACGCGCTCATCAACTGGTATCAGAGCCCGATTAGGGTTTGCCCCCAAATCTGCAAACGCTGAATTTCAGCCAAGAAGGTCAACTTTATCGCGAGATTTTGCAATTTCGTCGCCTAAGGACTCGTCCACGGACACTAGAGAGCTCCCGGCAACCCAAATTGACCTAAAACAGGCTGAAATTAGGTCAAAAACAGGAAATTACAGGTTATGACAGCGAAAATACAGGTTTTGCAAATGATGTATTAAGGTGTGGGAATACTTTTGCCAAGTCCCCGCAACCCGAAAACCCTGAAATTGCCGAAAAACAAGCCCTAAAACAGGTGTTTTAAGCAAATTTCAGATTTACGCAGGTTTTTGCAAGTGTTTTTATGGTGCGATTACATTCGGAAAAGTGCAAATTGATACAATCTATGCACATTTGACAAATTTTGTCGATGTATGACCATTTGTGGCTCAATTTCATGCAATTTTGATGCTACAAATTGGGGCTTTTGCGCTTACATGCTTCTAAAGGCTGTGTATTAGCCTTATGTATATCTTCTGAGGCTAAAAACAATAAATTCGTTGTTTTCGAGCACAAATTCGCTCGCTGAAATTTCCTGCGCATAAATTTCAGAAATTGAATTTTGTGCCCAAAACGTCCTATTTTGCTCCAAATTGCTCCTGTGACCGTTTGGAGCTGTAGTGCACATCTTTGTGAGGCTATATTCCGATTTTTGCGCATTTTGCCCAAAAATTCAGCGTATTATCCCTCTTATTTCGTGCAACTATGGCCTCATCGTCTTCGGATGTGAAGAACCTCTTCGAGATTAGGAGGTTTGATGGTACAGGTTTTGATCTTTGGAAAGACAGGATTCGGGGAATCCTATTTCTTAAGGATTGCGAAGAGGCACTTGAACAGGTGAAGCCACAGAATATGATAGATGAAGCATTGGTTAGCATGAACAGGAAAGCCGTTACATACATTAAAATGGCCATGACAGATGAGACCATCATTGATGTGAAAGGTCTCACGACTGCTTTTGATGTGTGGGAGAAGTTAAAGGGAATGTATGAAAATACAACGCCTGTCAACCAGGTGCACTTGATGCGAAAACTTGTTGGCATGCAACTAGATGAATCCAAGAGCACGGCAGAGCACTTGTCATTGTTCGCAGGTACTTTGTCGCAGTTACAGGATTCTGGCTTGCCCCCTTTTGATGATAAGCTGAAAGCTATCTTCTTGCTTATGACCTTACCTAAGTCATGGGAAACTTTGGTGGTTTCGTTGTCCAATAACCCCAATTTGACCTTTGATGATGTTAGGGGTTCTATCTTGAATGAAGAAATCAAGAGAAAAGCAAGTGGAGAGGAAGGCAGCTCTGCCAACATGGTTAGAGGCAGGACAGAAAAGAAGAATGCTTATGCACAAAGGAGTAAGAGTAAGAGTAAAGAAAGGGGAAATGCAAGCAAAGGCAAGGGTGATGTGACTTGCTATCAATGTGGCAGGAAAGGTCACAAGAAACCCGATTGCAGGTACTGAGGCGGTCCGGGGCGGACAACAAGAGAGGCGAACTCTAAACACCCCTCAAGGCTCCCGTGCTGCTCAATTGGGGCTGGGACAACCACAAGCACATAAACAACAACAAACTCACAGCCAAACAAGTGAAAGGGCACCACCTAGTTATGGTATGCGAACTAGGACGCAAGAGAGATTTTGGCACAACCAAGAAGATGCACCACACAACACACACAAGCAACCTCACACCAAGACACACATAAAATGGACCAGAGAGAGCTAGAGCAAAGGGAAGAGAGAGAAAAGGATCTTGCGTAATACCTTATTTGTGACTTGCAAATGGAAATGGTTCGTTATGATGCTATCGTAGAACTTGTACAAAACTCACTCAATGCTTAGTGATTGCTAAACATTGCCAAAACACATACACACTGTCTTAGGGTGTGGGAGACCTTTCACCACAATACCCTCTTACAATGGACACAAAATTGGCAATGAAAAACACACAAACACTTTCTAAAATCAAAATCAACCGATAAAAACTCAAAATACACAAGTCACCTTGAATTCACCAAATCGTATTGCACAAATGGAAGGACGAAGATTTGAACGTCGAATCACGCCTTTGATGCACCAAACCTCAATTTATTGATGATGAAGAAGCATATACAATAGTGGTTTTGAGATTTGTGGAACTCACGCTCTCTCACTTGCAATGTGTAGCTTAAAAGCTTCTCTCACACCAAGAGTGAAGCTCACAAGTGGTTGCTACACCTAAGTCTCTCCTCACACATAGTGTTGGGGTGCTATGTGAGATATTGGAAGATGTTTTACAAGAAGGAGAGGGGCCTATTTATAGGTTGGAGACCTCTCATAAAGATTATTGGAAATCCTAATTTACAAGCTAACAAATCAGGATTATGATTTTTTTGAATATCAAAACATTGTGGGCCTTCTTTGTCTGCTTAAATCATGGGTGTGGGCTCAAAAGAGAGCATTATTGATGGTAGATAAGGTAAAAGTAAGTAAGGAGAGAGAGAGAGAGAGAGAGAGTTAGAGTTACTATACACATGTCTTGAGGTGAGATGTCTTTTATGGTTAGGTCAATGGCTATTTTGTGTTAGTATGTTAGTGGTTAGTGTTAGTAATCACTAGAAAATTATATTTACAATGGGTAGAATGGGGTGGATGGTTGAAGTAAGATGGTTGAATGAAGTGAAGAAATCCTTGTGATGGTGAAGCTTGAAGAAGGACTTACTTGTGTAGGTTCTCAAAATGACTATCGATCTTTTTCTTTGTCTTCTTTTCTTTACGCCACCGCCGCCAAGGTTGATTATCGCGATGAAAATGATAAATTTTTTGATGAGATCTCTTGATTTGCAGAGTTTAAGCATGGTTTACATGCTGAATTTCATGTATATAGAGAAGGGGTAAGATGAAATTGTACTTTGGAGATAATAGAGAGAGGCATAGAGATGGTGTATGTACATATCGAACTCATATGAGAGCTATGGGAGTAAGAAGAGAGGTTAATGATGAAGAAGGTGAGGGAAACCATTGTGGTGCAGGTTTGAGTGAGGGATTGAGAGGAATGTGTGTGTGTGTGTGTGTGTGTAGAAGTGTGGAAACAGGTGAGAGAAGACTATGGGCTACTTGTAAGAAAAGTGGGCAAACTGGGGTCCACTCAAAAAATCATAGCTCACCGGTGGTTGCTCCAAAAATCACCAAAATTTTTGAGGTGATTATTCAGCTCTTGGTCCACATTTTCTCTTTTGACCACTGCTTCAAATTCGGAGTGGAGATGGATATTAAAAATCCCACCAAAAGACCTGTTTTTCCTTCACAAAAAGTCTTCAGTGGCCCTCCTTTTGTTGAATTTGCATGACTCCAAAGGGGAGCCCCTCCTTGCATAAGAACATGACATAATTGATTCCTAGGGGTTTGAAAATATGCATGGTTGTGGATTATGCACAAATATAATACATGGATATGATGAAAAAAGACAGGCTAGTATATATAAACAATTTATGGAATCTAGAATAGTGTGGGCTATAAATATATAAAAAATAAATATATGAAAATATAGGGAATCAAATGAGGAGGGCCCTCATTTGTTTTTTTGATATATATTTATTTACAAGAGGTAAGAAATAATACTTGTAAGAAATAGGAATTTAGTGAAAGGCAATGACTGATGGTGGAAAGTATTTTTGAGGTGTTTTCTTAGGGGTGGATTCACATCAAAAATAAGAGAAGCTTGTGTGAAGATATTTTTATAAGGAATAAAGAGCATGCAAAATGGTAAGAAAATTGTGGTAATGGTGAGTCAATGTACACAGCATACATAAGCAAATAACACACACCTAAGTAGAAATATTTAAATAAATACCAAAATAATTATGAAAATTCCTTATATTTAGACCTTATATACAATGAAATATTTACACACAAATGGGTCATAATATATCTTATTTTTTATTTTTTTGGCTTAACTAGCTCAATAACTAGCTAACTGAGGGTTTTAAGAAGATATGGGAAAAGCCCCCTAACCTATGTACAATGAAAAGGTAAAAATAGCCACAGTGTTTAGGTGATTTTGGTAGGGTGGAGTAACTCACTATGGCAATTACGGAGAGCCGAAAAATGGCTATCAGTACTATAAAGCTGAGTTAGAAAGAAAAAAGAATGGCGGAGACAAAAAGAAAGAGAAGAAGGAAGTCAAGGCAGATGCACAGGATAGCTCAAAGGACAAAGAGAAGGCCAATGTGGCTTCTAGTGTCGTGATTGAGGAGCTGTCAGATGTAGAGGACATCTTGTGTGCCACTTTGTCAGATGATGATGCTATGACTTTGATGCCTCTCTAAATGTTCATTCACATGACATGCAGATCACCAAGAGTGATCTTATTGATGCTTTGTTGACTGTCAATGATGCATTATCCCAGACTTGGATTGTTGATTCCGGTGCTTCATTTCATGTGACTCCTATCAAGGAGTGTTTCTCTACTTTTGATGCAGGTAAGCGTGGCCATGTATACCTTGGAAACAATCATGCATGTTCCATTGAGGTTATTGGCACTGTGCATCTCTCCATAGATGGCACAAATGAGCTTGTCTTGCACGATGTTTGATATGTGCCGGGAATCAAGAAGAGTCTGCTTTCTGTTGGTCAGATGGATATGCATGGTTACAGCATCTTGTTTGAGAGAGGGTCATGAAAAATGACCAAAGGCTCAAGGTTGATTGTAAAGGGCACAAAGAAAGGGACACTTTACTGCATGCATGAAAAGGCCGTGTTGGGCAAGTTTATTGCATTGGCTGAAATTAACTCTCACATGGAGTTGTGGCACAAGAGGCTTGGCCATATGAGCCAAAAGGGCCTTTCTAAGCTTTGTACTTTGAACAAGCTTGATGCTAAAGGCACAAAGCTTGATTTTTGTAATGAATGTCAATATGGCAAGCAAGTAAAGCGTTCTTATTACTCTGGTGTCTCTCGTAAATCTTGTGTGCTTGATCTTGTACATTCTGATGTATGTAGCATGCCTACTAAGTCTATGGGTGGTGCATGTTATTTTGTCTCCTTTGTTGATGATCATTCTAGGAAAATTTGGGTTTATTTGCTTAAGTCTTAAGGATGAAGCCTTTGCTGCGTTTAAGAGATTTCCTGCATTTGTGACCACCCAAACAGGTAGAAAGCTAAAATGCTTGCGTACAGACAATGGGGGGGAGTACACAAGTGCTGAATTTAACAAGTTTTGTGAAAATTTGGGCATTAAGAGGGAGCTTACTGTGCCATACAACCCCTCTTCTAATGGTGTGGCTGAAAGATTCAATAGGACACTTTGTGAGAGGGTGAGATGCATGCTGTCCACAGCTAATCTCTCTCATGGATTTTGGGGAGAAGCTTTGAAAACTGCAGTGCATATATGCAATCGATCCCCTCACATGTCTTTGAAAGGTGACATCCCTGAAGAGGTTTGGTCTGGCAAGCCTGCTTCATATGATCACTTACGCATTTTTGGTTGCGAAGCTTTTGTGCATGTTAGACCTGAGTTGAGGAGTAAACTAGATGCGAAGTTCACTAAAGACCTCTTCATGGGATATGGTGAAGAAGGCAAAATGGGTTATAGGATTTGGTTACCTCAGCTCAAAAGGGTTGTACGTAGCCGAGATGATGTTTTTAATGAGATAAGGCTGCTTCAAAACAATTGTGCCTCAAAGCATGACCATAAAAGGGTGAAATTTCAGCATGACCAGCCACCTGTTAGGCCTATTTTTTACTCTCAGGATGCACCACAAATGGCTAAAAATGTAGATGATCCAGTGGTGTTTGAGCCAGATGATGTTGGACAGCAAATTGAGGCTCTTGAAGGGCATTTGTAGCCAAGAAACAATGCTGAAAATGGTGCTGAAAATGATATACAACAGCCCATTGTTGATGATTTTATAGTGCCACCTGATATAAACCCATTGCCAGATAATGTGGATCATTGAGTGAGACGCTCTACTCGTCAAAGACGGCCTGTGAGTCGATATGACCCCTCTTTGCATTACATTATGTTGACAAATGAGGGAGATCTCTTACGTATAAAGAGGCAAAGACATGTGAGCACAGCGACAAGTGGGAGCTTGCTATGTAGGAAGAGATTAAAGCTTTGCATGCTAATCATACTTGGGAGTTGGTTGAATTGCCCAAAGGAAGGAAGGCTATTCCTAACAAATGGGTGTATAAAATCAAAACTGTTGATGCAAAACCCAAATATAAGGCAAGGCTTGTGGCAAAGGGATATGTTCAAACCAAGGGCATAGACTTTCAAGAAGTGTTCTCTCCTGTTGTGAAGATGACCACTTTGCGTGTATTGTTTGCCATTGTGGCTGCTCTTGATTTGGAAATGGACCAAATGGATGTACATACCGCTTTCTTGCATGGTGATGTGGAAGAAGAGCTTTACATGAAGCAACCCGAGGGTTTTGTCATCCCTGGCAAGGAACATTTGGTATATATGCTCAATAGAAGCTTGTATGGGGTGAAACAATCATGTAGGCAGTGGTATAAGAAGTTTGATCGCTTCATGCTTAAACATGGTTACAAAAGAAGCCATGCAAACCATTGTTTGTATACCAAACGTGATGAGGATGGCAATCCTATTATTCTTGTGCTCTATGTAGACGATATGTTGATAGCTGCAAAGAAAAGAAGCACTGTTGATGCTCTTAAAGGGCAGCTGAAATCTGCGTTTTCAATGAAAGACCTTGGGACAGCTGAACATATACTTGGAGTGCGTGTTACACGGCAAAGAGACAAGCGCCTATTGTATTTTTCGCAAGAAATGTACATTGAAAAGGTGCTAAACAGATTTAACATGGCTGAAGCAAAGCCTCTTTGTGTGCCATTACAGCCATATGTCAAAATCTCCAAGGATGATTGTCCCAAGTCAAAGGAAGAAGCCAATGACATGCAAAGTGTGCCTTATGCTTCATCTTGTGGTTCACTTATGTATACTATGGTTGCTACTAGGCCTGACATAGCCCAAGCAGTGGGAGTTGTGAGCCAGTTTATGGCTAATCCAGGCACGTTGCATTGGGATGCAGTGAAGTCCATTATGAGGTACTTGAAAGGGACTAAAAACAAATGCCTCTGCTATGGTAAAGGACCAATGGAGTTGAAGAGATTTTGTGACTCTGACATGGCTGGTGATGTCGATACACGGAAATCCACAAGTGGCTATGTATTTACTCTTGTGGGAGGTGCTGTTTCATGGTGTTCTAGATTGCAAAAGATTGTTGCATTGTCTACTACAGAGGCTGAATATATTTCAGCCACTGAGGCTTCCAAAGAAGCTATTTGGTTAGCATGCCTATGTAGTGAGTTTGGCTTGCCTGCCAAGGCACCTATGCTTGGTTGTGATAGCCAGAGTGCTATATGTCTGGCAAAGAACGCCATGTTTCATGCACGCACAAAGCATATTGATGTGCGGTATCACTTCATACGAGAAGTGTTTGAGGATGGCCTTATTACATTGGTTAAGGTCCATACATCACAAAATCCAGCCGATGCTCTCACTAAGTGCTTACCCAAAGCACAACATCATCTATACATAGAGATGGTGGGAGTCTCGTAGCTTAAAGACGCCATTTATGCCTTTAAGTGGGAGGTTGTTGGATTAAAGGCCTAAATAACCCCTTTTTGTACATTTTTATACTTTGTCCAGGTTCAATATGAACCTGGACACATTTTTTAAAGGTCACTTATAATAAAAGTGGGAAAACCCAAAACTCACTTATTGAGTTTTCCCCAAAAACGTGAGCTCTCTCTCTTTCCCTCTTCTTCTGCTGGCGCTTCCTCTCCTGCTGCTCTTCGCCTCCCCTCTCTGTACACACACTGCACTTCCTCGCGTACTCTTTCACGTTTGAAGTTGCCTTTGCAAACGGCAATTTCTGAAAAAGCGTCGAAGATGAGGCATGTGATTAAACACCTCAAGGGGATTACAAGTACTTGGTGGTATACCAAAGCTCTGCAAGGAACTTACAACAATACTTGGATTCAATTCAAGGCTGAATTTTTCGACAAATGTTTTTCCTCTACACTTTGAGGAAGGCATCCAAGAAGATTGGGATGGGTTTGCCCAATAGGAACACGAGTGAGTCAAAGCAAGTAGTGGTTCACTCTTGCCACGGTAGCTCCACTCTCGATCCTCTCTGAGGAAGGAAAGACGAAGAAATTCAACAAAGGACTTTTGCCCGAATTTTGTAGACGCATCTGCAAAATACTTTGCAGCAGATGGTAGAGTCAGCAATAAAAGCTGAAAGTGTACACCTTAGTGTACATAGAATCCAATCCCCGTAGTGGGACGGGAATCATTGAACACAGAAAGTTTGGAGTAAGGAAATCCAATCTAACTCTTGAGTTCTTGAATAGAAGACCCTCGAACTTTAAGTGAGAGGACATGTTTTCAATCAAAGTTACATCTTTGAGGAAATCATAAAGTGCATTGTGCTTGTTTGCTCTTTTGCACAAGATATGGTTATGTCTAACCGGGACTACCACTCTCGAGTGTTTATGAGAGCAGGATCAAACTGAAACATTGTTTTCTGAGATAAATTGGTTTGCTTAACTAGCCGGAAGGTCATGATCTTGTATCCGGTAATTCTTGAACAGATTACCTGCTATTGCGGGTAGGAAATTATGAAGGAACCATTCTGAGCTTTCAAGCAAAGAAAAGATTTCATGAAGCTTGAGTACTCTTTAAGCCCACACCCCCTACACGGTAAGGGAAGATATGGTAGTGCTTTTTGCACAAGTGAATGAACACTCTCTTTAGGAGGGAAGTAACAAGCGACGACTACGGCTTGTGCTTGAGGAATCCAAGGATTAAAATCCTAGATTATTTGATGAGTGGGTTTTGCTCTAAGATCGAGCCAAGTGATCATCAAGTTGAGCGTCTTCCCTCTAAGGATCTTACGAAGGGAAGGTAATTTTTCAGGTTCACCGAAACTTTAACACGGCTTAAGAATTATGTACACTTTTGAGTACATGGATAACACACGAAGATGCAGACCTATGCCAAGGAACTGGACGATAGTTTGTTATACTCTCTTGAGCGCCTTTTTGCGCGCAAGAATATTCCGACACGAGAATCTCTATTTGAGATGTGTTTGGTAGAAGGAATTTGAGCTTCTCTACGGGAAGAGGTTTTCCGATGGTCGTTGATCATTGAGTACGTTATGTGCTTTTACCATTACAGTAGCAACTTTTGGTTGCGGTATATGTTTCTCCATGAGCAGGTGGAGTAGCATTTACACGCTGCTGGAATAAATTTGAACTATTTTGTTTGTAAGAATATAATTCGCCAACCGTTTCAAAATGGTAAGGATTACAAATGGGAGAATATCCCTGAGAATCAAAGAGGGTTCGCTCTATTGTGAACCGGGTTTAAACGTACGTTCAGAAAATGCTATGGCTAGAATCCTATCTGCCTGAGGTTTTGCAAATCGTCATTGATGCTCACAAGGTGGATCATTTTTTATGATTTTGTAAGGAAGAGACGCTAATGGGCATCGGGAAATCACTGTTGGTGGTAATAACTAGCAGGAGGAAACGATTGGAAGGAAGTGCTGTCGTGCACAAGGAATCTTCGGACTGGAACCGTCCGCCTACGTTGAGCGACGGCCTGGAACAAAAGGTGATCGCAAATTGTGGAAGAAAGACATCGAACTTAATGCTCTATGACTTGGGCATTCCCTATGTGGGAGGACACAAGAGGTTTAATACCCTCTGGACTACCAGCGTAGGATTATGCGCAAGGACAAATACCTAGATTGATTTCTAGGAAGATTATTCTTCTCGAATTTGAGAAGACAGAATCAAGTTAACAGAGTCTTAGATAAGGAAACTTTGGATCAGAACAATTGGCCTACCCAAAGCAAAGGCCCAGAATAAGAACTTACTTTGGTAAGATGACACACTTGTTCTGCCATAGGAAGATTCACATGAGCTTAATGCTCTCGACATGCCCTATGCGGGAGGACACAAGAGGTTTAATATCCTCAGGATTAATAGCGCAAGGTTATGCGCAAGGACATAGACCTAGATTGATTTCTAGGAGGTTTATTCTTCTCGGAATTGAGAAGGTGGAATTGAGTTAACAGATTCTCGGATGAGAAAACTTCCAATCTGTTGGAAAGACGCGAATGACGAGTTCTTACGTGGCTCGTAACTTTAACGAACGGTGAAGGATATCCTCGAGGTACTAGAGGAAGGACATGAACTGGTAAGGTAAGTATTGAATTATTGAATTTTTGTTTAATTTAATTTCTAAGTTCTCTTTTGAGAAAGGACTGGCTCAACTCACCATTGAGCAAGATTTGAAATTTTTCAGTTTCTCCCCGGCAGTTCAGTTGGACCTCTACAGCTGAGGACAACTCTTTATAAGTAAGAGGGATGTTGCTAAATTGGCTTTATCTGACAGAAAAATAATTCTAAATGAATTATTGGATTTATAAGTGAGAGGGTTTTCTCGCTTGGAACACCAAGAAACTAATTCTAAATGAATTATTCGAATTTTAAGTGAGAGAGTTTTTCTCACTGGAGACATCCGAGTAGGACAGAGTGTTTCTAGTGCGTCATTCAAAGTAATGACGGGAGCACTGTGAACAGGAATATCTGTAAGGCCACCAAGAACGGGTATTTCTAATGCGTCACATCGGATGGGTGACAGGGACCATCGGGAAGAAGTATCCAACCATCCGAGAACGGACATCTCTGATGCGTCATAGGATGGGTGACAGAGCATCGTGAAGGGGATTGTACCGTAAGTTCGGTAGGAAAGGACTAAGTGATGGGTATTCCTGATGCGTCACAAGGTGGGTGACTGGTGCATCAAAAAGGGGGTATCCATAGTCGAGAGGAAATCCGAACTGGAAAGAGGAATACGCGTAAAGACGCAAGCACAAGAATAAAGATGGGTTCTGAGAAGCTTTTCTTAAAAAGCGGAATATTTTAACGAGTTTTTCGGGAAGAGCAGACGCTTTCCCGCGAGGAATCTATGTTTGCATTGCATTCATGCATGTGGTTGCATCCAGGGACGCCTGGGAAGTGCTGTGAAAGCATTGTTTTTAACTTATAAGATTTTATTGAGTTTTTGGGCAGGTTCATACCAATTTTAAAAATATACCGGCCGTCCACTTAATAAGTGGGCAGCCACTTAGAAAATAAAGCAACAAAACCAGCCAGCAAATTCTCTCTCCCTATTTCGGGTAGAACAAAAAAAAAAAAAACGAAAAAAAAAATCTCTCCGCGAGCAGCTACTCGTGCCGTGGTGAAGAAGCTATAAAAGCCATAATAACAGGGAATGACCGTTTTCAGGTCTCCGTTCCCCGTTCCCATTCCAAGTTCCCGTTCCGTGTTTCAAACGTGAGTACCCGTAACAGGGAATGGCATTTTGTTCCGCGTTCCCGTTCCCCTTTCCCGTTCCGGTTTCCCATTCCTGGTAACTATGATATTAAAAGCACCACATGCCCTCACTGAAGGGAAGTTTCCAACGCCAGCAAGAGAAGACTCTGCCGCCAGAAGACGCGAGAGATCGCGAGACTACGAAGCACGGAAGTCGCTTTTCTCGCGCAAGAGCGACAGGTACCTATTGTGGATTCGCCATACGAATTGTTGTCGTGTGTTTGCGTGCGTGTTTTTGTAGGTACTTCATCGCAAAGGAGAAGCGAGAAGGCTTCGGCCTACCCTTTGGAATTCCGGAAATTGTCTGCGGAGTCTCAACTCCGAGTACATACGGAAAAAGGATTGAGAGCTTGTCTTTCCTTACGGGAGGGAACGACCATCGAGTCATAGATTTAGAACGGATGGGTTTTCTCCGGTTCTTGTGCTTGTAAAAAGATTCCCCCTACTAAAGAATTCTCTTTAAGGGGGGGGACCAGCCCATCTTCTGGTCCCCAGTACTGTGTCGATCTTCTCACTCTCTTATCTCACTATTTATTTCTCTCTATATATCCTTTGGCTTCAGTATTAAGTGATAAATCCTATTTATCCGAATGTATTCTATATTGTTATGCGCTCCCGTTTGTGACAGCAAGACCAACAGAAGAGAGCCTAGCGTTTTCAGCCAGCAGTAGCAGACAGCGTTTTTGGATGCGAATCCTCTAGCGTTTTTGCTACAGATCAACCTAGCGTTTCCAGTTTGCAGATCTAGCAAGGCGTTTGCAGATTCCAGCGCCAGATCAACCCAGCAGATCAGTGTTTTCAGTTTTCAGCACTTAGCCACAGCAGATCCAACACTTAGCCTCGCAGATCATACCTACCCACAGAAAATCCTCGTCGGACCGTCGAGTCAACCAACGTTTATAGTTTCAGCCCGCTGTTTTTAGATTTCAGCATCTGCATTTTCAGCGCATCGTCGTCGAGTTGTCATCATCGCCATCCTCGCCGACACAATGTCAGTATTCAACAGGAAGTCAGCATTTTGCAGATTTCAGCATTTCAGCCCTAGCGTTTTTCAGTTTTCAGCCTGTCCTCATCGTCGTCGTCATTGTCGTCGACATCGTCGGCAAGTCCATTGCATCTAGACCATTGTACTAGATTTGTGCAATCTATAGCATAGACCTCTCTCGCCATAGAGAGGGGGCCCTTAAAGGAGGGTTTGAGAACCGTGTGGTGTCGTATTCTTCTCTCTCTCTCTCCGTGTGGTGTCGTATTCTTCTCTCTCTCTCTCTCTCTCTCTCTCTCTCTCTCTCTCCACCTTCATTCACAGTAGCATTCACTTTGTTTGTGATCATTGCATTCTCTCTCTAAAGGAACGAAAGGTTCTCCCTTTCGTAAGTAAAAGGAACCCTTGAGCACAATTCGGAGCACTCATTTTGAGCAATATCAACATTTACTTCCGCTGCATCTTACAACGGATGTTATTGCACTTCGGTGGGCATCTAGCATGACGTGCATGTAATTTTAGGTTAGCGGAAACCAACAAGCCATTCCCCACGTCAATCGGATTCCCAAGTTGGCAGATGTGTGACAGTTTCACCCATAAACTTTGCCTAAGTCAAGTTTACTAATAAATTATTTTAATGATTTATTTTTATAACTTTGTGTAGAAAATGAGAGGCTACATTAACTTCTCACAAGTGACAACGGACCAACCCATAGCCATGCACCATGCATACTATCAAAACATTGACTTTGAGAAGAGAGCTAGGGAGAATGGAGTCTTACGGTAGCCATGAACACAAAGAGTAGCAAGAGATAAGGTTGCAATGAGCACACGAGAGAGGCACACAAAAAAGAGATTATCATTTAGGATTGTTGGCCTTAATAGGCATTACATACAGAGGTTCACACCTTAGTCGCCCTAGTTGAGCTGACCCCAACAATCGCCCCCTTCAGCCAAACTTAGCATAATTGTCATCATACGCCCCCTTGAACTAGGCTCACCACTCTCATGATACACAAAGTTTTAGGTGTACTCCTAACCACGAGTTTTTGGTTTACTCGTAAACTGTGAATTTTAGGTTTTCTGACAACCAAGGATTTTAGGTGTACCCATAACTTGGCGCTTCTTACGAGCTACCAAAACTGGAGTTTTTGGTTTACTCCCAAACCCTAGAGTTTTTGGATAACTCTAGCTAACCTTCGGTTTATGTTTACCCAGTAACCTTATGAGATGGTTACAAAATTGGGGCTTCACATTCGGGAAGGCTTACCTGCAACCTCACATTCCTTGCCACGGTTTAATCCCTTACAAACTTTCATCATCATAGGAAATAACACAAATTTTGAAAATAGGGGATTGATTGAATGTAATCAAACATACACTTCACATGGTTGATCATGGACATACATGAAGTTGTGTGAATAGCCTCTTACAAAATGAGCAAGGCCATTTGAATTTGTAACAAAAGAAGACTAAAGAAAAAAAAAAAGTGCAGTCGTGGTGGGATGCAAGCATCAATGATGACGTACGTGTGTGTGTGTGTGTGTGTGTGTGTGTGTGTGTGTGTGTGTGGCGCTGTCCCTGCACTAGCATCGACTTTGGCACCGCTCCTCCATAGCTCTGTGCATATTTGCTCCCCCCCATTGCTCGCCTCTTACTTTTGTTGCTCTCGGCTGCCACCAATGCCACTACTTTCACGCTCAGCTCTGGCCTCTCTATCACCTGCGAGAATAGCGTTCCCCCTCCTGGCTCCCTTGCCGCTGCTGTGGCCCCTCTACCAGAATGGCCATCAGATTCTATGACTGCCGAGGTAGAGTGAGACCATCCATGTACACAAACAGGATTCACACCCTCATCTGCAGAGCGAAGAGGGAGAGCTTTGGCCGGAGCCGCAGCCCCAATGGGCATGAGAAGGGGCTCCAATCTGGCTCGCAGCTCCTTCAATCGCTTCATCGCAGAAAGATCATGCATCTCCAAGGTGCTGCAAACTCCCAAAATGAGGCCTTTGCTCTGATACCAGTTGTGAGGAGAGAGCTAGGGAGGATAGAGTCTTACGGTAGCCATGAACACAAAGAGTAGCAAGAGATAAGGTTGCAGTGAGCACACGAGAGAGGCACACAAAAAAGAGAAATTATCATTTAGGATTGTTGGCCTTTATAGGTATTACATACAAAGAGGTTCACGCCTAAGTCGCCCAAGTTGAGCTGACCCTAACACTAGGCATTTCAAGCAAGGGGGGTAAAAAGGGCAACTTATTCTGACCTATGTCCTATGGCACCCCAAAGATCTTGCCCTGTCCATATCAAGTACCCTTCCTGCCTCCCGCTGTCAACCTCCTGCAGGCGGCACACTCGTGACTCAAGACTCTTAAATGAATTGCTTATTATTCTCCAATGTTTCATTGCAATGGCCATATCACACTAGAATCCTGCAGCTACACTTGCATAATGTGTCTGGCAGGTTTTATCTTCAATCTTTTGACCTTGTAGAAGTGCTAATGGAAACATAACAAAAAAATACAATTGACTCTGAAAAAAAAATCACTCTTCTTGTGATCGCTTATGTTGCTCAAAAATTAAGATAAGTTACCATAATCGCTGATCCCCTAGCTTTCAGTTCTGGAGCAGAAAGATTTTGAACAGCCCGGGCGGCTCCTTTTAAAGTCACAGGGTCAGAATGTCCTGAAAAGAGACCAAAAGAGATGCATGAGAAAAAACATCAACATACATTTAGAGACCTCCGAACAAGTGTCGATCCCATAACTTATTGTAGTAAGCAAAACACACAATAAAAACACATTTTAAAGAATTGTTTCATAAAGCAGCCAGCTTGCAAAAAACATATGCATGCAGGGTTTAATCTAAAGGGGTGATGAATATTCTGCAAGAACAAATAAAAAAAGAGTCACATTATTTCTCTTTTTCAAAAAAAGATTCCGCTGTCAATGAAAAAATGTCACAGCCATAAGCCTGATGATTTCCACAAAACAAGACGTGTTGTACTTATATTCAACAGACGAAGGGATTGCTATTTCAGTTTTAAGTAAAGCAGCTGGTTATTTGATCTAAAATGACTACATTTTTTCTGAACAAAGATGCCTTACTGCACTCTAATCTCTAATCACATCACTGCACTCGCATCTACAAAAGTTTCGCTTCAAAAGTTGAAACCATTAACTGATGCAACTCTCAGAGGAGGTCAAATATCACATCTGGTCATCTACCTTTCACAGTGCTCTCAATTTTCAATCCAGCTGCTAACAAAATTTCAGCCAAGGTTCTCAACAAACTGGAAATGAAAAATACTTTGCTACAGAATCTGTTAAAAATGTAGTTGGAAAAATATCTCTCTCTCTCTCTCTCTCTCTCTCTCTCTCTCTCTCTCTCTCTCTCTCTCTCTCTCTCTCTCTCTCTCTCTCTCTCTCTCTCTTGCAGCTTTGATTATTTACCAATGGCCCATTGGAGCATGGAATCAAGGGAGCCAAAGCCTCCGTCGGCATCATTGTCATCAAATTCGGCACCTTCAGAGCCGCTGTGCAGGTAATCTGTATGCGTGGCAGTGGTCCAGCTGATGGAGGAAACGTTTAGAGAGTCGCCCTTCTTTTCCGCGGCGAAGGCAGGAGAAGTTTGCACGAAGAAGAAAACTACGACAAGCAGCAGCAACCGACGCTTCATAGCCATAGCCATAGCCATGTAAACTGAAAAATGAAAGTGGCCAGGGGTTCATTATTTATAGTCAGGTGAAAATTAGTCTACGTCGTAGTGTTTTCCTCATTGGTTGGAAGTTGAAGAATCGCCAACTCGGCATAATTTGAATTAGGGAAAATTACCAAAATACCCCTCTAATTTGCGGAAATTCCCAAAATACCCCTCAAATTTCAAAAATTCCGAAAACAACCCCATTATTTTGTCACAAATTCCCAAAATGCCCTTCAATTTTTCCAAACTTCCCAAAGTACCCCTGGTCGTGAGATTAAATTTCTTGAAAGATGAAAAAATTTGTAGCTTTTCATAAGAAGACTAATGGTCTATCAATACAAGATGCTAAAACTAGAATTTGGGTATGTTAAGTAGGCTTTGCAGATGAATTTCTCCATTATTTTTAGACCTTATTGCCCTTTTTGCAAGGTAATTCGTGACAAATTACATGCTAAGCACTCAAAAACAGATCTAAATTGTCAAAAAGGAATAAAGATTAGAAAATCTTGAACAGGCCAACCAAAATAGATGCAAGGGTATTTTGGGAATTTCCACAAATTAGAGGGGTATTTTGGTAATTTTCCCTTTGAATTAGAGTGTGACGTGTCTCCAGAACGGTGAAGAAGACCTAACATGTATGCTGATGTGAGGCCTCTCACAAGCTGAAAACGCCTAATTAGAACGTTTGTGCCAATCAATCCGCTTTCGACTAATCGCTTGATGACCATAAGTGGCCCTAAGGTCTTGGGTTGGAGAGTTTCGATGGAGCCGTTGAGAGAGGCGATGGATGTATACAAGGGTGTGATGAGCTGGTGGTGGGTCTCTTATTTCTTGGTTTGTTGAACGATTGAACACATGCATGTGTGTAGCCTATGAGACAGTACTTGTATTAGCCTCTCGAGTCAAAGTATTACGGTTTTTCTCCTCCTCATAGCACCTATTGTTACGAGAGAATGTTCGCCTCTAGTCTGCTTTCTAGAATAAAGTTCGATCTTGCGTTCTTATGGACTATTTGGCAGCAAAGGAATTTTTGTGTAGACACCTAATTTGAGAAGAAAAATTGATGATGATAATTTCTTTCAGAATAAGAGGTTGTATTTAGGTAAAATCAAAAAATATGCACCATCTTGAAAGACACGACCCAACTTTATGAATCTCTCCAAGATGAAGGGAGCGATGTAGAGATTAAGGAAGGGAACTGCACTCATCTTGACGACTTGTCTGGAGGAATTGGAGTGCATCGAAGAAGCACAAGCATTTATGTTATCACTATACTACTTTTGAACATTTTATCAATTTTGCTTATGTTTTATTCTCAAAAACCATTCAAAAGAAGCAATGTGAATAAAGCTCCCCTTTACCTACTATTACGAGAGTTTAAGTGAAAAGCAACCACTTTTATTTTGAGTGCATGCATGCAAGTGATAAAGAGAGAAAAAGAATCTCGAAATCGTGTCATCGCGTGCACTGCACTTTCTCAGGAAAAATTAGTTTCTCGACCCTCCACGAGCACTCATCTTCCTCCACGAGGAAGATGAGTGCTCGAGGACTATCGGGTGGCCCCGAGTTTACCACCCTTTTAAAGCCAATGGAGCCATCAGAATCTCCATTAGAGCCAAGCTACAATAGGTACATTTTTGCCCCCTTTTATGCATATTTTTTCTCTTAATCAAGACATACACTCTCTTGATTACGTAGCTCATGCTCTTTTATCTTTCATATAATTATCTTATTGTAACTCATGCTCCATGAGATGAATAAAGAGGCAGAAGGCAAACATTCAATCATATTGGTGGAGGAAGACACTAGGTCACCTGGTCAGGATATTCCCAGAGCACTCGTCTTCCTCGTGAGGAGGGTCGAAAACATAATTCTTGTTGAAAATGTATGATGCATGCAATGACACGATTTCAGGATTCTCTTTCTCTTTTTATCACTTGCATGCATGCACCCAAAATAGAAGTGGTTGTTGTTCACTTAACTCTCGGAATAGTAGGTAACGAAGAGTTATATTTACATTGCTTCTTTTGATTGGTTTTTGAGAATAAAACATAAGCAGAATTAATAAAATATCCAAAAGTAGTAATTGTTGGGTTTTGTAATGGAATTGGCCTATTTAACTTGAGAGTAGCAGAATTTAATGAGAGTACTTTTGAGAAATGACTTTGTGAGCATAGCGGGTGAACATAATTGAAGATAGCAACATAATCATAGCAATTAGTTAACTTGGCATGAACAATACTTTTGCAAGAGAGAGAATTTAGAGAACATGACAACAATTGAGGACCGGATTTATGTGGAGCCGGTCCCCCCTCCAATAGGCATTTGTATTATGATTTCTCCCATTAAGAGAGACTTGTTACAATACAATCTTTGTGCTCCTTGTGACCTAGGTGATGCAATGAAGATGGAAAGCATCATGCATCACAAGCATAACATAAACTTGAAGAAAGCTTTAACTATCCCAAGCCTTAGTCCCAAGACCTCAAACACCTTCGAAGGTGGAGAGAGCTAGCAGGGAATGAGGGTAGGGAAGAGGAAGAAGAAACCTTTCATAACTTATCATAACTCTTCTTGGTAGCATACATAATAGCATAGTAATGAAGATGGAGAAGATGGCAAGCTCAAGTATGGAAGCATGGCTCTTGGTTGGATTTGCACTCCATAGCCAAGAGTGTTGGTGTAGGCTCTCAACTTCTCAAGGAGCTTGGAGAAGGAGACGGAGCTCTTGCACTTTGCATAGCACACCATGAGAGTGTTTGTGAGTGTGTGTGGGTGAATATACCCCCTACGCAACCCCTAGCTTGCTTGGGTCGACCCCCCCCCCCCCCCCCCCCCCCCCCCCCCCCCCCCCCTTTGTAGCTCATGCTTGAAGCTCATTGGACCCCTCCAGGCCTAGCCAATCACAAGCAGGAGGCATTACAAGCAGCAAGGGTAGCCTTGGGACAAGTGTCCCCCTTTCCCCTTTGAGAGAGAGGACTTGATAAATGCAAAATCAATTAGTTAAATCTCCTAAATTATCATTGGACCCCTTGGGTGGCCAACCATTAGGCTTCAGGCACACCATGAGGGCAACATGAGGAGGAACTTGACAAGTGTCCCTTTTGCTTTCTTTGTACCATGCATGCCTTGTGTGAGTGTGTGGGTGTTCTCTCTCATCCCCCCTCTTGTAGGGCTTGCCCCCTCCTTGTAGGGATTGAATCTTTACCTTTTGACACCTCAAGCCCCTCATGCATAGGCCCAGTTCCCACCACAAGCTTGGCCTTGAAGCACTTTAAGCTTGGGTTGGGTTCTCACCTCAATTGCAACCCTAGCATCTCAAGTATGACAAGCACCTCAAGCCTCTCAAGCATCTCAAGCACCTCAATCACCTTAATCTTGGGCCAAGTTCCCACCTCAAGCACCACAAGCTTGGGCTGGGTTCCCACCTCAAGCTCAGTCCTACCTTACCTAAGGTCAAAGGACTTTTACACTAACTATTGGCGGTCTTCAATGAAGCTAACCCTAAGGTCTTATGCTCCATTGATTAGCCTTGCTCTTTATAGACCATCTCTCATTTGGGCCCCTTTACCATTGGCCTCGTTGGAGAGGGGGAATGGGGGAACACGCCCGACACAAACACAAGGGCCTCTCTATAGCTCAGTGTATCCACAACACCCCTATCCTCTTGGGAAACACCTTCAAAAATACACTTCACCCTAGCAGACCATCGCCTGCTCAACTACAAATCCGCCACACAACGCACACCTGCTACCACGGTCTGTCTCCACCCTTACACACTCACACAACCTCTCAATCTCAATCTCTCACACAAAGCACCGTCGGTCCGAGGGGGCGCACACATACACACTATCGACACCAAGGGGAAACATGAAAGCAGGAGAAAGAGAAGGGGGGAAGGGGAAACAACAACAAGACGGGGCAACAGTGGCTTGATTGCACTTCAAAAGGCATATACAAAGGCTTGTACTACCATCACCATCACCATTTTCAAGGAAAAAGTACAAAGGGATAGGTTTGTCAGAGAACTCCACTTTGTAGGCTTCAAATGGCACAAAAAAGCCCCTAATTTGATTAAAATTTGACTTTTATGGGGAGAGGCCTTCAACTTTGGAAACTACCCTTTCATTGGCCCATCTGGCATTCAAATTTGGCATCTTTTGGAGGAGGTAGCCGCTTTGCTTTCATCTACCCTCTCTTGCTCTTTTTGCACTTGAAGGGGGGGGGGGGGGGGGGGGGGGGGGGGGGGGGGGGGGGGGGCATTAGCGATGTCACTATTGCCCCCTAGGCTTTTTTTTTCTTTTTTTTTTTTTCCTTCATTTTTTACCCCTTTGGGGGGGCTTAGCCTTGCACTGTCTCTTTAGCCTAGTTTTGACCCTCTTTGTCCGACTCCCTCCAACCTTCTCTCTCTCTATTTCTTTCTCCTCTTTCACTTTTGGTCCGGCTCCCACCTTGCTTTTGAACTTGCTCGGCCGACCTTGAAATGGCCCCTTGCCTTTGTCTTGTACACCTGGCGGCCCCTTTTAGGCTTCGCCCTCTTGGCCCTGGATTGCTTCTTGCCTTGACCAGATTCGGGCCTGGCTGCATTGGTTGGCCACTCTCTTCTACCTTCCCATTCCACATGGGATTGCCCCCTTACATGCTGGGGAGGCATTAGAGAGGTCGCTAATGCTCTCCCCCTATGCTTTCAAAAAATGGGCCTTTAAGGCCGCGGGAACGAGCCCTCGTCGGGCGGCCACATCATCAATCGGACACAGTCCTTCCCCTCACACTGGCGCACCACCGCGTAGGCCCGTCAAACTAGGCATCTCGGCTTGCACTTCACGTTGCTCCTCGCACACATTTACTGTTTCTTCACTCACATGTAAGAGGTCGAACTCATCATACCTGGATTGAGACGACTCCGTCTCCCAACTGGTGTTTTCATCCATAGAGCTATTGTCATCGATCAAGTTTCCTCTTCTGTCTCAAGTTCACAAATCTCCTCTAGCTTTACTGCTTTGACCTCGTCTACAAACCGCACCCTTTGCTCTTTACCACACTTCAATGGAGCTTCAACAACTGCACTTGAACTTGACAGCACATCCTTTGTCCACTTTGGAACCACCTGCACTTCCTCCACAATTGGAACCGCTCTAGTCAGCATCTTCGGCATAGGAACCACCCTGTCTCTTTGTAGCCAAAGAACCCTTGGTTCTTCTCGCACTTGCATTTCCCTCTGCACCACCTGCGGCTCGGCTACCACCGCATTACACTGCTTTGGCATCACTGCACCTTACAAAACCTTCCTAGCCTCGCGCTTCTTCAAAATATTTTTGGTTCGCCCTCTCGCTAGAGCTACTGCCTCTTCATATGACACCGGGCCATCTATTTCCACCTTATCACGCACTTCCTCATGTAGGCAATCCATGAATTTACTCAATTTTAAAAAACTAGCATTTTTTGCAGTAGTTACCTTGATCAATTTCCCCCATAGGGATTTGAATTCCCACTCGAACGCTTGAAAATCACCCTCCAAGCTTTGGTTCAATCCGTCCATCTTCCGCTTTACTTCATCTAGCTGTGCATCTGCTACAAATCTACTTCGAAAAGCCGCCTCTAGGGCTTCACAATCTGCCTTGTCTTCATCACGCAGGCTACCGAACCATAGCCTCGCTTTACCACTATCTAGGAGCGGGAACATCTGTACCGCACCATCTTCTCTCGATAAACCGCTTTACAACATGAACAATCCGTAATCTTGAAGCCAGGTTTTCACATCCTCAACCACAGTAAAAATGGGAAATCCCGCCCAAGCCATCACTAGCAGCACCTGCTCTTCACAGGCCGCACCTTTGGAATCTCCAAAATCACCACTTTGAATTCAATTAGGAGCATCAACACACTCCTCCGTGGGGGCACCAGAAGATGGAGAGGGGGAATGGGGGAACACGCCCGACACAAACACAAGGGCCTCTCTATAGCTCAGGGTATCCACAGCACCCCTATCCTCTAGAAAAACACCTTAAAAAATACACTTCACCCTGGTAGACCACCGCCTGCTCAACTTCCATTGCTCACACACTCCACAAATCCACCACACAACGCACACTTGCTGCCACGGTCTATCTCCACCCTTACACACTCACACAGCCGCTCAATCTCACTCTGTCACACAAAGCACCGTCCGTCCGGGGGGGCACACACACCACACTACCGGCACCGAGGGGAAACATGAAAGCGGGAGAAAGAGAAGGGGGGAAGGGGAACAACAACAAGACGGGGCAAAAGTGGCTTGATTGCTCTTCAAAAGGCATATACAAAGGCTTGTACTGCCATCACCATCACCATTTTCAAGGAAAAAGTACAAAGGGATAGGTTTGTCAGAGAAATTTCACTTTGTAGGCTTCAAATGACACAAAAAAGCCCCTAATTTGATTAAAATTTTACTTTTATAGGGGGAGACCTTCAACTTTGGAAAGTACCCTTTCATTGGCCCATCTGGCATTCACATTTGGCATCTTTTGGAGGAGGTACCCGCTTTGCTTTCATCTGCCCTCTCCTGCTCTTTTTGCACTTGAGGGGGGGGGGGGGGGGGGGGGGGGGGGGGGGGCATTAGCGATGTTGCTATTGCCCCTAGGTATTTTTTATTATTTATTAATTTTCCTTCATTTTTTACACCTTTGGGGGGCTTAGCCTTGCACTACCTCTTTGGCCTAGTTTTGACCCTCTTTGTCCGACTCCCTCCAGCCTTTTCTCTCTCTATTTCTTTCTCCTCCTTCACTTTTGGTATGGCTCCCACCTTGCTTTTGGGCTTGCTCAGTCGGCCTTGAAATGGCTCCTTGCCTTTGTCTTGTACACCTGGCGGCCCCTTTTGGGCTTCTCCCTCTTGGCCCTAGATTGCTTCTTGCCTTGACCGGATTGACCGTATACGGGCCCGTGGCTGCATTGGCCGGCCACTCTCTTCTACCTTCCCATTCCACATGGGATTGCCCCCTTACATGCTGGGGAGGCATTAGCAAGGTCGCTAATGCTCTCCCCCTATGCTTTCAAAAAATGGGCCTTGAAGACCGCGGGAACGAACCCCCGTCGGGCGGCCACATCATCGGTCGGACACCGTCCTTCCCCTGACACTGGTGCACCACAGCACAGGCCCGTCTCAACACCGGCCAAAACCACCACCCGCCGCCCCTGCGCTCACGCACAGCGCTGGGAGCGCCACCAGCTGCTCATGCCATAGTCCACGGGAGCTCCAAGGGCCCCCTCTCCAACCTATACTTCAAATGGGCCGCATGGCCCAACTTATATACTCCGAGCGCCGCACCTCCTCCAACGCATGTGGGATTTACCCAGTGCCACACGGCAGCAATTGGGCGCTCCCCTCTTGGGGTAATATCCAAGGCCCCCTTCTTTTTTTTTATTAAACTCTTCACACTCATTTTTTTGGCCCCACTTCACAAGCCTACCATATTTTACTCAGAGGCCGGGTTCCCAAGCCGCAAAACCTGATTGATGGAGCCTGTTCTTGACTTTGAACTCCCCTGTGCTCACCGCACTCCGAATTCCCCGGGCCTGCGATTTGAGGTGACCAAAACTCAAAAAAAACCATATGCAGCCAGTCCACTCCCAACAGTGCCAAGCTTTCTCAGGCCGGAGCTTGGTGCTCAGGGCTAGAATCACGAGCATCAATTCCTGGCGACTCCCCTCGGCGCTCTCTATCTGCTTGAACTTTGTCGAGGCCTAAAAAACGTCAGATGGCGCATTCTCCAATGCGGGCAAGTGGGATCAAACCTGGCCCCCGAAAAATCTTCAACTGATCATAACTTGCCATCCAAAGCTCCAATTTGCAATTTGAGAAAACACGCACGCTCTATAATTTAGCTCTACACATGTATCCGCTAATATCCACCCATACCACCTGTCCCCAGCTGCTTTGCCTGTCGGGAATTTGCTAAACCTTCTAACTTTAAACTCCAATATCCTGCACACCGAGGCTCCGTTTGACAAGCCATCTGAACAGATTTCTACAGCACACTGAACACTACATTCCAGCACATAAAATCCACATCTCGAGCATAGAAGGCCATCACCTTACTTAGCTCTTTGCAGCACACCTTTGTCCTAAAAAACCACATTAGGCATACATTTCCGCTACCCTTTGGCTGCCCAGGACCTTGGTACCTGCCCTAGCCTTCTGCACTGCCCCTGCCTGCAACCTTTGCCTGGCATAGACCACTTCCTAGCTCGGACCAACTTTGGTTGCACCACCGTATTGAGATAGATCTATAAGCACATCTCAATATCTTAACCCTTGTTCTCGTTTGTTCTCCCACATTAAGTGATCAGTTTAATATGAGAAAATCATTTGGGTTGGTTAGATATTAGTTTTTATGACATTACCTCTCTCTTGAAATCATAGTCGTCCTCGACTATGAGGTAGAAGAGATAAAGCCTTAGTCATGAGTCAATCTTACTTACCGGGTAGAGGATCCCTTTTAATCCTACAACATCTTTCCAAGATGGATGACTAATCCATTTGGTGCTTGGGAGACATAGCTGCCGCAAGCATGTCTACTCTTTAGTCCATTTCATTCTCCCGAAGTAGAGTGACAAAATTCTACTTGGTGTTTGAGAGACGTCGTCATCACAAACATGATTCTAAGCATACATACTAGTTAAATTTGTGCATAATTACAAAAGAAAACTAGTCGTATGAGACAAAAACACGAGTCATTTAAAAGAAATTTGTACATTTGCTTACTCTAATGTAGCATTGTAAACATTGACAAGGTTCATACTATCCTTAAGCTGTATTCCTTGCATCCATCTAGCATCTTCAAAAGGATAATTTTTGAATTTAATAAGATACCGTCGGATAATATTACCATGTCGTAGTACCTTGTCTTCATGCCGAAGGATAGCTTCGGGTTGTAGCACCTCTTCTTGGTCTTCAACTTCGGGAGGGTCTTCAATAATTGGTTCCCTTGGTGGCTCTCCTTTGTAGGGCTTGAGTAGGCTCACATGAAAAGCATTGTGTATGAGCCAATGGTTGGGCAATTTGAGTTGGTAAGCCATCTCATTGATGGGCTTCAAGATGTGGAAAGGACCATAGTATCTTTTTGCTAGCTTAACATAATACTTTTGATGGCCCGTAGGATTATTGGCCGTCCTTTGCCTTAATTGAGCCTTAGGAAACTTAAGTAAGACCCAATCATTTTCTTTGAACGTTAAGGCCCTTCTGTGCTTGTCAGCAGCAGCTTTTTGCCTTTATTGAGAGATGGATACAGCCTCCTTAATCTTTTGAAAAGATTCTTGTAGGTCACAGCTATACTCATCGGCGGCGAAGATCTTCCCATGTACTTTGAGTAGCAAGGGACTTTTAGGTCTTCCCTCAAAGATCTCAAAAGGTGCTTTTCTCGTAGAAGTATGTACAGTATTATTGTATGCATACTCTCAGAGGTAAGTACTTTTCCCATTGTGAGCGTTGATATACTTCGATAACATAAGTCTTGAGTAGATCGAGTATCGTAAGATTGGCTATCTCACTTTGGTCATCCGTTTGTGGGTGATAGGCCAAAGAGAAATTCAATCTTGTTCCTAGATTTTCAAAGAGACCTTTCCAAAAATTACTGGTCATTCTAGGATCTCTATCCGACACGATGGATGTTGGTAATCTATGATGTTTGAAAATCTGAGATATGAAGAGAGTTGCCATTTGGTGTGCCTTAATAGTCTTTTTGGCAGGGATAAAGTGTGCTTGCTTGCTAAACCAGTCGACTATTGTCTATATTCCCCTATTCCCATGGATAGACTTGGGTAATCCAAAGATGAAATCCATGGATATACTCTCCCATGGTGAATTTGGGATAGGCAATGGCCGGAGTAATCCAGGTTGCTTCCCTCAATCATATTTGGTCTTTTGGCATACTACACATTTTGAAACATACTCTTGTATGTCCACTTTCATGGTAGGCCAATAGAAATATGTCTCTACTCCTCAGAGAGTAGGTTGAATACCTCTATGCCCTGCATAGGGAGGAGCATCGGATTCATACATAACTTTCTCACGAAGGGAATGGGTAACACATAGCCTATTGCTGTGGAGAAGATAACCATCCTGCAAGGTGAATGGTTCCTCTTTCTTCCCCAAAGCAAGGGCTGACATTATGTCTCTAAAGTCAGGGTCAATAACATACTCATCTATCATAGAAGATAGATCATTGTGAGTAGCTATAGACACCATATTAACTTTTGATCGTCGTGAAAGTGCATTGGCCACTTGATTGTGCTTACCAGTAATGTGAGCAATATAAAAATTAAATTGCGAAAGAAAATTTGCCCACATCATTTTTTTGTCGGAGAGCTTGGTTTTTGTCATAAAATACTTGAGACTTTGGTGGTCGGTTCGTAGGATAAATGGAGTCCCCAATAGGTAGTGCTTCCATGTGTCTAGGGAATGTAGAATAACTAAAAGCTCTTTCTCATAAATGCCCAAGACTCGTTCATCCGTATTGAGCCTTCGGCTCTCATATGATATGGCATGCGCTTCTTGAAGCAAAACTGCTCCAAGGCAATCACCACAAGCATCACATTGGACCTCAAATGGCTTTGAGAGATCGGGAAACATGAGAACTAGTTGAGAGGTAAGCTTCTCCTTGAGCTTGCCAAAAGCATTTTGCTCCTTAGCAGTCCATACATACTTAACGTTCTTCTTAGTTAAGTCATGTAGTGGTCCTGCTACTTGGGAGAATTTTGCTATGAAGCGTCTATAGTATGTGCACATACCAATAAAGCTTCTTAGCTCATGTAGATTCCTTGGGTTAGGCCATGCTTTTATTACCTCTAACTTCGATGGATCCATACGGATACCATCTTGAGAGATAATATGACCTAAGTATTGAATCTCTTGAAGGAAAAAATCACTTTTCTTTTGGTTGAGAAAAAGCTTATTCTCCCTCAATGCTTGAAAAATCACTTTGGAGATGTTGCTTATGTTCCTCCAAAGACTTGGAGTAGATGATGATATCATCAAAGAACACTCTAGTGAATTTACGGTAAGGTCTAAAAATTTCCTCCATTAAACGATTGAACGTAGCTGCTGGTGCATTAGTTAAGCCAAAATGCATGACTAGATATTCATAAAGACCAAATGTTGTGCAAACACAATCTTTAGTATATCTTCCTTATTTGATGATAGCCACTTTTAAGGTCGATCCTACTGAAGTAGGTAGAGCCTAGTAGCTTATCAAATAGACCTTCTACCCGAGGCATGGGAAATCTGTTTTTGATAGTGATATGGTTTAGTGCTCGATAGTCCACACACATACGGTATGTACCATCTTTCTTTTGCACTAAAAGGACTGGAGAAAAAAAGGGAGAGGAGCTAGACCTCACCATCCCTTTGTCTACCAATTCATGTACTTGCCTCATGATCTCCTCTTGTTGAGCTTCTGAGACTCGATAAGGAGGCTTGTTAGGCGGTGAGCTTCCTGGAAGAAGCTCAATGCGATGGTCATCATCCCCTTGTTTTGGAGGTAAGTCCATAGGGTATCATCAATGAACACATCTTGGAATCCTTTTAGAAAATTAGACAAGTCTAACTCTTCTTGATTCCTACCATTTACGTTTGATGAAACATTAGGATCTTTTAGAGACTCTTTGAAAAAAATCATGTGCCCAGAAACTGAGCTCTTCATTGACTTATCAAAATCAGGAGGATTTACAAGTGGAATAGTGCGACCACGCTCACTAGCATCTATATACATGTTCTTTCCCCTATGGGTGAAGTAGATTCTCCTTTCAGGGAACTTCATATTGGCAGCCATGCAATCAAACCATGGCGCCCCTTGGATAGCATCCTCATGTTGGAGAGGAGAGATGAAGAAGTCTTCTTTGTCGACATAGCTTTGGACATGAAGCCTCAACTTCCCAATAAATGGAGTAATGGAGGCTTGTTGTCCCTTGAAAGCTGCATCAACCGTTACCATATCTCCCATCTCAAAAGCTTGAATGCCCAACTTGGTGGCCAACTCCATTGATATGAAGTTGTGAGTAGAGCCAGGGTCAAACAAGATGAAGGCATCATGCTCTCTTACCTTTCCCCAAGCATAGGAAAGTGATGATCATTTGTAATGTGCATCCTCTTTTGGAGCTTCGATGGTGGAAGCCTTGGGAGTCTCATTGCAAGTATTCCTCTTGGGGCAAGAACAATAGCCATGTCCTTGCTCCCCACACTTGAAACACTTATGGTCCTTGCAAAAAGCTTCAAGCTCTTCAGGAGAGAGTTTGTTTTTACCTTTGTAAACTCCCTTCTCCTTGGACTGATTGTTGTTGTTGTTGTTGGAAGTGCCTTGGGAAGAATTTTGAACATTGGTTTTTCCCTTTGCATCATTTTTCCCTTTGTTGTCCATGGGATTGACATTACGTCTAGCCCATTGATGGAAATTGATGTGTGAAGCAACCATGGTGTGATGGATTACTTTGCTAATAGTACTAGGCCGTTGAGAGTTAATGTGTTCGGCCATCTCTTCGGGTAATCCCGCACATAATTGCTACCTTTGCATGGAAAAGTCTATCTTTTGAACGACAAACATGTGGTAGTGATGTGTGTGAACACACTAGGATCACCGGGGCATTTTTTCCCACTTTAGGAGGTTTTTTCCCTCGAGCATTGTATATACGCCCATCACTTTAGGGCTACCTATCTTTCCATTGCACACTAAGTAGTATACTCTCTATTGTGTGCCTTGAGCTTCCTTCATCTTCTCCAAGCTGTGTGCGTTTCCTTGCAACCCTAATTCCAACAATTGGTATTAGAGCAGGTTGCGTCCTCCCGGGCTTAGTCGCCAGCATCTCCAGCACACGCATGCTCACTTTCTTCGATTTTTGTGAGCTTTGGCAAGTGTTCGCAGGTCGATAAAAATTTCAGGAGTGCTTGTAGAGCTCAGTCTGCTCAGATTTTTGATTCGGGCTCATTTCGGTCTCCGTTTTCACTACAGGTAGGTTTGCACAGGCAATTTTTTCATTTTGTGCAAAATTTCTATCAGTGCTATTTTCTGCATAACATGTGTCTTATAGTCTTCTACGGTTTGTGCTATATAACACATGTTGCTCCCGCTTTGTTTCTCGTCTTTTCGGGCAGTTTTCACATCAGGTGCAGTATTTACCATGGCTGACAACAACACACATGTGTTCAAGATGTTTGCTGCTGAGGACAGGTTGGATGGGGACAATTAACCTATGTGGGCTTACATGATGCAACATGTTCTTGTGTCAAACGGCGTTTGGAATATTGTGCAGAGCATTGATGTACATCCTGGTTCTGAGGATGTAGGTGATGTTGAGGATGTTGCAGGTCTTGCTGCAAGGAGTTGTTTTGCCTACGACAGAACAAGCTCCTTGGGATGTAAAGGATGCGCAAGCTCATGCATTGATGGCGTTGTCTGTGAAGCGCACCATTGTTCCTCACATTCGTTCAGCAAAATCTGCAAAACATGCTTGGGATATTGTAGCAGGTCTTTATGCAAGCCGCAATGAGGCTAAAATTGCTTTGCTGCGTAAAGAGTTGGAATCGAAGATTATGCATGATGATATGGACACTTTCCTTGCTGGTGTCAAGGATATCAATGAGCAACTGATTTCTGCAAGTGAAGTCATTTCAGACAGTTCCCTTGTGCAGACTGTTTCTGCTGCCTTACCAGATTCATACCAGACTTTTGCTAGTACTTGGAGACTAATGACCCAAGGAAATCCTGAAGTTGTCAAGTCTGATGCATTATGCACATTGCTGTTGCAAGAGTCACTTTCCAAAAAGACCAGGACTAGGTAGCGTGCATTTGAACATGCTTTTATTGCTTCTCAAAGAAAGGGTCGTAACAACAATGCAACCACTTCTTATGGTTCTGTTGCGAGTGGCAAAACTTTTGTTCCTAATGCTTCTGCTGGCAACAACTTGTCTAGAAATTGTGATGATAAGGGCAAAAAGAAGATGCGTTGCCATTATTGTAGATCTAATCATCATTTGATCAAGCAGTGTCCTAAGGTAAAGGCCAAAGAGGCTAAGAAGAAAGAGGATGGTTCCACTGCAAATGCTGGTTCCACTACAAATGTAGCGATTGTTGAGTCTTCTGTAAAAGGATACTGTGATGCTGATGTTGATGCAAAATGGGCCTTTAGTGTAGAGTGCACTTACAATCCAGCTGTCCATGATGCATGCTTGTGAGTTGCTGCAAATTCACATGTGTTGTATTTCGACAGCGGTGCTACAAAGCACATTACCTCACATCATGAATTGTTCACCTCTCTTGAGTCTATCCCTCATGGGAATTTAGTCACTTGTGCCAACAATGCCTCTTATATGGTTTAGGGGGTTGGAAAGATTGTGCTTACTGCTGCAAATGGAAGTTCTTTCACACTTGTTCATGCACTTTTTGCACCTGGATCAAGAAGAATCTTTTGTCTGTATCCGCACTTGCTAGACTTGGACTTGTAGTCAAATTTGTGGATGACAAACGTACAATTCATGATCTCAGTTTTGGTGATGAAATTGCATCTGGCCTTTTGTGTCATGGGTTGTATAAGCTCACTTTGTATGACAAGTGTGGACAAAATTTTGCAAATGCAGTTCCAGATTCAAGGGCTATTTCAGATGCAAAACTTTGGCATGCACGTTTTGGGCATCTGAATTTTGCCACTTTGCTGCATTTGCAGAAATTTGATATGGTTGCTTCTTTGCTGCCTCTTGAAGCACCTATCAAACATGTTTGTGAAGGTTGTATTTTGGGTAAAATGCAATGTTCTAAGTTTTTAAAGCATGGTTCAGTTAGGGCCACATGTAGGTTGCAGCTTGTGCATAGTGATGTTTGTGGACCCGTGCAAACTCCATCCTTGGGCAATTACTGTACTTCATGACTTTCATTGATGATTACTCCAGGCATGCATGGGTATTTCCGCTTAAAGCAAAGTCCAAAGTTTTTATGTGCTTCAAACAATTTTTGGCTATGGCTGAGAATGTATCAAAATGTACTGTGGGCACCCTCCGTTCCGATCGAGGGGGGGAGTATATGTCTCATGAATTTAATGCATTTTAGTCGTGGGATAAAACACCAATGTACAGTGCTGTATACGCCTCAACAAAATGGTGTTGCTAAGAGGAAAAACAAGTCTCTTACAGAAATGGCAAGATGTATGGTCAAGAGTCAAGCTTTACCACATTCGTTTTGGCTTGAGGCTGTCATGTGTGCCACTTATGTACTCAATAGGTGTACTACGAAAACATTTCAGTCTATGACTCCATATGAAGCATGGCATGATAGAAAGCCATCTATTTAGCACATGCGTGTTTTGGGCTGTTTGGCTTATGGTTTAGTGCCACAAGTGCAACATAGAAAATTGGATGATAAGGCTGTCAAATGTATTTTTGTTGGTTATAGTGTTGAAAGCAAAGGTTACATGTTGTATCATCCGCAAACAAAGAATATTTTGGTTTTGTGGAATGTAGTGTTTGTGGAAGATTTTGTTCAGCCCTTGCTGTCATGTAATAGAGACAGTAATGTAAGCTCACAGGACATTTATGACACTTTGTTGCCTCTTTTTAGTGGTGGAAGTTTGAATATAAATTCCAGTGAGGCAAATGTACAACCTATGGGGGTTTCCAAGAATGGTATAGATCAGCCTATTACTGATGCAGATGTACATGATGTACTTGATGACGAAAGGGCTGAAAATGAGCATGCTAGAGGTATGCCAAAATGGTTGGTGCACACTTTGCGTGACAGTAAATTGAATACACCTTTGTCTATTCGTACTAGTTCAGGCTCTCTCCATGCATCTTATGCATCAAATTGTTATGCTTTGGCTGTGTCTAGCTTACATGATGTTGAGGAACCTGTGTCTTTTGATGAAGCACAAAATTCAAAAAACTGGATGGCTGCCATGAAATCAGAATATGATGCAGTTATAGAAAATGACACATGGACTTTTTGTGATTTGCCTCCTGGAAAAAATGCCATTTGTACAAAGTGGGTTTACAAGTTGAAACACAAGCCGGATGGTGAGATCAATCACCATAAGGCTCGACTTGTTGCAAAGGGTTATGCACAACAAAAAGGCATAGATTATGAAGAGACTTTTGCTCCCACTTGTCGTATGACAACTGTGCATTTTTTTATGTGCATTGGCAGCTCATTTTGGTTGGGATGTACCTCAATCACACATTGTTACTGCTTTCTTGAATGGTGACATATTTGAGGAAGTTTATGTAACACAGCCTCACGGTTTTGTCAAGAAAGGCCGAGAGGGCAAAGTGTGCAAATGTAACAAGGATTTTTATGGGTTGAAGCAATCTCCTCGTGCTTGGTATGAGAAAGCTGACACTCATTTGGTCAAACAAGGCTTTCGTAACAGTCCAACAAAAAGCACATTGTATGTAAAGCATGAGGATGATACACTTCTCATTGTGGTTCTTTATGTAGATGATTTGCTGATCACTGGACCAAATGAGAGACATATTGCTGGATTTAAGGCTGATTTGAATGCTACTTTCAAGATGAAAGATTTGGGGATGTTGCATCATTACTTGGGTATACAGTTTAAGCAGTGTGATGGTGGTCTTACCTTGTGTCAGAAAAGTTACATAGAGACGTTGCTATGTAAGTTTGGACTTGAGGATTGCAAACCTATTGCCACTCCTATGGAAACATGTTTGAAATTAAGTCTACATGATGTTGGTGATCCTACAGATGTCACTCTTTACCAAACTACTGTTCGATTCCTCATTTATGTATGCAACACGAGGCCAGATATTCAGTTTGCAGTTTCACAGGTCAACAAATTTATGCATCGCCCAGGGTCTAAGCATTGGCAGGCTGTCAAGAGGATTTTTTGCTACCTTAGTGGCACTTTACACCTTGGCTTGTTTTATCCCAAGGGGGATCATTGCCGGCTGACTTACATGCTTTTTCACACTCAGATTGGGCTGGTTGTTTTGACACGCGAGTGTCCACAAGTGGTTTTTGTTTCATTCTTGGCAGTTCATGTATATCATGGTTGAGCAAGAAGCAACCTACTGTGGCCACTTCGAGTTGTGAGGCTGAGTACAGGGCAGTCTTCACAGCTACGATTGAGTGTGTATGGCTTAGACGCCTTATGGCTGATTTGGGTGTTGGACAGGACACTGCCAACACTATCTACATTGACAGTCAGAGCGCATTGGCAGTTGCGAGGAACCCAGTTTTTCATGCTCGCACAAAGCACATTGAGGTGCATCAACACTATGTCAGGGAGAGGCTCTCAACAGGAGAGGTCAGCTTGGCTTATGTGCCAACACAGGACAACCTTGCAGATCTTTTCACAAAGGCATTGTCCGTGAGAAGCTTGAAGCTTTCCACAAAGATTTGGGCTTACTCCCCTTTGTGGACTGATCATGTCCTTAGGGCATGGCAGTTCCCTTTACTCATGTGCCAACTCTCATTCACAACATCACTCTAGGGGGGATTTGTTACCATATACATGTGGTAGTGATGTGTGTGAACACACTAGGACGTCGGGGCATTTTTCCCCTCTTTAGGAGGTTTTTCCCCCCAAGCATTGTATATTCACCCATCACTCTAGGGCTATGTATCTTTCCATTGCACACTAAGTAATACACTCTCTATTGTGTGCCTTGAGCTTCCTTCGACTTCTCCAAGCTGTGTGCATTTCCTTGCAACTCTAATTCCAACATATATGCTAATTTAAAAAGTGATAAGTATCTGATGAGCAGTGAAAGTAGCACAGGAGCTAAGATCCTCCTGATCAGAGTGAAGACAAATCTAGAGAACTTCCATATGTTTGCAGATTTTAGTGGAGCTAGGTATTGCAAGCTCAAATATTAGGTGCACATAGATATTCAAAAAATTGACCCAAGTTGCTACCAAAAATCTGTACAGTCAATAAACCATACATCTGGTACATATGCAGTCAAGATCATTGTACATGGACTACAATGGTCGAGTCTAGAGTTAGATAACCCAACAAATCAACCGCTAGAAGCAAGTCTAATTGGAGAACCAAGCCAAAGGTAGTATAAAGGTCAAGATGGAACAATGTATAGCCTGATTCCAAGTGCTCTAAAAGAGAATACCAATAACTTGGCTAGCATAGAAGCAAAAACCTCTCAACAAGAGCTTGAGATGAACTAGCCGATTTAACTTCGACCCATGATGGTGTACTGCTCGAATTGTGGAAGAAAAGGTGAACATTTTCTAGTGGATTATCCTAGGAACCTAGACAATAGCAACATAGCAACAACAAAGAAAAGCACATAACAAATTGGAAATGCAAATTTTGATGTAAGGTCATTTTTGGTGCATTCAGATTCTTCCATATTTTCATGCATGAATTTAGTCAAAGCACTCAACTATCATCGAAGGTCAAAAAGAGTGTTAGGTTTTCAAATGATCATGTATCCATTACCAGTAGTATGCAATCATCTATGATTCTAAGGGATACATCAAAGAAAATTTTGTTAGCATCGTATGGCACACATAATTCCTATGAGACATTATGTAGATCAAGATGGGAAACTATGCAAAAAGAACCGATTAGTATTTGAGAGGCCTACATACCAGCTCATAGAATTATGACAAGTGTTAGATTACAAAGGATGGTTTATCTCTAAGGAAAGAATCCATTATAGCCTATCCTCTCTAGAGCTAATTGATGTTACTAGAGTGAATTCAAAAATTTATCCAGAGCAAACTATCACCCACCACAAGTCAAGCTTCAATGTTATAATCTAACGATCACATATTATGACCAAAATGGGTGTAGATATAGATGAGACTCTACAATCTATGATGCCTTGGGGTCCAGAATCCATAGACGCACATGTCATAGGAGATCAATGAGATACAAAATATCAAGGCAAAGATCATGGTATGTATAGCTTGAGTTGGGGAGATATATGTCATGTTCCAAGGAGATACATAGGAAACTATGCAGAAGGTTTCCAAATGTAAAACATAGAAAATGCAACACATAGTGTGTCTTCATAGGCCTAAAAATTGATGAAACAAGAGCCAAAATATCTTGAGCCCATCATGGAGAGAGCATTAGTGAAGGTTTGGTTAGTGATAAAAAAGGGAAAGTGGACGTGTGGCTCTACTTTCTTGCATGAGGACAGCTAAAAGGTCATGTGGTCAGTGATAAAAAAAAGGGAAAGTGGACGTGTGGCTCCGCTTTCTTGCATGAGGACAACTAAAAGGTCTTATTCTGTAAAATTAACATCGTTTTGGACGTTTTTGCGTCTCCCGCACGTAAGGTAATTCGGCATTGTTTGGAAGATATTTCAATTATCACAATTTTGCTATGTTTTCAGGCTGCAGGTAGGAAAGAGAAGGAAATAGATCTCTGAGGGAGCCTTCATGTGTATGTGCCACCGTAACTAATCTCTTGGGAAAGAAGCAAGCTTTGATTACATCACCTATGGTGTTGTCTTCCCATCCCTTCTTCTTGTCTCTTCTCTTGTGCAAAGGTGTCTCTGTGTGTGGACTGTGAGTGAGTCCCCCCAAACCAATTGGTGTCTGTGCAAAGAGGGAGGAAGAGAGAGGTGTTGTGTGTGTGGTCAAGAATTAGAAAGCGATTGTGATGGTTGAGATGTAATAAGCTTTTCTTTTGTGTGTGATTGTGGGCTCGAGTGTGTACAGACAATTGTTTGCAGTAAGGTTTTGTTGTTTGGTGTGTTTCTTTGAGTGGATTAGGGTGTTGTGATTCCATCTGAGCTATAGAGAGGCACATGTGTGTTGCTAGGTGTATTTCCCCTTCCCCTGTTCCATATTCTGGTGCCCCCACTGATCAGCATATGATTGCTCTTGATTGAGGGTTAAAGGAGGGTTCTAGTGAAGTCAGATGTGTGTTTTTTGAAGAGCGAGTGCTGTGCAAGATGGCATGGTCGGGTTTTTCAATTTTCACTAGGGTAGAAGATGTGAAAACCTGGCTACATGATTATGGCTTGTTTGTGATAGAGAGTAGACTGTCTAAGAAGAAGGCATGGTTCAAGTTCTTCCGCTCTTGGTTCATGATAAAGCAAAAAGATGGTATGATGGATTGCGAGATGAAGAAAAGGCGGACTGGATGAGTTTGGAAGCAACTTTTTAACGCCAGTATGTGCCAGATGTAAAACTATATGGAGTAAAGTGAAAATTATAACGTCTAAAGCAAAGCCTAGACGAAGAATCTCAAGCTTCTAAGTGGGAATTCAAAGCCCTTTGGAGACAACTTATAGAGGCAACTGCTACACAAAATGTTGATTATTTAAAATTGAGCAAGTTTATGGATTGCCTGCATGAGGAGGTTAAAGACAAGGTTGAAGTAGATGGGCCATGCTTGTGAAAATTGCAGTGGAATGTGTTATAGTGGTGCAACAAATACAAAGTTGTAACATTGACCATGGAGGAAGACCAAGATAGTGCAGTAGAGGATGATTCTCTATCTTCTTTGGCTGAGAATGAAGTGGAAGAGCAGGCAGATTTGAAGGTGAAGTTGTGGATTGGAGAAGCCAGAGGTGAAGGTGAAGGTGAAGGATGAAGGATGATATGTGGTGCCATGCTTGTGAAAATTGCAATGGAATGTGTTACAGTGGTGCAACAAATACGAAGTTGTAACATTGACCATGGAGGAAGACCAAGATAGTGCAGTAGAGGATGATTCTCTATCTTGTTTGGCTGAGAATGAAGTGGAAGAGCAGGCAGATTTGAAGGTGAAGTTGTGGATTGGAGAAGCCAGAGGTGAAGGTGAAGGTGAAGGTGAAGGATGAAGGATGATATGTGGTGCCATGCTTGTGAAAATTGTAGTGGAATGTGTTACAGTGGTGCAACAAATACGAAGTTGTAACATTGACCATGGAGGAAGACCAAGATAGTGCAGTAGAGGATGATTCTCTATCTTCTTTGGCTGAGAATGAAGTGGAAGAGCAGGCAGATTTGAAGGTGAAGTTGTGGATTGGAGAAGCCAGAGGTGCACCCTTCGAAGAGCAGGTGCTATAATAGCATGGTCGGGTTTTCCATATTCATTGGGGTGGAAGATGCAAAAACGTGGTTGCAAGATTATGGTCTGTTTGTGCTAGAGAGAAAATTGTTAAGAGAAGAAGGCATGGTTCAACTGTTTTTGCTCGTGGATCATGGCAAAGCGAAAGATGGTACGACAGATTGCAAGATAAAGAGAAAACTGACTGGATGAATTTCCCACGGCTTTTTGATGCCAGTATGTGTTGAATGTGCACTTACATGAAGTAAAGTGGAAGCTAGATGGACTAAAACAAAGCCAAGATAGGGATTTTCAAGCATTCAAGTGGGAATTCAAAGCTCTTTGGAGACAATTGATAGAGGTAACTATTGTCAATATTATTGATTATTTGAAATTGAGCAAGTTTATGGATTGCATGCATGAGGAGGTTCGAGATAAAGTCAAAGTAGATGGGCCGATGACATATGTGGAAGCTTAAATTTGGAAAGAGTCCAAACCAAGAAGATTCTGAAAAAGCGAGAGGCAAGACAAAGTCTATCAAATGCTATGGTAGGGTTTGAGATCGGGTAGGAGATGCACAAGCAAATTTAGGTATGGTTGGTCAAGCTCCCTTGGTAAGTGATAGAGATTAAAGAGTGCGGTTTACGGATGAAGTTAAATCGGTGAAAGTAGAGCAAATCTCAGAGCTTGAGATAGAAAAAGAGGTGGAAATAGATGATAGTAGTTCTATGGGTGCTGACACATGACATGGAAAACTGATTCATCCTACTCAAGATATGAGGAATTTGATCTCTTGCATGTTGATAAAGAGGTGAAATTTGTGTTTGGGAAGTAGGAGAAGGTGCAAACCAATGTGCTTGATGACGTTTAAGTGGAGGAATCCAGGCCTACAAAAGTGGATATGTAGTAAAGATGCTATGTTGTGGAGTGTGCTATAGTGGTGCAACATGTAGGAGTTTCTCCATGAAAGATAAATCAAACTTGGCTATGGAAGGAGACTAGGACAATGCGGTAGAGGATGATTCTCTATCTCCTTTGGCTAAAGATGAAGTGGAAGAGCATGCAGATGAAGTTGACAAGGAATAGGTGCTGATTGACGTTGAAGGGACATGCAATGAAGAAGGGCTTGATGATGTTGGCATTGAGTTTGTTGAGGATGTGAAAGAGAGCGTAAATCTCATGGTAGAGGAGCTTCCAATGCTATAGGCGTGTTCTATGGTAGATAAAGGAGACTCTCAAGTAGTGTCCAAGATTTCAATGGAGGTAGGTGACTCATGGTTGAGAGGTATGCTTGTAAGTGCAGCAGTGCAATGGCATCACACCTACAAACCCAAGCTTCACCCATATCTCCCTCTGAAGGTTCACTCCCGCCTCTCTCCTTTACACACGTGCACGCGTGCGCGCGCACACACACACACACACACACACACACACACACACACACACACACACACACACACACACACACACACAAGCTCTCTTATAACCATAGATTAGTGTTTGTTGGATCTCAACTGCAATCTACTGGAAGCTCAACAATAAGGAGGCTCAAGTGAAAGGAAGAAAAGAGGTAAGGTTTTTCACACCCCCCTCTCCCTCCCCCCTAAAACTTTTGTTTTGAAAACACACACACACACACAAAAGAAAAGAATAGAAGTAGAGATTTCTTATTTCTTGCATGGTTGTTGTTTGCTTGCTTGCAGTCCATGTGTGATTAGTGTAGATTAGTGAGTGAGAGAGAGCGAAAAGAGGCCGAGAAAGAGAGGGAGGAAAAGATGGATTATTGTAATTTAATGTTTAATGATCAATTAGTGATTGATGCTAGAGTGATAAATGCTCAAAAGATATTCAATTAGTGTTAATTAGAGTGACAAAATTTCTTGATTAAAAATTATCTTAAGTTTGAGAAAAAAATTGAGTGAAAAATGCGTTGAAAAATGTTTATGTTAAGTTTCAAAAACAAATTGAGTAGAAAAATATGAAAAAAGTTAATATTATAATGCATCAAATATTAGAAAGGAGAAATGAAAAAAGAGAGTACAAAGAAAGATTGGATTATAAAAAGGTGGGATTTTTAAGCTGGTTAGAGTGGGGAAAGATAGAGATTGAAAAAGTGTTAATTAGAGAGAGAAAATGAGAGGAAAAGTGTTAAAATAATGTAGGTTAGATTAAAGAGAGGAAAAGAGAGTGAGAGGGTACATAGAGAGAATGTAGAGAGAGAGGTGGTTAAACAGCCATAGAGATTGCAAGGAGAGATTAGAGAGAGATGATTAGAGAGTGTAGAGAGAGGGTAGAGATTAGGTAGATGGGTAGAGTAGGTAGATAGAGAGTGTAGAAATTCTTTTAATAGAGAGAGTAGAGGGAGATAGCTAGAGATATATTGATAGAGAAACATAGAGGCTATAGAGAGAGAGTAGAGAGTTGAGATTATAGAGAGACTGTAGAGAATAGATAGATAGAGAGTCGAGTAGGTAGAAAGCGGAGTGTAGAGAAAGTATCGAGGTACATGTAGAGAAGCAGGATAGAGAAAGAAAGAGAGAGAGAAAAGGAGGGATAAAGGGTATAGACAGAGAGCATAGAGAGAGGAAAAGAGGGATTAGCATGATTAGAGAGATAAGAGGTGAGGGTGTATAATGTTACGTTTGTCGTATATACTTATATGTAGGTAATCCATATGTGAGCGTATAGATATGTATGCATGTATATACATTGGAGAGAGGGAATGTGAACACACACAAAAACACACCAGATTGCCTATCTATAGCATAGGATACTCATAGCATCCCACTCCTCTTGAGAACACCTTCAAAACAACAAGCTTCTCCTAGAAAAACCACGTTTGCACACAACCCAGTGTATATACGCTTTTCAAGATCACCACTCGATCCACACCCTGACTTGGGCCCGTTCTAGCACTTCCATAACACACACCACCTCTCTCTCTCTCTCTCTCACACACACACACACACACACACACACACACACACACACACACACACACACACACACACACACACACACACACACACACACACACACACACACACACACACACACACACACACACACACACCAACGGCTTGGGAGGCACTCATACGCACTCAACCGATAGCACACACTCAAGAGATGAGCAGAAAGAGGGGAAGCGAGGGAAATGATACTTCAAACTTAACACTAATGGCTTAATTCTTATTCAAAAACACTATATGAAACCTCCATACATGCTTGTCTAGGTTGCACCATGGCCTTCTCCTCCATGAATGGGGGAAAAAACCTCACTCTCTTGGCTACCAAGCAACCCCACACCATTGCCTGTTCAAAGAGCCCTTTAAAATGACGTAAAAGACCCCTAATAGGGGTTGATTTTCCATTTTTAGCACCTTTACTCTGTTGGAATTAGGGTTGCAGAGAAACACACACAGCTTGGAGAAGACGAAGGAAGCTCAAGGCACACAATAGAGAGTGTGTTACTTAGTGTGCTATGGAAAGATAGATAGCCCTAGAGTGATGGGCGTATATACAATGCACGGGGGAAAAAACCTCCTAAAGAGGGAAAAAATGCCCCGGCGGTCCTAGTGTGTTCACACACATCACTACCACATGTATATGGTAACAAATCCCCCCTGGAGTGATGCGGTGAACGAGAGCTGGCACATGAGTAAAGGGAAGTGCCATGCCCTGAGGACAGGATCAGTCCACAAAGGGGAGTAAGCCCAAAGCTTTGCGGAAAGCTTCAAGCTTCTCACGAGACAATGCCTTTGTGAAAAGATCTGCAAGGTTGTCCTGTGTTGGCACATAAGCCAAGCTGATCTCTCCTGCTGAGAGCCTCTCCCTGACATAGTGGTAATGCACCTCAATGTGCTTTGTGCGAGCATGAAAAACTGGGTTCCTCGCAACTGCCAATGCGCTCTGACTGTCAGTGTAGATAGTGTTGGCAGTGTCCTGTCCAACACCCAAGTCAGCCATAAGGCGTCTGAGCCATACACACTCAACCGTAGCTGTGAAGACTGCCCTGTACTCAGCCTCACAACTCGAAGTGGCCACAGTAGGTTGCTTCTTGCTCAACCATGATATACATGAACTGCCAAGCATGAAACAAAAACCACTTGTGGACACTCGCGTGTCAAAACAACCAGCCCAATCTGAGTCCGAAAAAGCATGTAAGTCTGGCGGCAATGATCCCCCCTTGGGATAAAACAAGCCAAGATGTAAAGTGCCACTAAGGTAGCGGAAAATCCTCTTGACAGCCTGCCAATGCTTAGACCCTGGGCTATGCATAAATCTGCTGACCTGCGAGACTGCAAACTGAATATCTGGCCTCGTGTTGCATACATAAATGAGGCAGCCAACAGCAGTTTGGTAAAGAGTGACATCAGCAGGATCGCCAGCATCATGTAGACTCAACTTCAAACCTGTTTCCATGGGAGTGGCAATAGGTTTGCAATCCTCAAGTCCAAACTTACATAGCAATGTCTCTATGTAACTTTTCTGACACAAGGCAATACCACCATCACACTGCTTAAACTGTATACCCAAGTAATGATGCAACAGCCCCAAATCTTTCATCTTGAAAGTAGCATTCAAATCAGCCTTAAATTCAGCAATATGTCTCTCATTTGGTCCAGTGATCAGCAAATCATCAACATAAAGAACCACAATGAGAAATACATCATCCTCACGCTTTACATACAATGTGCTTTCTGTTGGACTGTTACGAAAGCCTCGTTTAACCAAATGAGTGTCAGCTTTCTCATACCAAGCACGAGGAGATTGCTTCAACCCATACAAAGCCTTCTTACATTTGCACACTTTGTCCTCTTGTCCTTTTATGACAAAACCGCGAGGCTGCGTTACATAAACTTCCTCAAATATGTCACCATTCAAGAAAGCAGTAACAATGTCTGATTGATGTACATCCCAACCAAAATGAGCTGCCAATGCACATAGAAAACGCACAGTAGTCATACGACAAGTGGGAGCAAAAGTCTCTTCATAATCTATGCCTTTTTGTTGTGCATAACCCTTTGCAACAAGTCGAGCCTTATGGCGATCGATCTCACCATCCGGCTTGCGTTTCAACTTGTAAACCCACTTCGTACCAATGGCCTTTTTGCCAGGAGGCAAATCACATAAAGTCCATGTGTCATTCTCTATAAGTGCATCATATTCTGATTTCATGGCAGCAATCCAATTTTCTGAATTCTGTGCTTCATCAAAAGACAGAGGCTCCTCAACATCATGTAAACTAGACACAGCCAAAGCATAACAATCTGATGCATAAGATGCATGGCGAGAGCCTGAACGAGTACGACTAGATAAAGGTGCATCCAATTTACTGTCACGCAAAGTGTGCACCAGCCATTTTGGCATACCTCTAGCCTGCTCATTTTCAGCCCTTTCCTCATCAAGTACATCATGTACATCTGCATCAGTAATAGGCTGTTCTAAAACATTTTCAGAAACCCCCATAGGCTGTACATTTGCCTCATTGGAACTTACATTCGTATTTCCACCACTGAAAAGAGGCAACAAAGTGTCATAAATGTCCTGTGAGCTTACATTACTGTCTCTAGTACATGACAGCAAGGGTTGAACAGAATCTTCCACAAACACTACATCCCGTGAAACCAAAATACGTTTTGTTTGCGGATGATACAACCTGTAACCTTTGCTTTCAGCACTATAACCAACAAAAATACATTTGACAGCCTTATCATCCAATTTTCTGCGCTGCACTTGTGGCACCAAAGCATATGCCAAACAGCCAAAAACACGCATGTGCTCAATAGAAGGTTTTCTATCATGCCATGCTTCATATGGAGTAATAGACTGCAAAGCTTTCGTAGGACACCTGTTAAGTACATAAGTGGCACACATGATGGCCTCAAGCCAAAAAGAATGCGGCAAAGCTTGACTTTTGACCATACATCGTGCCATTTCCGTTAGTGACCTGTTTTTCCTCTCAGCAACACCATTTTGCTGAGGTGTATAAGGCACTGTACATTGGTGTTTTATCCCACGACTAGCCAGAAATGCATTAAATTCATGAGACATATACTCCCCCCCTCGATCGGAACGGAGGGTGCCCATAGTACATTTTGAGACATTTTCAGCCATAGCCAAAAATTGTTTGAAGCACATAAAAACTTCGGACTTCGCTTTAAGCGGAAATACCCATGCATGCCTGGAGTAATCATCAATGAAAGTCACGAAGTACAGGTAATTGCCCAAGGACGGAGTTTGCATGGGCCCACAAACATCACTATGCACAAGCTGCAACCTGCATGTGGCCCTAACTGAACCATCCTTTGGAAACTTAGAACGCTGCATTTTACCCAGAATACAGCCTTCACAAACATGTTTGATAGGTGCTTCAAGAGGCGGCAAAGAAGCAACCATATCAGATTTCTGCAAACGCAGCAAACTGGCAAAATTCAGATGACCAAAACGTGCATGCCAAAGTTTTGCATCTGAAATAGCCCTTGAATCTGCAACAGCATTTGCAAAATTTTGTCCACACTTGTCATACAAAGTGAGCTTATACAGCCCACGGCACAAAAGCCCAGATGCAACAATTTCATCACCAAAACTGAGATCATGAACTGTACATCTGTCATCCACAAATTTGACTACAAGTCCAAGTCTAGCAAGTGCGGATACAGACAAGAGATTCTTCTTGATCCCAGGTACATAAAGTGCATCAACAAGTGTGAAGGAACTGCCATTAGCAGCAGTGAGCACAATCTTTCCAACTCCCTGAACTGGATAAGAGGCGTTGTTGGCACAAGTGACTGAATTCCCATGAGGGACAGACTCGAGAGAGGTAAACAATTCACGATGTGAGGTAATGTGCTTTGTAGCACCACTGTCGAAATACCACACATGTGAATCTGCAGCAACTGACAAGCATGCATCATGGACAGCAGGATTGTAAGTGCACTCTGCGCTAAAAGCCCATTCTGCATCAACATCAGCATCACAATCTCCTTTCACAGAAGACTCAACAATGGCTGCATTTGTAGTGGAACCAGCATTTGCAGTGGAACCACCCTCTTTCTTCTTAGCCTCTTTGGCCTTCAACTTAGGACACGACTTGATCAAGTGATCATTGGCTTTACAATAATGGCAACGCATCTTCTTTTTGCCCTTATCACCAGAATTGCCAGACGAAGTGCTGCCAGCAGAAGCATTAGGAACAAAATTTTTGCCACTCGCAGCAGAACCATAAGAAGTGGCTGCATTACTGTTACCACCCTTTCTTTGAGAAGCAATAAAAGCCTGTTCAACTGCACGCTGCCTAGTCCTGTTTTTTCTAGAAAGTGACTCTTGCAACAGCAATGTGCATAATGCATCAAACTTGACAACTTCAGGATTTCCTTGGGTCATCAGTCTCCAAGTACTAGCAAAAGTCTGGTAGGAATCTGGTAAGGCATCAAGAACAGTCTGCACAAGGGAACTGTCAGAAATGACTTCACCTGCAGAAATGAGTTGCTCATTGATATCCTTGACACTAGCAAGGAAAGTGTCCATATCATCTTCCTCATGCATAATCTTCGACTCTAGCTCTTTACGCAGCAAAGCAATTTTAGCCTCATTGCGGCTTGCATAAAGACCTGCTAGAATATCCCAAGCCTGTTTTGCAGATTTTGCTGAACGGATGTGAGGAATAATGGTGCGCTTCACAGACAACGCAATCAATGCATGAGCCTGCGCATCCTTAACATCCCAACGAGCTTGTTCTGCTGTAGGCAAAACAACTCTAACAGCTGCAATCCTTGCAGCAAGACCTGCAACATCCTCAATATCGCCTACATCTTCAGAACCAGGACGTACATCAATGCCCTGCACAATGTTCCAGACACGTTTTGACACAAGAACGTGTTGCATCATATAAGCCCACATAGGGTAGTTGTCCCCATCCAACCTGTCCTCAGCAGCAAACATCTTGAACACATCTGTGTTGTTGTTGTCAGCCATGGTAAATGCTGCACCTGATGTGAAAACTGCCCGAAAATAGGAGAAATGGAGCGGGAACAACTTGTGCTATATAGCACAAACCGTAGAAGACTATAAGGCACCTGTTATGCAGAAAACGGCACTGACAGAAAATCTGCACAAAATGACGAAATAGCCTGTGCAGTACTGCCCGTAGTGGAAATGGAGGCCGAAATGAGCCCAAATCAAAATTCTGAGCAGACCGAGCTCTTTGAGCTCACCCAAAATATTTGTCGACCTGCGAACGCTTGCCAAAGCTCACTGAAATCAGAGAAAGTGAGCAGGCGTGTGCTGGAGCAGCTGGCGACTAAGCCCGGGAGGACGTGACCTGCTCTGATACCAATTGTTGGAATTAGGGTTGCAGAGAAACACACACAGCTTGGAGAAGACGAAGGAAGCTCAAGGCACACAATAGAGAGTGTGTTACTTAGTGTGCTATGGAAAGATAGATAGCCCTAGAGTGATGGGCGTATATACAATGCACGGGGAAAAAAACCTCCTAAAGAGGGAAAAAATGCCCCGGCGGTCCTAGTGTGTTCACACACATCACTACCACATGTATATGGTAACATACTCTCCATTGGCCAACTCTCATATAACATGCTTGCATGAGAACTCGACTCTTAACCAACACTTTATGCCCATCTGCATATGCAAGAAGGCTCCCCATATTAGGCAATGGTGCTCATCACCACTACTCCAAGTACAAGCACCTAATTCCCCTCAATAAAAATGGTTTTTTTTTTTTTTTTTTGGGGGGGGGGGGGGGGGGGGTTTTGAGGTTTCCTATTGGAACCAGCCCCATGGGCTCCACCAAATTTTCCAATAGATGTTGTCGTAAAAAATCAACACCAATGCCCCCCATGAAACCGTCCATGGCACCGTCTAACAGAGCCCATGCGATGCACAAATGAGGGAGGGGAGAAGAAGTCATTGGAGCTCGTCCCTCTCCCTTTGATTCCTTGTTACATTCTAGTATATATAGCCATGTATCCCCACTTCACATTCCCCATGTAGGATTAACATGCTACCACGTGGTAGTCTGTTTTGGAATGTACTCAAAGCCCTCAAAAAAATCCCCACAAACTTCAAAGCAAAAACTTTTTCTGACCCCACTTTGATCACCTCATGTCTCCTACTCACTCATCTGATGGATACAACTTTAAAATACCCTTGAAAGAAAAGATTTTGGTCTTCAACTCCCATCACCTGCACCACATTCTTGCCTCTTGGAAACCTCAACAATGAGACCCAAAATGACAAAAATCATCAGATTCCTCACCACCGTGGTTATCCACCAACTTCAACTGGGTATAAGCTGATTCTTGTAGCTCCAATCAATGCTTTTTCCCTTTTGGATAGCTTCATACACTCCATAGTATCCTTGTAAACCCTGATGATAACTAAAGAGCTTGGGGGGGTCATTTAATGATTATGTGACTAACACATGAGTGCAACAAAAAGGGATTTTAATTTTTATGTTTTCTAACATTTTCATAAAGAAGCGTACCATAAAATGGATTTGGGGAAAAAATTTATAGATTAAATTAAAAAAATGTATTTTATTTAAAAAAAATCACAGATAAGGAGTTAAAAAAATAATTCTTGAACGCATGTAATGTACCCCCCCCCCCCCCCCCCCCCCCCCCCCCCCCCCCCCCAACCACCACCACCACCACAGCGAGCTAAAGAGGTGCCACTAGACTATTGGCAACACTAGTCCCTACTTAGGTCTAATAGTATGGTCCAAATCTATGTATTTAACTATAAGTGTATCATATGTGAGTGTGTAGATATGTATCTATGTAAGCGTGTATATATGCATGTATATAGACATTAAGTAAGGGAGTTGGGAGCATAACACTCGATAGTTGAATGCTTCCTCTCAAGTATAGTGTCTGCCGCTCAAATCTAAAGAGTAATGATAGTTTTCATAAGAGCATTATATGGCCATGTTATCGATTGATGTCCATGTGTATTTTTTGCAAGGGGAAGGGAAGTTGAATCACCATAAGGATACCAATATTGCCACATTGCCAATGTAATACTCAAACGGTGAGCCAATACTTACCACAAGGACATCATATTCCCCACATAATCGAGGTGATGTTGCCCGTGGTAAGCACTGTTTCGTAGAACATTAGGAAAAATATGGACTCTCCTAGGGCCCTTTTGATTAGGGAAGGGTTAGTGGAGGACCAATGAGAGGGCTCTTGGGATATCACCTATAGCCTAAGGAGAGATAGGGGGGCAGCCTATTTGTCCTCCTCTTCAATGCTTGATTCCTAGAGAGAAAGGGGAGGTGGACTGGGCGGGGCGGGGGGGGGGGGGGGAAGTGGGAAAGAGGTGTCATAAAGCCTAGAGAGGGACCCTTGACAAAAAGGGACCCCAAAAGAAAAATTGCGCAGGTCAAAAAACCCTAAAAATTTGAAATTTTTGAAAAGTCTCAAAAATGACCATTTCCCCTCCAAAATTGCCCAAAACATAACCAAACATCAAAAAGTCACTTTTTCTCTCCAAATTCCCTCTCTCTCTCTCTCTCTCTCTCCCACAATCTTCTCTCCCCTGCCCCCTCCCCTCCCCTCACTCTCTCTGTGCAGTCAACCCCACCATAGCCAAAAGCTCACTCTCCATCTTCTCTAGCTCTCCCTCCCCTCCCCCCTCCATTCTCTCTGTGCTGTGCAGCCCACCATAGCCCAAAGCTCATCACGATCCTCCTCTTCAGTTGTTCCCCCTCCCTCTCCTCACTCTCTCTACAGTCAAACCCACCATAGTCAAATGCTCACTCTCCATCCTCTCTAGCTCTCCCTCCCCTCACCCCTTCATTCTCCACAATGCAGCCCACCATAGCCCAAAGCTCATCACTATCCCACCATAGCCAAAAGCTCACTCTCCATCCTCTCTATCTCTCCCTTTCTCCCCTTCATTCTCTCTGTACTGTGTAGACCTCACTATCCTTCTCTCCAACCCTCACCCCCCTCCCCCTTCCCAATCTCTCTCTGCTGTGTGGCCACCCGACCTCTTCCCAAGAATGTCCACCCATACCATGCATAGACGGCCCAAGTTTGAGATACAAAAGGTCATACTGCACAACACAAAGATCTCGAAGGTGGAATGGATCCCACAGGTATTTAGCAAGGCTCATGGGTCTACATGCAACCATTCAGTGTTGTTCCTCATGGAGTACAATGTCGAGGCATACTGGAACGCCATTGGAAGTGAAGACTGATGGCTTTCAAAACAAAATCTGGAATGGTGGCCATCACTCAACATGTGTATAGTGTAGCTGAGATCCACTTGCAAAGAGATTCAAACCAATTTGCACCTCATTGTAAGTCTAATTCTAAGTCATTTTATGGATATGTCCTCTTTAATTTGCATGTCTTCATATTTTTTGACAATGGTATTTGTGAACGTATTTTTTTATCCAACTTACTTGCAAAGCAACCGCTTGAATGCCTCTCGGGTACCTTTATGGTTGTGCATGCTATAGATAAGAACTAATCTATATAACTCAACAATGTATATTAATTTAAACTATAGTAGCTAACACCATATTTGTCATATTACAGGATGTTATTGCAGTGGATGCTTGGGCTCAACTTGGTTTGGTGTCAAGTGGAAAGTACGACTTCTCCAATCAAAAGATCATTCTAAACAGTCTTTGTTTGGTGTGTATACTTGTGGATATGGAGGTCCATGGAGTTATCAATGATGAGACAAGCCTTGCTAAGAGCACATCAATTGCTTCAGTCTATATTCCATTCAATGTATTTGATCCAGAACATAACATCCCAAGCTATTATTGTAGCCAAGCTACAAACTTTGTAATGAAACTACTTGAATAGAAAGCACTCTTGTTTCATTACATTTTTGTCCACTCTAGTTAATCTTCAACTATATGATGTTGTGCTTGTGATCAATTTTTGTTTCATCTAATCTTGTATGGGTATTGTGCTTCCTGCCAAATTTTTGGTGCTCATAAGTGAATTGATCAAGTAAATTGATTTTTTGGTAGCAAGTACACCTTTGCAATGTGCCTGCATGTAGATCTAGTAAGCCATCTAATCTCAAAAGTCAGGTTTGATTCATTTTCTATTGTATGAGCACTTAAAGTTTATCTCAAAATGGTGGCAAGCTTTAAATTCTTAGAAGAATCCCAAACTCAAGACTAATCTAAGCAAGATAGAGCAATCATATATCCTTGTGTTGCAGGCATAGACATGAGCCTCCTTTGGCATTGAACAAACATTTAGTTCATGAGCACTCATAGTTTATCTCAATATATTTGGCAGGCTTCAAATTTTTGAAAAAATACACTCAAACCTAATCCAAGAAAGATAGAGCAATCATATTCCCTCATGTTTGCAAGCACACACATGAATCCCCTCTTGGCATTGTGCAAACACTTCGTTCTACCTTTGCCATCAATAATGCAATGGCATGCTATTATGTTGTATTTGATATGAATTTGTGTAAGTTCAACCATAAGCTCGTGTTCTTTGAAATCCCCAAGGAACACAGACTATGAGATTAAAATAAAGAAAAGAGAGCAAATAAACAAGATAGAGATAGGGATATATATATATATATATATATATATATATATATTGTACATAGGTAGATGGAGGATAAACAGACAGACAGACAAATAGATATAGATAAATACATTAATAGATAGATAGATAGATAGATAGATAGATAGATGGATGGATAGATAATTTGATAGGTAGATACATAAATAGATAGATAGATACACATGCAGATAAAAAACACAAAGATAGATAAATAGATAGATAACTAGAGAGAGAGAGAGAGAGAGAGAGAGAGAGAGAGAGAGAGAGAGAGAGAGAGAGAGAGAGACCCTTTTGGAACTCAAGGGCATTGCCCCTTTATTGAGGATACACTCTTATGATGGATAAATGACATGATACATGGATCAAACCCAAGACAAGTTATTCCGTGGATTGCTTGCTAATTGAGTATGCATCATGCATACTTTGAGCCATCTGTAGTAGCAGAGAATGAGTAGAGAATGCATCATGCACATGGTGAGTGATCTATAGCCATTTGTAGTAGAGGATGAGTTTGCTTTTTCTAGATATATCATATGAGCTATAGTTTTGTAAAATGATTCTTTGGATGGATGTTCATGGTTATCTTGTAGGCCAAGGGCCACCATGCCCAAAACTAAGCAAGCACAAAGAGTAGGAGGCACGGCAGGGGGTGCATAGGCCTTGGGAGGCCCAAAGAAAGCCTGCCACAAGGGAGCGCATTTGGGCCTTCCATAGGCCTTGGGAGGCCCAAAGAAAGCCTGCCACAAGGGAGCGCATTTGGGCCTTCCATAGACCTATGGAAGGCCCAAATGCGCTCCCTTGTGGCAGGCTTTTTTTGGGCCTCCCAAGGCCTATGCACCCCCTGCCACAAGGGAGCGCATTTGGGCCTTCCACAGACCTATGGAAGGCCCAAATGCGCTTGTAATGGCTATTGCCCGCACAGGAGCAATAGGCATTCCGGGAATGATTACCCGCAACTACATTATGTACACATCAACATATAGAATGACAATAGAAGTAAGTACACAGTACACAGGTACAGAACACCTCTTGCTTCATTCATGTGTGATCCAGACACAGAGTTACAACAGTAGATGCCATGAATATAATAGAGATTGGTTAAGTTACATCAAAAGACAGATATGCCCCTCCATATACAACCGTTGCTCCAACGCAGATTGGGAACGGTGCACACAATCCTGTCCCATGATATCCTGTGAAGAACTGCCGCTACGGCCACCGCATACCGCATGACTCCTGATCCGCAGTATCCAGACCTCCGCAGGACCACAGGACTGGCTTACTGCCGTAACACCTGGCACGCACGGTGGATTGCCCGAACCCACACTCAGCCTCTTCGGTTGGAAGGTTCCGGTTGTTGATCTTCACCCAGCTCTGGTGAAGAGGAAATATCAATGTAGCCAAAGCCTCTAAAATCTGCAGTATGTGCCCGATAGACCTCATCCAAAAGATGTGGATCGATTAATGCTGCAAAGTGACCTCCCGCAATACCAGTATGGACTTCCTCTAATACTGCTTCCTGCTCCTATGGTAGCACACATCTGAGTAACACATCTGCCACCGTACGATAATAGAGCTTTCCCATAATGATCTCAAAATTCCTGCTTCTAATAGCCATACGTTTCCTCTGCTGGCTGGACAAGAAGGAAGGCATTTCGCCGCTATCGAGAAAATGAAACATCTCCTCATACCATGTCCATGGGATGCTAGGAATGACCCTTGCCTGTTGCGGAACTGTGATATCCTCTGCATCTACTCCTGTTAGAAACAGAGACACATCCAGAAATTCATCAGCTACACCCGTCAGTGGCTCTCCGGAATCTAACCTGGATAGGTAGTCAGCCACCGCATGCTGAGCCCTTGGCCAATGTATGACCTCAAAGTCAAATTCCTGCAGCAAAAGCACCCATCTGGCCAATCTTCCCGTCAAATTCTGTTGCCTTACCAGGTATAAAAGAGCCGAATGGTCCACATGGAAGAAAAAACGTCGGCCCAACAGATAGTGCCGGAATTTCTTCACTGAGTAAATCATCCCTAAACATTCCCTTTCGGTTACTGAATAATTTCTTTCTGCGGATGATAATCGTCGACTGGCATAATAGATAGGTCGGAACCATCCTTGACTCTGTTCCTGCATCAGCACACTGCCAATAGCTCGATCCGAAGCATCCACAAATACATGAAAATCCTGACCCCAATTCGGTGCAAGCATAATCGGAGCTTTGGATAGCTGAAGTTTTAATCTCCGAAAAGCCAAGTCACATTCCTATGTCCATTCAAAATCTATAGCATGAGCTGCCTGAGTAATCGGGATTGCCAAATGCGCTACAAACCGCAAATACCTCCCATGCCAACGGGCTTGATCCAGGAAAATCTGGCACTGTTTCTGGTTCCGCGGTGGAGGCGCTTCCATGATTGCGACAATTTTTTCCGGATCCACGGAAATACCATCTTCAGAAATTATATGCCCCAATAGCCTGCCACTGCGAACAGCAAATGCACACTTTAAAGGATTCAAACTGAATTTTACTTCTCTGCATTTCATAAAGCATAACCGTAATTGCTTCAAATGCTCCAATTGCGCTCCAAAAACATTGAGGTCATCCAGAAAAATTCTCATAAAATCCGTCAAATAAGGACCAAAAATTTGGAACATATCCCTTTGAAAAGTGGAAGGTGCATTACGCAATCTGAACCACATCACTGTGCAGGCAAACACACCCCATGCGGTAATAAAAGTTGTTTTTGGCTGATCCCGCAATGCCATTCGGATTTGATTATATCCACTAAATCCATCCAAAAAAGTATACATCTCATGTCCTGCTACATCATCCAAAATGGAATCCAAAAATGGAAGAGGAAAAAGATATGGAACAGTAGCTGCATTCAATTTCCGGTAATCCACACAAATTCGGATTTGCTTGTTTTTCTTTGGTACGACCACAATTGGAGAAATCCACTCCGGATTATCAATAGGGGTAATAAAACCCACTTCCAACAGGCGATCAATTTCCATCTTAACTTGCTTTGCCACATTAGAATTCATCTTGTATGAGTGCTGCTTCACCGGCACCGCATCCGGTTTCAGATTTATCGTATGCTGATAAAACTTAGGATCCAATCCCTGCATATCCGCATATTCCCATGCGAAAACATCCTTAAACTCTATCAGTAACTTGATCAAATCATCTCTAAAACTTGCCTCCAGCTGCTTATTAATATATATGGGTCGCGACTCCGCTTGCTCCCCCAGAAAGACCCTCTCTAGTTCATCTTCTTTAACCCTTGTAATTTTTTCCATTTGCGCCTCAAACGCACATTCTTGCTGAATAACGTCCTCCAATGATTCAGGACTTGGAAGCACCTGTTGTTGCTCCCATATTCCTGCCGGAATTCTTGAAACCCACCAAATTCCCTTTCGAAATCAGAGAAATATCTGCAAGATATAAAGAAACCAAATCTGGATTAGCTTTTAGAAATTGTTCCTCTTCATCCTCTTCGAATCCTTCCACCATATTGACTGTTTCTGCTTTCACCGGCCATGCTGCCTGAGCTGGTTGTCTGCATGTTCCCAACATCACCTGCACTTTTCTTCTACACTTCTTTACTGTAAGCATATTTGCTTCCCAATTATGCTTTACCCGCGCTTGTTGTAACCAGGGTCTCCCCAAGATAATGTGATAATCCTAATTATGATCTTCAATATTCAAGACTACTAAGGAAACAACAAAGGATAAGCCCGCCACATCCAAAACAATGCCCCGAAGTAAACCCACTGGTTGCACTCTTCTTTGATTTGCCATGCAGACTACAAAGGGTGCAGGCTCCCAATCATTGAGGCCAAAACGCTCACAAGCTGCTTGGGTAATAATGTTTACTCCCGCTCCTCCATCCAATAGTACCTTGTCAATGTATGTTCCATGGTATCTAACTGAAAGCTCCGGAATGCGGGTATCCATGATTCTATTCGCCGGCAACAGGGCTGAATCATCCTCCTCGCTTTCAACTTTCCCAAAGGAGACTTCCCTCAGCTCAGTGGTCGTTTGTCGCAACAATGCATTATGGAAATTCGGGACCAATTTCAGCAATGAACCCAGAGGTACTTGTATTGGTGACATGAGGACCTCTTTCCAAACTGAATTCCAATCCTCCTGGTCTTTAATATCATCCTTATTTCCAGCTTTTCCTTCCTTTATTTCCAGGCCCACAGTCGATGGTCTTCTTGACTTCACTGGTGGTGCGGATTGTGGCAACCAGGACACAGTCTTTTTCTGCACTTCTTCTTGAGCCGTCCAATCCGGAATCTTCACATCGGGAGTTGGAACCACATTTTTACCCGATCGCGTGATTAATGAAACCACTGGATCAGACTCCTCCAGTCCTTCAATCTGAACCATAGCCACACTAGGCTGTTTCCCTGCAGCGCATTCCTGCTTCTTCCGATCGTATTCCATAGCTTCAGTACACTCGGATTGCCAATGTCCATCCCGCAAACAGAATAGGCATGTCTTGCCGCGATTAGGATCTCGACCACCTCTTTCGCGACCTCGTCCTCCCCCTTGACCCCGTCCTCCTGCTTGACCTTGCACAGGCATCTCTGATGTATGAGCATGAGCCATCGCCACAGCAGGCTCTTGTCCCTGCCCTATCTGTGGTTGTTGCCAGGTAGAAGAGTCCCCTCGACTCCGACGACCTCGGCCATTGAAATAACATTCCACTGTATTATGAGTATTGGTCATGAAAATCACACACCACTTCTGATTCATTGCGCACTCTTGAGCAGCATGGCCCGGATTCTGACATTGGGTACACCATAGTTCCTTCAGACTTTTAGCCACTGCAGCCGACGATCCGAATGAAACACCTTTCCCGTGACGCTAGGATTTTTTCCGCAGTGTCTCTTCCGATTCTTTTCCTGAATTGCTGTTGCCTGAGTCCGAGGAATCTGATACTGCGAATTCCGACTCTGAACTATCACTGCCACTGTCTTGCGACTTCCGATGAGATTTCTTCCCGTCTTTTTTCTTTGATTTCTTTGGAGATTTGGTATCCTCTAAAGCCTCTCCTACTACTATAGCCCTAGCAATTACATTATCCAGTGGAGTAGTTACCTTATCCACTGTTGCCATAGCCGTTCTGAGATCCTTGTTGAGCCTCTGCAAAAATAATCATTCAGCACTTCGGCTGCCGGCCTTTGTGCCTGAGGTACCCTCTGCAAAAGCATCCGAAATTTTGCAGCGTAATCCTCCACTTGCAATGACTTCTGCAGGAGTGTTCGAAGCTTTTCCAAATGTTGAGGGACTGTCTTTTACGTTCAAAACCTTCGTAAAAACGCTATGGATCCGTCAGCATACGTCTGAAAATGATCATCAGGGTATTCGGACAACCATTTCGCAGCTTTCCCCGAGAGTGTAGATTCAAACACTGATTGTTGATGAAGAGGAATCACCACCCCAGGATGATTCAATCCATAAGCTTTATTGAATTGGCGCAAATGTGTATCAGGGTCTTCTCTCGAAAGACCTCGAAATCGACTATACTTAATCTGAGGATGAGCCATCATCCCTTGCCCAACTGTACCTCCTCCTCCCGGAAAAATCTAACGAGCACTAGGAGGTGGAGACAGTGGCGGAGATACCCCCGGACTGCTTACGGAGACGATGGTGGAGCAACCTGTGTGGGTGAGGGTGAACGTATGACAGGAGGACAGGACTGACTGCGCAGAGTACGTCTCACTCGCCACAACGCCTACCACGCACCGGGCTTGGTGATGGAGATACAAATTCCTCAATCTACGGCGGTGAAGAAAAAACAAATTCATCCGAACCGCCTCTCCTCCGACGTCTTCCTACAATTGGAACCACAGGGTCAGGCGGACCCTGCGACCTAGTGTGCATGCATAATCATCGCAGGCCGTCCATCACGCATCGTGGTCGCCAGATGTAATGGCTATTGCCCGCATAGGAGCAATGGGTATTACGGGAATAATTACCCGCAACTACATTATGTACACATCAACATATAGAATGACAATAGAAGTAAGTACACAGTACGCAGGTACAGAACACCTCTTACTTCATTCATGTGTGATCCAGACACAGAGTTACAACAGTAGATGCCATGAATATCATAGAGATTGGTTAAGTTACATCAAAAGATAGGTATGCCCCTCCATATACAACCGTTGCTCTAGCGCAGATCGGGAATGGTGCACACACTCCTGTCCCATGATATCCTGTGAAGAACTGCCACTACGGCTGCCGCATACCGCATGACTCCTGATCCGCAGTGTCCAGACCTCCGTAGGACCGCATGTGCGGCTACTGCCGTAACAACGCTCACTTGTGGCAGGCTTTCTTTGGGCCTCCTAAGGCCTATGCATCCCTTGCCTTGCCTTCTATCTGTGCCAGCTTGCTTTGGCATGGTTGACATGGTCCTATAGGATGTTCAAACTTCACTCAACCATGCAATAATAGCTATCTCATACCATGGCGTGTTGCAAGCCCCCCTTTGATTTTCAGGATAGTGCCCCATAGTGTGTATGCTCTAGTTTTGGTCTCTAAAGAAAAGGGGGTGCTTTGCTTGGTTGTACAAGACACTTTTTAGTGTCACAAAGGCCTACTAGTGAAACAGAGCTGCCCAAAAAGGAGAGATACAGAGAGAGATAATTGATTCTTAAAGAAGCTACCCATAAAGGAGCCAATATTCCATTAGTACAAAACACTACTCTATAAGTTTATGCAAAAAATAATTGATGATACATGGCTAGCTGAAAGCAAAGAGATATTGGCGGGGGGGGGGGGGGGGGGGGGGGGGGGAGAGAGAGAGAGAGAGAGAGAGAGATAGATAGATAGATAGATTTTATTATCGTCCTCGGAGGTCAAATATGACCTATGGGACCAAAGTTACATGTGTAGTATGTGTACGGCTGATGAGTGACTCTCGATGCTCCAAAATTGTAGTGATGAGAGTCGCAATGGAGAGCCCACACTTTGGCTGGGAGAGGAAAGTGTGTAGGTCTAAGTTATGGCTGAAAATGTGAGAGAAGCAAGTTCGGATGTGATCAAAAGCTGAGCACTCTAGTAGTGTGTGGTACTCAGACTCTCGAACTTGCAGTGAGCATAATGTGCACAATCGATTTGACTCTTCTCCATTGCCCCAACGCCCTATCTCGCATCGAAGGAAATGGGAGCTAAGCCGAATTGCTGCGATAGTGCGTATCGCGGACAAGGGAATAGGCTCAAGCATGTAAGTGTGAGTACGGTTTCCTCTCTCAGCGAAGAACATGGTTTTGTAGTTGGGGGCAATATAGGTGGTGTAATGTATGAAGCGTGACCCACCGGATTTCTCCCAAGCCGTAATACATTGGCGTTGTAGAAAAGCTTCATTCACTTGAGAGTCAATTGAAGCATCATGTAGCAAGTGCAATGCATCCCATCTCCCAAACCACTTCTTTATGTTTTGCATCCATCCCGTGCTCAAGATCTTGCTTTTATGCGTCTTTTGAACTTTTTTGCTTGCTTCCCATGCAATTGTAGGAAGTCGATGTGAGGGGTTTTGACGCATCTTTATCATGTACTCCACAACCCTTTCCATGCCCATAACCTCAATTGGAAGAGATCCCGACTCAAGAAGTAGGAGCATATATGGTGTTTGTGTCTTAACTTGGAGAAAGTTTGTAAGAAAACGCTTTTGGACATTCTCAAACTCTTTCCAAGTAGACTTTGAGATGCTCCCACCCCACACTTCAACTCCATAAAGAAGAACCGGTGTCACCAATGCATCAAAAAGATACTTCTTGAGAACCCAACACTTGATGTTTCCCGCATTACACATGTTCTCAAATGCATAATATGCTCTCTTTCCCGCTTCCAAACGACGCATAGCACATTCATGCCACTTGTGATTGGATGGAACCTCAAGGCCAAGGTACTTAAAGCTCTCAACAACTTCAAGTGTCTCGTTGTTGTACACAATGCATGGCTTCTCCTTATGGTTGGTTTTCACAAGCATAACCTTTGTTTTGGATTCATTTACAATCAGCCCACTATGCAAGGAAAAGTTCTCAAGGACAACCATAAGCTTTTGTGCATCTTCTAAAGTGTGTGCTAGAAGCACTACATCATCAGCATACAACAAAAGCATGATTACCGCATTGCAAATAGTGACCTCTTCAATGCCTTCTTCTTGCATAAAGTCAAGTACCATTTGTTCCAATTGATCGATGCATAGACCAAAGAGAGTTGGTGACAATGGACATCCTTGTTTAACCCCAATAGTGCTTACAAAAATTTCTGAAATTTCTCTTCCCATGCGCAATTGACAAATCACCTTCTCATAGATTCGAGAAACCGCAAGCATAAACTCACTTGGCACTTGGAGTTCTTCCATCCTTCTCCACAAATTGTTACGTGGAATCATATCAAAGGCTTTCTTAAAGTCCACAAAACAACAATACAATCGCTTGCCTTTCAACCGACTTTCCTCCATGAGAACACGAAGAGTGACAAGATGATCAATGGTGCTATGGCATCGACGAAAACCCGCTTGTCCCTTTGCACACTTGTCATTCTCTTCAGCCCAATCACTCAATTTCATCTCCATTATGCACCCAAATAACTTTGCCATAAGAGACCCAATCATTATAGTCCGGTAGTTGCTTACATTCTTTACATCCCCTCCTTTATGCAAAGGCTTAACCCAATTAGTACTCCAATCATAAGGCATACCATGTTGAAGTGCAAGGTTGAACATATCACACATCCACTCATGGGTAAAATCTCCCGTCCATTTGATCATCTCCGGCTTGATACCTTGAAGATCTCCCGCTTTGCGAGTTGCCAACTTTTCAAGCCCACCGCATACATCCTCAATAGTAAAAAAAGATGGCATACATGGGAGTGAACCATAAAATGGCATTTTTTCAGTATTTTCTTGCTCATATAATTGCCTACAATGTGTGTACATATCCACTAGACTCAAGTTACCAAAATTCTCAACCCGCTTGCCTCTCAAGTTTCTCCAAAATCTTCCACATGCATGTGCCTTTTCTTGGACTTGAAATTCTTGTTGCTTTACTTCCCATCTTCTTCTCTTCTTTTGAATCAATGCCTTGTATGTATGCAAATGACTTTGATAGTTGTCTTTGTCCATAGTTGCATCAAGCTTTATCAAGGACTTTCGAGCATCTTGACATTCTTTATCAAACCACCTTTTGCGTGATCTATCTTTGTTGATACCATGGAGATGCTTTATGGCAAAGCATTCTTCCGCACAAGAACAAATAGCTTTCTTGAAAGCTTCCCATTTAGTTTCCAATGGTGCATCACATTGAAGCTTTGTCATCCATAATTTTTGCTCAACCATTTCAATGTACATTGGTGCCCGTTTGAAATCCATACATAGTGATAACTTCTCTTTCCTTTGGCTGAGATTATCATGCTTAGTTGCTTCTCCACATGAAAGGTCAATACATAAGGTGCGATGGTCGGATTCCGGGGTCCATTGACCAAACATAAAACTCTTTATGCGATACATGATGGCTTCAGAGAGTAGCATATAGTCAATCACACTATCCCCATTATGTCTTCTACATGTAAATCCATTGGTTCCACTCCACAAAGATACACCATTGGCAATGAGCATACCCGTGCTATTACACATGTGTAAAAGTAACTTTCCATAGTGATCCGGCTCTTTCTCATCCATTGAAGTACGATCATACAAGTGAACTTCCTCCAACTCCTTTGCAATGTATGGCATATCAAATTGTTGAGTATCATGTTGCAATGTTTTTGTGCGAGCATTCATATCCCCAAATACAATAACATCACCTTCACCTTTGAAATAAGCAATATCCTCTTCCAAATCAGAAAATGGTTGATCTCTATCCATGCAAGCATAAAAGGGAGAATCATGATGAGGAATGTAGCAACCGGCTACAAAAATGGGTGCTCTTTTTGGTGTCATAATTTTCAGCCATACATAACGTTTGTACTTGTCATCTTTCACAATTGATACAAAATCTTCCAATTCTTTCTTAACCATACATGCTAACCCTCCTTGTCCTCTTCGTTGCTTGAGATTCTTTGACCACATCAATGAATGTACATTGTAATCCTCCAAGCCGTTAATCCTTTGTGTATCATGCTCCCAAGTTTCAACAAGAAGTACAACATCGGCTTTGCTTGTTAGTTCATCAATGCCAACCCCCGCATTCCATGGGTATCCATTACAATTCCAAAAGAATATTTTCAATTGTAACTCGGTCTCATAGGTCACGCATCCCTATTTGCTTGAGAGACTTGCCTCCTCCTTGGGCACATTTTCTTCATGAGAGATTTCCTTGTTTTTATTATTCTTTTCCTCATATGCTTTGCGACGCATATTTTGTTGCTTAATAGTGCGATCTTCACATACAAAACATTTTGTATTCCTCAAATAGATCCAACTATTATCAAGGATAATCTTTCGCTTGGTCTCATCCGGCATGGTGCATACAATTGGCCGTTCTCCCGAGCGAGGAGCTCCTTGCTTCCCCACTCTATGTGCTCCATAGACCATAACTCCGGACATGCCAAAGTGGGTTTTGAAGAAATCTTCAATAACAATGGCAAGAGAAGGAGGTGTCTCTAACTTCTCTTCGGGAATTCCACGAATAACAATGTTCCTGGAACGTCGCTCCCGTTCCTTCAACTCCTCCACATCTACATTCTCAACATTCTTTGTTTGAACCATAGCTTGCATGAGTGAGGAATTAGAAACCACATTACTACCACATACATCAGCCCAAGACTTTTTTGTGCATACATTTTTCATGTCGCATACATCCCGGCTCATAGTGTCAAATTTCTCCTCTTTCAATACATGGTCATGCTCTACTTTGCTCATCCGCTCCTTCAAAGCATTCAAGTCCACAAGAGAGCGTTTACATTCCTTGACTTCCTCTTCAAGTTGCATCAAACGTGTTGTTTGCATCTCAAGTGTCCTCTTGAGATTCTCATTCTCAACCACAAGTACCCTTAGTGTGCCATTCTCCATTGCAAGTGCTCGTAAGTCTTCGCCTTGTTTGTTTACGGTCTCTTGCAATGATACCAAGTACGCCATGATCATGGTTTCCGATGTCGTTGGTTGGGTGGTTGTGTTGCTATCTCCACACTTAGGAGATTTTGGATCATTTTCCACAATGGTTGTGGACCTTGTTGAAGAAGAAGAACCCTTGCGAGTGCCGGAAGACATTGTATGTAAAATAGGGGATGAGAATCAATTTTGTTCAACCTGTTCACTTCGGAAATGCTGCTACAGAAACGCCTTCCATAACTCTGAAAATTTTTGTCTTTACATCAATGCATAGAGGACTTCGTGCTCTTCGATTGAGGCTATAGATCACCCAAATCGGAGTTCGGATGAAGAAGTTATGATCAAAAGAGTGGACTGCTGTCTACTAGGTCAAAAAACGGCTGTACTGAGAGAGAGAGAGAGAGAGAGAGAGAGAGAGAGAGAGAGAGAGAGAGAGAGAGAGAGAGTTTTATTGATGTGTATGTGGGTATGAGGGCGTGAGAGTGTGATGGGAGAGAGAGAGAGAGAGAGAGAGAGAGAGAGAGAGAGAGAGAGATAATAAAGGTTTTCTAAACCCATCCCATGCCTCTTTTCCATCCAATGCATGAATAGGCACCCTTGCCTCCTCTCCTAAACTAACCAACTAGCCCCTACCTTTGAAGCATTGGTTGATATAGTTTTGCAGCCTCAGAAATGCTACCATGATGCAATTACATGGCCCATCTTGATGCAGGCTTATGAGTGATGGGTAATCCTCCCCACTAGCATAATTCTCAACATTGGTCCAAAACTTTCTATATTAGTTATGAACCCCTAGTATTCACCAAGAATTTACCGTATTCATGTGACACACTTGTATAAACATCAAACCCCTCAGTAAGAATCAAATCTTCAAAGAAATTGCTACATGGAAAATAATTTGCAAGATCAAAGATTTCATATATTAAAGCCATAGCGCTTGTTGTTACAAAACCATGTCCATTGTAGACCACCTCAAACATGATTTTATGAGATTACAAAGGAAAAGCTATGTTGATAGCTTTGGGCATTATGGATACATGATCGGCATGTATAGAGTACAGATCTAAATTCTTCAAATGTTGCCTCAAATACACTTAGGTTTGAAACCAGTGCCCTTGTATAAAGTAACATCACCATTTCTTGACATACTTGACCTTCCTATGCTTGGGATCCATCTCTATCTCATGCCTATGGAGTTTCCACTTGTGGTGCAGGGGCACCCTTCTATGTTCTTCCAACTAGAAAGTTTGTGATGTGACCCCACCTTACATGAAAAAGAAATATTCTGTTCCATAGCTTGCAAGAAGTTGGGTATGCTATAGTCTTTTCCATAGCTTGTAGAAGTTGGGTATTAGTGTTGTGGGATGCAATAGAGGCAAAGGTGGATGTGAAGACAACTACATTAGCTTGTAATCAGGGTGGGCTTGGTTGATAGGGTAAGTTGAGTGGGAGGGAAGGGGTAGGGTCAGGGGAGGGGACGTTGACATTGAAATGGAAGATTGAGGAGGTAGATAATGAGGTAGTTGCTGTAGATCTTGGTATTTTTGAGGGAGGATAGTGAACAATGGAAGAGGGTACATGGATAGAAAGAAGAGAGGAGAGGAATGTGACAGTGAGAGGAAGGGTTTAGCAGGTAGATGAAGAGGTAGATCCAAGAGTGTGTGAGAATGAGAGGGAGAGTTTAGCAGGTAGATGGAGAGGGAGATGCACAATTTTGTATGAGTGAGAAGGAGGATTTAACATTTAGATGAAGACGGAGATGCAGCAGGTCCTGGCTATGGTGGGCATGGCTACTTTGAGGAAGGGGAGTGAGACAGGAAAAGAGGAGACATGGAGAGAGAGAAAGGGATTTTGGAGGCAAAAAATGATGTTTTGATATTAGAATAGGTTTGGGGTCACTTTTTGGGGGGAAATGACTACTTTTGAAAATTTCAATAAATTTCAAATTTTTAGGGTTTATTTTTGGCCGAGCCTTTAGAAAAAAATGAAAGGTGGGGTTCTCTTTTTTTACAAAGGTCCCTCTCCCTCTTTATGACACCCCCTTTTCTCTAGGAGATGCTGAAAAGCTAGAGAGAGAAGGTAGCCTCCTAGTCACTAATTACCCCACCTTTTCTAGGCTTGAAGGCTAGAAAATGACCTACCAAAATAGCCCCCATCATTTCCTTTGTCTCCCTTAATCACAACATACTTCCTTAAAATTAGGGATTCTTACAAGGCCCATGGAGAATCCATATTTTTCCTAATGACAACTTACTAATACACCCACATTGTGTGGTAAGATACATTATTATTATCGTACAATATGACAAAAGGCATGCTACCACACAACACAAACACTCGAGTCGTGTGGTTAGGTCCTCTAATACTGTCATGCACCGTCATGCAGAGCATGCTGCCGCACAACCCCCTCACTCCCTCTCTCCTCTTGACATATCTGCATAGGAGGTCATTGATCTCTCTCTCTCTCTCTCTCTCTCTCTCTCTCTATATATATATATATATATATATATATATATATATATATATATATATATATATCTTTCTCTATGTGTGTGTATCTATGTGGAAGGCTTACAAAATAACACCCCACGGGCATGGGTGGGCTTGTCTATATATTTAGTTACAAGCCCGCGGGATTTGTGGGTTATCAAGTCGTCCTAAACCAGTTTTTTTGCGGTTATGTTAACTGTGATTATGTTGATATGCTAATAAATCCTTGTGATCACACAAAACCATGGTCGTCTCAAATAACATCTAGTAATCTGCTTACATCTGTTGGAGATCTAGCACCACGAAGGACACTGCAAAAGGTACTTCCCCTATATCAAAGTGACACCTCTCAGTATGCCTTGGGGTTTTACCCTTCTCTTATCTTCCATTTAGACAAAATACGGGACCAGTTCTAATTGTTGCCATCCATATTTCTTGCATGTCTCCCACGTAATAATATTAATTCTAGATCCACCATCTACAAGTACCTTTACTACCCTAATGTCACAGAGTAATTAACGGGGCTCGATCATCTAGCAAAGGGCCCAATTATCTTGGCACTATTCATCAATTTCTCTTTAAAGGCAAGTGTAGCCAAATCATACCCCTAAGTTTATTTGGATAAGTAACTACACCATTGCTTCCTAGATATTTGATTGAAAAATCCCATTCACCAGGTCCTTCCCTAGTTTGGAGTTGGTTGACCCTTCAACTAGGATATCACATGTTATCTCTTGATATCCCACTTTTCCTTCCTTGGTTGCGATGGGTTTTCTACCAACCACTTATGTGATTGTGGTTGTTCATGTTGATCTAGGATTACCCTTGGGTCTTCCTTCGGATGAACTTGAGGTAGTAGTATCGCTCACAACTTCCTTTAAAATAGTTATGTAAACCTCAAGGGATGGTGGATCTCAAAACCACATTCCGACTTAGATTAACTTTCTTTTTTTGACTTTTGGATTGAAGATCTTGGATTCTTCTTCTATTCCTTCCTATACGGTCATTATCTCAATGCACACCATGTTTCTATTGGGCCCTTTCCCTTTTTGCACTTTATTACAGTCATATTTTGCAGCTTCTTTACACTCATTGTGCCAATGATCATCATCCAAATAGAATGAGCAATGCTTTTCATTATGTGGATAGAAATTCAGGCACCCCGAACATATCTTGCTTGGTCTCCAAATTGGCATCCTTGGTTTGAAGACCCTATATAATTTTATTGAGTCTCCTGTTGTTGTCCTTGCTGGGGAACTTGTACCACATTGGCTGATTGACTCGGCTGTTTATTTTTGTTAACTTTTTCAATTGGCCATGTTTTGAGAACTATATAGTATTGAAAGGTGTTACGATTGACTCAGCTATTTATTTATTTTGCTAAGTTTTCCAATTGGCCATGTTTTGAGAACTATATAGCATTGACTGGTGTTATGATTATTCATCTAGCAAATATCGCACCAAAATTTATTCAGTGCACAATCACTAGTGGCATGACCCTCATTTCGACACTTGGTACATTGTAATTTTGAGGTGTTCACTTCCAAGGCCTTCCCCTTTTTTATCGTCGCTACCACGGCCGTTTTTGGTCTTTGCTGATCATGTAGGAGGATCTTTGTCCTCTTTTGATTCACTATATGTATCTTCTTTGAAGTCACTTTTTGTTGATTGTTTCTTGGATTTCTTTAATCAGGGTACACCCAAAGATCACTCCTCCACATGGGCCACCAACATGACCCTTTCCAGTGATACCATTTCTGAGTCAATAGTAGAATAGTAAGAATTCCGCATCTCCTCCATTGAATGTGATGTTTCCACTCTCTGAAGTAGCATGTAAAACTTAGCCATGTAATTCTCCACATCAGATCCATTTCCCTACCATGCCAAAAGCTCCGAGTATTGTCAATCCAATCAAAATAGGAAATGTTGGACCACCATAATTTTTGGTGAGAATCTCGTAGTCCCACTTGGTCCTCCTATCAATCCAAGCTGACCCAAAACTGAGGGTCCAAATGAGATAGGGTCTTGACATGTAATATAATCATTGTCCGTAGTTGCGATGACACTACCTTCTTCAGGACTCAATCTTGCTAAAATTGGAAGAAGCGGTTTGGATGGACGTGCACCTGGATCATAAGTCCAATTCCAAGAAGGGAGAGTTGTTTGCAAGAATTTAGGAGTGGACTCTGATCCACATCGCTTGTTTACAATCCTATGGCAAGTATGCAGGGGTCCACCTAGGTGAATGTCTCTATGACTTCTATTGTGTCTCTTCAAATTCTCTTTCCCTCATGGGTCTTTCGGTTCTACCAAAATGGAATCTCAAGTTATGCAAGATTTCCATAGCCCATTTGTCTCCTTTGGTGAAAGGAGGATAGGAAAAGGCAGACCATGAGACCTTGTCTACTAAAACATGGTATGGGCCATGCCTTAGTGGTCGGCTCTATTGAAGCATAACTCTGTAGGAAACATCGATTTGTGCTTGATCATGGATGCTAGTGTTACCCAAGTGCAATATCGAAACTAGAATGCATAAAAAACTACTTCATTGCACATAGGTAAAGTACCGATTAAGAAAAATGTAAATAGGTTAACATAGTTTTACTAATAAAAAAGGTTAGTGCTAATTACCATTGATTAAACAACTAGAGCTTTGCTCTCTAGTGATTTTGCATAGAGGTCCCTCTAGATGAGAGAGAATTTACCAAGGCTTTGAATCTAATTTTTTGTGAAGGAAGGGGATCTTTTTATAGGTTTTCAGGGCCCCCGAGCTGTTTCTGGCAGGTTCTGGCACCTCAAGCAAGCCCCAAGCTTTCAACTAGCACCACCTACTGCTAAGTTTGTCCCGGGTAGGTTCCACACAGCTCCACATAGCCCCCCAGCTTCCAGAATCGATTCGTGCTAATTTCTCTGATGTTTAATGATTCAAATTTGAATTATCTGCAATTTCTAGAACCTTAGGATAAAAAAGTCTTTAACAATAATAATACTGAAACCATCCAATTATAATTTAACTAATTAAATTCCTAGTGTAACCTTTCAAAGCCCGAAAGTTTTCCAGATTTTATCGAAATTTCATAGAAAGCTCTGGTTACAGTTCCAAAAATACCAATATCAGCCATAGTTGGATCATTCTACAGTGTTTTCTTAATAACCAAGTTAAATTTAACAGGCTTTGTACAATTTCTAAAGTTTCAAAAACTGGAAACCTTACAATTTATGGTTGGATGGAACCTCAAGGCCAAGGTACTTGAAGTGATGTACCACTTCAAGTTGCTCATTGTTGTATACAATGCATGGATTTTTGTCATTGAGGGTCTTTACAAGCATAACCTTGGTTTTGGATACATTCATGATCAACCCGCTATGTAGGCAAAAGCGTTTCAAGACACTCATAAGCTTTTGTGCATCTTCTAAGGTATGTGCAGAGAGAGAGAGAGAGAGAGAGAGAGAGAGAGAGAGAGAGAGAGAGAGAGAGAGAGAGAGAGAGAGAGAGAGAGAGAGAGAGAGAGAGAGAGAGAGAGAGATTGAATTATCGTCCACGGAGGTCAGATATGACCTATGGGACCGAACACAAAAAACAACAGTACATTTCCAGATACATCCCGGTTAAGGATTGAGGGTCCATAGGGGGGTGAATAAAAAGAAAAGATAAAATAAATAAAGCCTAAGGAGGGGTAGATGAGGACGGAGCCGGTTTGGGAGTTCGAAACTCCTCGATAATGGCTTTGCCTCCACGGTAGACTGTTCATTTTCCTGCACTGCACGCCTCTCACATATTTTGTAGTTTTGCCTTCTTCTACTTGATTTTGGCGGGAGTAAGATCTTCTGCAAACCACATTTTAGTGTCTTTAAGAAGCCTCGATTGCTAGAGAGAGAGAGAGAGAGAGAGAGAGAGAGAGAGAGAGAGAGAGAGAGAGAGAGAGAGAGAGAGAGAGAGAGAGAGAGAACAGGAGAGGGCAATGCAAATTTTTAAGAAATAAGTTTAATATGGATTTCAAAAATTATTAAATATTATTAATACCTACTAAGATCAATATAAAATTCTCTTAAATCCTCTAAACGCAACTAAACACTTTCACTCTCATCTTTTCAATCTCTTGTAAGAGATTTCTACTCCACTATCATGTTAATGCACTATAGTCTTCCCTTCTTTCGAAAGGGATTTTCCTTTTACCAATGGTAAGATTATCTTTGGGGTTAAATATCTACATGAGCATGTTTCGCCACAATTTTTTTTTGCTTTGCATGAAATTGTCATGGTTGGGAGTGAAGAGTTGACAACGCCAATGGAGAGAACAAGCAATCACTTGGGAGAGGAGTTTTATGTTGTAGAAGAATCTCTTTCTACAACGTTTGTGGTGCTAGTCGAAGATGACACAGTCTCAATTTCTAGTGGCATGGTTGCTCCATTGGTGGATGTTCCCTACATAGACCCTACTAGTCCAAGAAAGGAAAAACTCTTTGGAGAGCCTAGCATTGCAAAACTATATTGAGGTAAGGATTACAAATAGTAATTTGTTATTTTTTAATCCAATGGTGAAGCTTTTCACAAAGATAGTGGAAATCAAACAAGTGTCAGAATTACCAAAGGTGTACAATGGTAACATGGTGTTTGAGTTTCAACCGACCTTAGGAAAGGTTCATCCAATGGATGGTATGGAACATAAGTATGATCCACTGGATGAGTTTTGAGATGGACTTGGTGGCAAGCTTACTGGCCACTATTGTGGTCAACCGCCCATTTTTTTTGGTACATGTGATTGCTTCGTATATTATGTCATTCCAAGGGATGAGATCATGAGTAGATTGATGGTACATCAAGGAACTCACACCAACATGACATGCGGGATGGGTTGTCAAAAGGGCTCACCGATAAAACCAAAGAAATAGTTGCATGAGCTCCCAGTGTGGATAGATATGCAAGCAGAAGACAGGTACAAATGTGTGTGGCAAAGCAAATTGTGACGACAACTTTGATGCAAGAGGGGGCTTTAGCCATGTACTTGGTGAGCAAGAATTTCTAAATGTTACTGAGGCAATGGGCCCTTTGGTGGAGGAAAATTGGTGAGGATTCTTTCATGTTTCTCTTGTTTGGACATAATATCTCAAAGTAATTTAACTCTAATGTACATGTTTCGAACGTCCGTGTGGCTGCAACTAGGAATGGGCCAACAAAGGAGAGCTTTGGTCTGGACTCCTTGTTGTAGCTAGCAAGAGATTGCACATATGATTTTTTTTTCACAAAAACAGATTTCCGAGGTAAGGAGCAAAAGGGGAGCTTTGTTTTGTGTTCAAGATGTCTACAGTTGGTCCTGCATCTGGATTGGATTTGGTTAATTGAATGCGACAAAGTGGACCTAGATACCTTCGCCACGCTTGGGTGCAGTTTGATCACACTCATCGAGTGGAAAATTGGGTGACCATGGCATGCCACGTTTATGATCTAGGGTTTGTTGTCTTAGGGACATATTTCAAAATTTGGCATATCTTAAGAAACAACCAGCAACGTGTTTACTAATGTGCTTGTCTTATGTTGTAGCATGCAAGATCTTCTCACTACTGTAACTTGTGATATGAAAGAGGAAGACATGGAAGCATAAATTCTTTTTTGGTAGTACATAAATGAAGTTATGGAGGGTCATGGATGTGAGAGAGCATATTTCCATGGCGGATGAAGCTCAAGACAACTGGGGTGCAGTTCGCACAGCATTCAACGGTGGCAAAGACAATGCTCTACAACATCAAGAGCGATCTTGCCTTTTTTATTGGAAACAAATCATGATGGCACACACCAAAAAATAAATTATCTCTTCACCTCAACAAACTCACAAAGACATGTGCAAAAAATGGCGTCTAGCCCCCTCTAAAGTGGTAGCTACAACAAAGTCTCTGTATGGTGCATGTACTTCATCTTTGTATGATGCATGTACTTCATATGGAAAATTAAATACTACAAAGCACGAAGGGAGTTTCTTACTCTCAAGGTAAACATATTGGAAAGGGTCCTTCACTAGAGAGGCTCAAGGAGTGTCATAAAATCTAAAATCTAATATCTAACCAACCCAAATGATTTTCTCATATTAAATTGATCACTTAATGTGGGAGAATAAACGGGAACAAGTGTTAAGATATAGACATGTGCTTATAGATCTATCTCAACACGGGGCCAATGGTAAAGGGGCCCAAATGAGAGATGGTCTATCAAAGAGCAAGACTAACAAATGGAGAATAAGACCTTAGGGTTAGCTTCATTGAAGACCTCCAATAATGTGTGTAAAAGGCCTTTGACCTTAGGTAAGCTAGGGCTGAGCTTGAGACGCGGGAACCTGACCCAGCTCAAGGTGCTTGTCCTGCTTGTCATGCTTGATGATTGAGGTGCTTGAGATGCTTGAGGTGCTTAATTATTGAGATGCTTGAGGTGCCTTACATGCTTGAGATGCTAGGGTTGCACTTGAGGTGAGAACCCAGCCCAAGCTTAAAGTGCTTATGAACCAAGCTTGTGGTGGGAACTGGGCCTATGTATGAGGGGCTTGAGGTGTCAAAATGTCAAAGATTCAATCCCTACAAAGAGGGGGCGAGCCCTACATGAGGGGGGATGAGAGAGAACACCCACACACTCACACAAGGCATGCATGGTACAAAGAAAGCAAAAGGGACACTTGTCAAGTTCCTCCTCATGTTGCCCTCATGGTGTGCTTGAAGCCTATTGGTTGGCCACCCAAGGGGTCCAATAATAATTTAGGAGATTTAATTAATTGATTTAGCATTTATCTAGCCCTCTCTCTCAAAGGGGAAAGGGGGACACTTGTCTCAAGGCTACCCTTGCTGCTTGTAATGCCTCCTGCTTGTGATTGGCTAGGCCTGGAAGGGTCCAATGAGCTTCAAGCATGAGCTACAAGGGGGGGTTGACCCAAGCAAGCTACGGGGTTGCTCAGGGGGTATACTCACCCACACACACTCACAAACACTCTCATTGTGTGCTATGCAAAGTGCAAGAACTCCCTCTCCTTCTCCAAGCAAGTAGAGGTTGAGAGCCTACACCAACACTCTTGGATATGGAGTGCAAATCCAACCAAGATCCATGCTTCAATGCTTAAGCTTGCCATCTCCTTCTTCTTCATTACTATGCTTTTATGTATGCTAGCAACAAGAGTTATGATAAGTGAGGAACTAATTCTTTCTCCTACGAAATGTTTCTTCTTCCTCTTCCCTACCCTCATTCCCTGCTAGCTCTCTCCACCTTCGAAGGTGTTTGAGGTCTTGGGACTGAGGCTTGGGATAGTTAAAGCTTTCTTCAAGTTTATGTTATGTTTGTGATGCATGAAGCTTTCCATCTTCATTGCATCACCTAGGTCACAAGGATTACAAAAATTGTATTGTAACAAGTCTCTCTTAATGGGAGAAATCATAATATAAATGCCTATTGGAGGGGGGACCGGCTCCACATAAATCCGGTCCTCAACTGTTATCATGTTCTCTAAATTCTCTCTCTTGCAATAGTATTGTTCATGCCAAGTTAACTAATTTCTATGATTATGTTGCTATCTTCAATTATGTTCACCTGCTATGCTCACAAAGTCATTTCTCAAAAGTACTCTCATTAATTTCTGCTACTCTCAAATTAAATAGGCCAATTCCATTACAAGGAGAGAGTTTCCTCTAGTCCAGCACAAGTGAGAAGAGTAGTAAATGAGGCTACATCTAGAACACCCATGTATAAGGCTCGTGCCCCGCTGGAAGGAGACGAAGAAACTTTTCGGCAAAAGCGAGGGATATCGATTGTGATTGATGTTGAGGATAAATCAACACATAGGCCAGAGTACAATGCAAAAAAACAAGACCACACAACACACGGAATGCCAAGGAAGATCATTTTCACGGAAAGATTTAGGGGTAGTATATGGGAGTGAGAATTCCAAAGAGAAGATGAAGTTTTTTGTTTTGGAATGAAAGGTCAATGAAGCTATGTGGGCAATCACAAGAACCCCTATTAGTAGTCGTGTGTCGTGCAGTGGCAACCCTAGTGGTGAAAAAAGATGTGGAGAAAATATTGTGGCATGTAGTAAAGGGACTCATGCACCATCCTTTGAGGGGTATAGAAAACATCCAAATGGACTACTCAGACAATGGTTTTGGTTTTGTCCTAGACATGTTATTCATTGCTATGTGGTGGATCATAATATAGAACTCAGACCAACTCCTCCTCCAACAACTTGGCCAGTTGATCTAGAAACAAATCTCACATATGAAGAAGTTGAGGTACTACTTGAAGGAGGATTTCAAGTGGAGACACTTGGAAGTGATCGAGAGAGTGCAACAACCATACAAACTCCTCCTAGTGGTGGAGGTGATTTGTCTTTCGCTTCAACAAAAGCAAGTAGCCGTGGTTAAATACTAAGAAATGGCATAAGAGTCAAATTTCGGACTTCCAATTCAGAGGAGGTATCTAAGAAAACTGGTCTCACTCTTTGTTTAAAGGCTAAGGTGATTGAAGAGAAATGCATTGTAGACAAATCACGTGAAGTCTTCAAGGTTGAGCATCATGCAATAGATGGACATGTGGGGGTGTATGAGGTGCACATCAAGGATGAGCCCTATTGCAGATGCCTTGACTTCACCAAGAGGGAGGCCAATAAAAAAATCTTATTTGACTTGCAAGCACTTGTACTTCATTTTCTTTAAAGTTCTTGGATTGATTTAAAATGAAAACATGTTCATACATCAACCCGTGTTAAGCAAAGTACATGTCCTACAATGCTCTTAGCCATGAATGCACATATATCCAAACTTAGAGTGAAGCCCAAGATTTTACTATTTTGTGACACACTTTTCGCCATGCATTGTAGCTGGCAAAGTTGATATAGACTGGGGTAGGAATTGGACCTTTGGCAAAGCTGTTTTGGATTATCTTGGGTTTATACGACTTTTAATATCTCTTTCTGTTAGCAATAATCTTGATATAAATAGATTTAGGTGTATACCTCTCCTTGTGTGTGTGTGTGTGTGTGAGTGAGTGAGTGAGAGAGAGAGAGAGAGAGAGAGAGAGAGAGAGAGAGAGAGAGAGAGAGAGAGAGAGAGAGAGAGAGAGAGAGGATCAAGGAAGAGGCAAAAGCAATGGTGACGACGATGTGGGATCGAACTGTGTTTACTAAAGAAAACAATCTAAGAGAACCAGAGAGAGAGAGAGAGAGAGAGAGAGAGAGAGAGAGAGAGAGAGAGAGAGAGAGAGAGAGAGAGAGAGAGAGAGAGCGAGAGAGAACGAGAGAGAGACCTTAGGAAAGGTTCATCCAATGGATGCTATGGAACATAAGTATGATCCACTAGGTGAGTTTTGCGATGGAAGAAGAGAGAGAGAGAGAGAGAGAGCGAGAGAGAATGAGAGAGAGAGAGAGAGAAAGAGAGAGAGACGTAGAGCAAACTAGAAAGGGCAATGCAACTTTCTAATAAATAAGTCTAATATGAATTTTGAAAATTACTAAATATTATTAATAACTACTAATATCAATATAAAATGCTCTTAAATCCTCTAAACGCAACTAAACACTTCCACTCTCATCTTTTCAATCTCCTTCAAGAGATTTCTACTCCACTATCATGTCAATGCACTATAGTCTTCCCTTCTTTCAAAAGGGCTTTTCCTTTTACCAATGGTAATATTATCTTTGGGGTTAAATATCTACAGGAGCATGTTTCGCCACATACTTTTTTTGCTTTGCATGAAATTGTCATGGTTGGGAGTGAAGAGTTGACAGTGCCAATGGAGAGAACAAGAATTCACTTGGGAGAGGAGTTTTATGTTGTGGACGAATCGCTTTCTACAAAGTTCGCCTCTATGCTTTGTCCCCTCACATGAGAGACAATCGACCATGCGTGGATGTGCTCATCAACCACCAACCGTTTTCAGGCCATTGTTCAGTCCTCAAGGTATTCCAATGAGCCCTTGTCTTGAGCAAAGCTTGAGACCAAGGTTTGATTTTTAGATTTCTAGTGAGTGCTTTTTCTCATGCATGATGGTTTCTCCTCATAATAGTAGCCTTACAAATGTGATTTTCTTGAATAAAAGTAGGGTACATCAAGCTCCACACTTAACAATCTACCGCTTGGAGATTGATTTCTAACAAACGTATCATTACCTTTTGTTTTTGTTTCTTATCCTTGAATATTATTTCAAGTTAATCAAAAGCTCAACTTGATTCAGGGTTGTGTGCACTTTTCCAAGATTTAGTTGTCCCTCTTCCAAAAGAGTATGCATAAAGTGATACCTTACTTCTATATGCCTTTTCCATGAGTGAAAGGTTGAATTCCTTGCAAGGGAATGGAACTCTAATTATCACTATACAAAACACAATTGTATTACTTATATTCAAGATCCTCTAAAAACCTTTGAAGCCACAAAATATCTTTGCTAGCCTCTGCAAGAGCTACACATTTTGATTTTGTGATAGATAGCAAGATCTCTTTCTGCAACTTTGAAGCCCAACTTATCATTGTGCCTCCAATGGTGAAGATGTACCATGGAGTGCTTCTACAAGTATCTTGGTCACCCGTCATATTTGCATCAACATATCCTTGAAAACAAATGTTAGTGCATCCAAAACGTAAGGCATTTGTGTTTGTCCCTTTTAGATACCTAAGTCTCCATTTCATAGCACGCCAATGTTCTTCACCTACATTTTCCAAGAACCTACTCATAAATCCCCGTGCATGTGCAGTACTAGGCCTTGTCTAGACCATAACATACATTAGAGAGCCTAATGTTGTAACATATGGAGATTTAGACATATAAACTATCTCCTCTTATGTCTTTGGACATAAATTGACTAATCAAAAGTGTAGAAGCTGGTTTTGCATTTTGCATTGCAAACCTTTCTAGAACCTTCTTGATGCAATTCTCTTGAGATAGTGTTAATGTCTTCTTCAATCTATCCCTTGATAGATTCATACCGAGTATTTATTTTGTAGAACCCATAGTAGATATTTCATTGAAGAAGATCTAGACAACTCCTCTTTTAGATCTCTTAATACCATGTATGTTACTAGCATGTCATCAATATACAACATTAGGGTGATGTATTTTCCATCCTCCTAGATTCTTTGTGTATACATAGTGATCTAAGTTGCATTGTTTGAATCCATGATCTAGCATCCATTGATTGTGTTTTAGGTTCCACTATCTTGATGCTTTCTTTAAACCATACAAGCTCTTTCTCAACCTGCATACTATTTTCTCGTTACTCTTTTCTTCATACCCTTTCGGTTAAAGCATGTAAATCTCCTCCTCCAAGTTGCCATCAGGGAATTCCATGTCTACATCCATTTGTTCAGGATCCAAATCTTGAGTAGCCACAAATCTCAAAACAAGTCTAATGGAATTTATTTTGATAGCATGAGAATGTGTTTCATTAAAATCAACACCTTTTTTTAATACAAAAAACCCTTTTACCACAAACCTAAATTTGTAATTCCTTTTCTTACCTCCCTTTTCTTTCAATGTGTACACCCATTTATTTGTAATGCCCATTTCTCTTTATGCAAATCAACCAATACCTAGTTTTAATTTTGTTGTAACGTGTCCATCTTTGCCTGCATGCTATTTGTCCACTCCTTTTTGGATTCATGTTACATGGCTTAGTCATATGATTGGATCCACAAAATATGTAACCGAGAGATGGTTGAAGGAAGGAGTGAATCTCTCTAGGGGTCTACTAACTCTTCTATTTATTTGGGCTATAGGTTCATGTTTGCTACGCTACAAAAACCTTAGTAGAAGAATAAAATGATGTGCATGTGGATTGAAAATGGTGCAACTTCTTGTATTGATGTATCGAAAGGAAGTCTATGTTTTGCACATGTATAAAAAACTCAATTTTGTATAAGATGGATGATGATGAATGAAAATAGTATTCTTGTGTTATTTGGTCTTTTTGTACTTTACCTATGTGCAATGAAGTAGTTTTTTATGCATTCTAGTTTCAATATTGCGCTTGGGTAACACTAGCATCCATTATCAAGCACAAATCAATGCTGCCTACAGAGTTATGCTTCAATAGAGTCGACCACTAAGGCATGACACATACCATGTTTTGGTAGACAAGGTCTCATGGTCTACCTTATCCTATCCTCCTTTCACCAAGGAAAACAAATGGGCTATGGAAATCTTGCATAACTTGAGATTCCATTTTGGTAGAACCAAAAGACCCATGAGGGAAAGAGAATTTGAAGAGGGCACAATAGAAGTCATAGACACATTCACCTACGTGGACCCATGTAGTCTTGCCATAGGATTGTAAACAAGCGACGTGGGTCAGAGTCCACTCCTAAATTCTTGAAAACAACTCTCCCTTCTTAGAATTAGACTTATGATCCAGATGGTGCTCATCCATCCAAACCACTTCTTCCAATTTTAGCAAGATTGAGTCTTGAAGAATGCAGTGTCACCGCAAGTACGAACAATGATTATATTACATGTCAAGACTCTCTCATTTGGACCCTCAATTTTGGATGAACTTGGATTGATAGGAGGACCAAGTGAGACTACGAGATAATTCATCGAAAATTATGGTGGTCCAACATTTCCTATTCCGATTGGATTGACAATACTTGGAGCTTTTGGCATGGTAGGGAAAGGGATCTAATGTGGAGAATTACATGGCTAAGCTTCACATGCTACTTCAAAGAACAATCCAACCTCGTTACTGTACCAAAACTGGTATCAATCGTGCTTACAAATACACAAATGACGACGACAAGTTTGGTTCAGGTACCAAGCGACCTATTGTTTTGATTACGTGCATAAGGTCTCTATAAACGTGGATCAAACATGTAGTTGTTGTTAGAAATAACATTGTAATATCTTTGATATAAGCATTAGCAGAGGTCATTGATTAAGATTTAGTAATTGAGCTATCAAAACCTCATGTGAGGATATGCGATATAATGAATACTTATGGTGATTTTTTGAAAAAAGAGTATTGGTACATAGGAAATGCTGCAATTTTTTTTTTCAAAGTTTAGAATGTTAGTACATAACTGCACAAAAGTGTAACACTTTATTTGCTGTTTCAAAATAAACACTTCACTATATATACAATAGTAATGGAACATTTGGACATCATAAAAAGATATATGCGTAGGCTCCCAAATACTTATAAAAAGGGGCATAAGACGAAGCTCTAAACATAAGATATTAACTAACATACATATGTCTACTTATGGTTAATAAAAATTGCTACAGGCAGACAACTAGGATGAGCATCACTCGGGACATAAATTCCAACGATTTCAGGACAAGCTTATGGATGCACATAGTAGACAAAAGCCAATAGCAATTAGGGACCCTATCTCAAAACCATGTAAACCCATAAAATCTTTCAAAGATCGTAATAAACCCTACTTACATAGACGAGCTAAAGAAAACATAATATATGTTTAGGGATATGGTTGGGGTCTGGGATGTGACAGTAATAACAAGCATTGGGGATTGCTAGATATACTTGTCACCCATTAAGCACAAATTAGTTCTCATTATTGTATTGGTGGGTGGTTGGCAGGTAAAGATCCTTGCTCTCATCTGGTAGGCTTTTGGCCTATAACTCCTACTTTGTCATGTATCAAAGTATTTTGTAATGAATTTTATATATCAAGAAATTCTTCTATGTTTTGTTGTTTACACAATGAGTTTTTGCAAACAGTATTTAAGTCTCTCACTATATGGTTTTGAATGATGGGATTTTAAATTCAAACACACACAAAATTTCCCAGGATACCTTTGGTCGGGTATCCATCATATACTGAGGAAACTTACTGCTAGTATGATAATAATTCAAATGGTTTGTGTAATACTTATATGGTGATTGATTCAGGCTTTTTGGAGTCCATCTCTCACCTGTTTGGATATGGTATAGAAAAAGACATTCTGGTTCAACCAATTGGTACGCAATGTATAATTTCTTGTTTCAAAGGTGTGGGATTCCACAAAAAATTTCTCGATTTTGAGAAACAAGGTATAATCACCCACTCTATATCCGTCTTAAACACAACTTCTATCAATGACCGGATCTCTTTACTGATTCTCTCTAGAAAATAGAAGGATAAGCTTTTGGAGGCATTTAGTACACCATAGTCTTTACAAACCAACTGTGATATCTGCCAAAGAGTTTGAAGAAACACAACCACGTGGATGCTTAACTCATAAATGATTCTCTAGCTTTATAGGTAACTTAGAACCCTTCCAAAAACATGTAATCACCACAGACTCTAACATAGCTAGACATAAAATCTTCGAGGAATTTATCAGGAAAGGATTAAACCACATTCCATTGATACCTGTAAACCCTACCTCAATAGTAAGAGAACTTGGCAAAGTATGGAAGACTTTATGTACCCTCTTGGAATGTGAGGATAGTAAAGCTCATCACAATTATATCCATAGTTTATTTAATGAGACCTTTTCCCAAAAATTCCCTTATCTCACAGGCAAAACCAAACTCCATAGTACAAAAACACATACTTAATTGATGAAATTCAATATATTTTACAATACTTATTTATTTCTGGACTGGATAAATTAGCACAAACTTTGGTATTCATATGTAAAAAACGCATTGAACTAGCAACAAGAAGAAGATTAGAAATTAACTCCTGAATTCTGTCTTCTCTCCTCAAATGAAGAAGAAATTTGTCATGCCATAGGGTCTTATACCCAAGAAATTGGGTTAAAAATACCATTGGAGTACTCACTCCCATATCTTATGGGAAATTTTAAAATTCACAAAATGGAATTTAGATGGATCACTAATGCACATAACTGTGTATTTACTCCTGCTACAACTATAATCACTCAATTACTCAAAGGATTAATATAAGGATTTATAGAGTACACTAAAATCATACATAAAAATCTACACACTTTTTCTGGGATACAAACCAATGGATATTGGATGATCAATAATCAATATGATTTTTTGATTAATCTATCAAAACATATCACAAAAATTCATTCATTTGACGTAACATCATGTTATGAAGCTATCCCTCATAAAGGCATGCATGGATTACTTGAAGTACTTGACAACATTATTAAACTCATAAAAACTTTGAAATATCTTGGCTTTAAGAAAAACCGCAAGTTGATTGTGCTTACCAAAAAGAAAAGTGAAGTAGTCTGGACAATTGAATATTTACACAATATTAATGAATTTGTCCTTGATAATTGCTTTTACGAAATTAGACAAACATGTTTATCAACAAGAAAAAGGTATACCAATGGGGTATAAATGCTCCCCATTATGGTGTAATTTGTATATGGCATGGTTCGAAATTGAATACATAAAAAAGTGACCTCTTAATCAAAATTATATGGTACAATAAATGCCCACTAGTTAATTTTAGCCGTTTGACTCGTGTAAAGCATGTAGTTATTTTCCGTGCATGGCGGCAATGGTATTATGAACGATTAGATTATGAGAGAGAGAGAGAGAGAGAGAGAGAGAGAGAGAGAGAGAGAGAGAGAGAGAGAGAGAGAGAGAGAGAGAGAGAGAGAGAGAGAGAGAGACTTAGTAGAGGTTGTACACACACACACACACTGTGGTACTATATTATTCTTGATTTTTTAAAATTCTAAAAACTCACACCCCCCTCCCACCACCACATATTGATCTAGCCCAGGACCAGTTGGGTAGCATAAAATCACTTGGGATACTACTTAAATGCCACTGCTACTTATTTACATCCCCTTTACACCATGGGGTTTTGCTCTTGTAATTAACCTAGGTTCTAATTAAATATCACTAACTTTGGTGTGGCCGAGCGTGACTGCATTTCAGGAGTCCCTCTTCATCACACCACGAAGGCGGACTCTAAAGTGGATTTCTCCACTCATGGATATATGCACGCCGAACAGAGCAAACACACACACACACACACACACACACACACACACACACACACACACACACACACACACACACACACACACACACACACACACACACACACACACACACACACACACACACACACACACACACACACACACACACACACACACACACACACACACACACACACACACAGTCTCTAGGAAGGCGGCCCGCTCACTTTATGGCTCCCGCTCATAGGACTGGCAGTCCCTCCTCCTTCCACTATATAAACAGGTGAGGGTGCATCTCTGCCCCTCCCTTATGGTTTGCCTTGCTTCTTTTTGAAAATCTCATGCTTGCTTCCAAAAAGGAGCTATGGAGCCACCACTCATGTTTCTCTGGTTTTTCTCTACCCTTCCTTATGTCTCTACTGGTTTTGTTTGTATTTTGCTATGGTTTTACATTGAGCATACATATGTTATTTGTTGGCACAATAAGGTAAGTATAAATCGGATGTCAGACTGTGGCATGGTAGCGGTCTGTACTTTGCTCAAAATACTTTGTAGCTGACATCAAGCTGCTTGCTATCATATTGGGTATAAGGTCTGGCTTTTCAACCTCTCAAAAAAAAGGGTTGTCGTTAACTGGTTTTTTCTACTGTCACTCTTTTTAGCACTGTGAAGCATGATTCAAAGTTACTCCTATAATTGGTATGTGGTCTTGAGATTACCAAGGTACTTTGGTATTTTTTTAGCCTCTACAGGTTTATACTGTTTGCAGACTGCGTTGGTGCATCCCGTCAGATTGTTTTTTGTTTTAAATCGGATTGCTCTTGGCTTTTTTAACACCAGAAGCACTAGGGACTATGTGATACTGAGCATCTGAGTGGGAACTATCAGTTTTACTTGGCATCAAGGTTACTATAGCCGTATGCTTGGAAAAACCCACCATTCTGGGTTACTAATGGTTAAGAAAAGGGGTTTTGGTGCACTGAATTTGAAGGTAAGTATAAGGCCGCTTGGCTTGACATTTGTATGGTAAGTACCCGATTTGGTCTTGGAAAGGGGTTACACCCCGAATGAGTATCTATTCCTACTACTAGTACTATTGTTGGTATAATTTGGTATCATGTGGTTTGACCCTTCTGCAATCTGTTAAAACCCTCCGTGTAAGGCGGCGTATTGAACGTTTTAAACCATATACTTTTTGGCCCATGTATAAGAGTAAGTTGCTTACTTTTTTGATGAGACTTGGAGAGAATATGGTTCCGGCATTCTATGTATAGACCTGATCGGTATTCTTTTGACAATGCAATACATTATTTGCATTCACTTTTAATTGTTGCTTTTGGATTCCAAAACAATTAGACAGACTATGCCTCTACCTTTTGGCTAGCTATGAGATAGTGATATTTTTTTAAGAACTGGACTCCATTTGAAATAAAAAACATCATCATGTCTAAAATTAGGCTTGGTTACTGATAAAACCTCATTAGTTTGACAAAGTATAACTCAAGTAAGTTGTTTTTTGAAGGAATACACCACTTGGGATTAAAAAACCTCATTAATTCGACAAAGTATAACTCAGGTAAGTTGTTTTTGAAGGAATACACCACTTGGGAAAAAAAAGGGGGGGGGAATTCTGATACTTGGATTAGAAGAAGGTTCCCTTTGACTATCAACAATGTGTTTTGTTTTACTTGGGTCTTTGCTTGTAAAAGGTAAAAAAGTTTTGTAAGATGGACATGGATAACAACTGGTATAGTCCATTGATACCTATAAAAAACATCCAAGGGTAACTGAATTGTTGTCTTTTTTGGATGGATGCAGGTAAGGACTCTATCTTATCTTAGAAGGTTTTTTTGACTTTGGCAAGCCGTCCTACACTGGATGGAACACTCACTAATGATTTGGGAAGTTCTTTTACTATCTATATACTGAAAGGGGATCTCTTTCTACAAACATTGTACTTAAATGATTCTAATACTGAATTGTTTTTGTACTTATCTGTTCTTTGTTCCATTACCAGCTGTCTTTTGAATGTAAAAGTTCAATTATGTCTTATTATCTAATATTAAAACATCTACACACACACACACAAAGAGAGAGAGAGAGAGAGAGAGAGAGAGAGAGAGAGAGAGAGAGAGAGAGAGAGAGAGAGAGAGAGAAAGAGAGATAAATATAGTGAGAGGGTGGTTGTGTGTGTGTGTGTGTGTGTGTGTGTGTGTGAGAGAGAGAGAGAGAGAGAGAGAGAGAGAGAGAGAGAGAGAGAGAGAGAGAGAAGTATGCAAAAATAGAGAGTAGAGAGTAAAGGCTTGAAGTGTGCCCAAGGTCCTAGTGATGTTTTTATCTTTGGAAGGTTGCCATTCCAAGCCTAGGAAAAGGAAACACCTACTATTGTATTTTTTCTCATATGCATGGTTTAATGTAAATTTAGAGAGAGAGAGAGAGAGAGAGAGAGAGAGAGAGAGAGAGAGAGAGAGAGAGAGAGAGAGAGAGAGAGAGAGAGAGAGAGAGAGAGAGAGAGAGAGAGAGAGAGTATCAGCTTGCAATCTAGGAGAAATGTGTTATAATATGTAATAAAAAAGTCAAATGCTGGTGTGTCCCAATACTTATCTTTTTTTGCATGTATTATGCTTTTCTTAGGATTAGGATCTCACAGAATGAAGAGACAGAGGGTCAATCCAGAAATTGTCTTAGGTGAATAGGAAGTAGACGGAGATCCCCTCAGCTGCTGCTGAGAGGCTCTTTAAAGAGAGATGTGGACTTTGCTCAGACCAAAGATATATCTCTTGGAGATGGTGTGTGTTGGGGACAAAGGAACCCTCCAATGACTCAGAAGCATTAGAACAGGAAGAAGTACCTGTTTGTAAGAAGCTTCAACTGACTAGCACCAAAAACAGAAACATTGATCTTTCTTTTGCCTGTGAGCCAACTACAAAATGTAAGAAAGTGGTGGATTGGGGTTGAAAATCCTACATGTGTAAATAAAAGACTCTTTGATTTTACAGTATCTGTAGGGGCTGGTTCGACAAGGTCTCTTCTATATTTAATGCCCCATTCATTCTGGATGACCTTATAGCTTAGCACATTAATTTTTTCAAGTTTGAAAGAGACAGGTTTAACCTTGAGGTCCAAAGGGGCCGGGTGGTTCTTTCTGACATGGTGCTGGTGCACTTAAAAGATTGTGATTCCACAAGACGATCATAGAAGAAGTACCATCAATTGCCTATCATCTATAGACCCTCATGGTGACCTATGCAGGAACGAGATTGCAAGCTAATAAAAAAATCCTTTGGGTTTCTCCTATTCTTAAATTATCTATTTGCTAGTCTCTTGAAAGATCCTTTAGAGGTAATGGATGAGGAGAATCTACTACCCGATGAACAAGATGATGAGGACATGGAGTCCAATGAGGTTCCTGCAATTGAGGAGGATATTAATCTTGAGGTAGAGGCTAAAGAGGTCCAATGAAGCAAACTACTTATAGGTAAAACATCTGACATCAAACTACCTTTAGATGTGTCTGGCTTTAGTGAGAAGCAAGCCGCATTGATGCTTCTTGGACTGCCAGAGTTCAAATTTGGTGAGAGATAATACATTTTCCTCCATGACATTCAAAGTATATTTTTTTTAAAGAGAGGAATTTTCACTTGCCATCATCTCCAAATTTCAAGAGGGGAGGAGTGGATTTGTATTTGATGACAACATTCGATGAGGCAATGGAAACCTCTAGCAACCCAATGGAGTGCCTCAAACTTTGCTTTGATAAGGCAAGAAAGTATAGAGAGACACTCCCAAAGGAGGCTACCTTCCAAGCTATCAAAAACAACCTCAGGCCATCAACTAGTACTCAAGAAGTAGAGGAGTGGTATATGTCTCCCCCATGAGGGTCCACGAGGTCAATGGACCTATGGAAGGATGACTTATATATGCAAGATGAGAGCTACGTGGTAGCCCCCAGCCCCCCCCCCCCCCCCCCCCCCCCCCCTCGCCCAAAAATTTGAGCTGTCATTATCTTTCTCTTACTCATACTTTTGTGTACACTCATCATGGATTACTTAAAAGGATGACTTCCTTCGCCATAAAAAAAGAGAGTATTGTGGAAGGGATGCAGCACTAGGAAAATACCTTGCTAGACTTTGTGAGGAACCCATGCTAGTCTTTCACAATGGAATTTCCCAAGAGGGAAGTATTGCAACATTCACCCTCAAGATGCTCTCACGCTTCCTAGGTGGACCAATGCTACCACAAAATGCAGACAATGTTATCCTCGTCAACAAAGTTTTTTCTATAGAATGTTTTGGATACTGTCCGGATACATTGGTGGTCGTACAACTTATTATTACACATACACAACAAATTAGGAACTCACTTTGGGGGAACAAAACCCAAATGAACTCTTAGATTTTGGGAAATATTGAATGATCTGATACAAGGCTAATGTGCCAGAAGATATCCACTATCTATCATCAAGTTGAGAGACTTGTGACTTGTATTGTATCTATTATATCATTAGGTATCTCTTGTACTTGTCGTGACCTAAAATCAAAATCTCTTGATCCACCTACGTTTAACATATTGCATTGTCTGTCTCCACTTTCTTTAGCATTCACGAGTACTCGATTTGTTGAATGCCTCTACTCGTTTCCTTTTCCTTTATTGCAAATGCCTAATTGCTTGTGCTATTGCCGAACAGTCCAATACATGTTTTTGCTACAGTTGGTAAAGGATTTTGTGATAAAACCATTGAAACAACTCTTTCAAACTGTTTGCCTTATCTCAAGAGTCACCATGTTGTGTGTGTCTGAAATATGCATTCCTGGCCATGTAATGAGACTTTTCCAAGCCTTGGGTGTTCCATATGCCTGGGTTTCCATACTTTTGAATGAAGTATGGTAAGTCATTGAAAATGATGTGTTGCAAATCAAACAAGTTGTCAAGAATTTTAAACAACCTTTTAGCCCTTATCATTTAAAAAAGGGTGCTTTAACAATACCATGTAATGAGTAATCTTAGTTTTAATCCATGCTGTCCTAATGCTTTCTTTAGTAGCTGAAGGTTCTCCTTAAACTTGTTCAGATCATTTTGTGTACACTCATCTTTGTCACACATCTAAAATAGCACATCGATGGAGCTCCACACTTCACCATTGGCATTGCGAGCTGTGGGTTCTTGCTCCTTCACTGCCATATGGAGATTTTTCCACTGCTGAAACTCAATTTTCCTGACATAAGTGGACTAATATATTTTTCCATGCTGTCATGCCGTTTCACTTCCATGATGGGAAAAAGAGCAAATAAATGCAAGCTAAGATTCTTTGAAGCCTACACATTTATTGAGTAGTGATCAGGGCTTGTTAACATGCCATGTTTTATGCTTAATGTATGCCAGATGCGGCTTTAAATGGACGATATATGTCTCGATGATGCTAAAAAGGAGTATGCTTGAGGTGATCACAGATGGGAGATTATGATCTAGCACACTAGTGCTTGAAGTGCGCTATCGGCCTGTCTTTACGGTTCATTGATTGGAGCTATGGTAAAAAAGTTATGGCAGTTTGAATTTTGAGTCAATTGCAGATCCATACCAGATTGGGCAACTATAGTTGAGGGGATAGAATTGAAGTGAATGCATGGGCCTAAAGTGCTCACTTTGTGGAGCATGCCAGTCTTTTCAAAATAGCAATCAGAGATCTGATCACCAAGTTATTACTGAAAAGGGACATTCCATCAATCATTACGGCTATTCTGACTCTATCAAAAGAATCCACTTTGAAGTACACTTTTTGAACGGTTCATGAGGACACCTTCTAGAGAGAGAAGGCAAAAAATTTCATTTTGTTAGAAGGCCATGGAGAGAGAGAGAGAGAGAGAGAGAGAGAGAGAGAGAGAGAGGAGGGGGAGAAGTTAGGGAGAAAGAGGTGTGGGGGTAGAGAGTGGAGGCAGGGAGAGGCAGAGAGAGTCGGAGAGTGGAGAGGAGAGGATAGGGAGGATGAGAGTGGATAGGTGGAGGTGAAAAAAGAGGAGAGGGTGGAGGAGTAGTAGGTGTCTCAAGTAGCCAAGGAGGGTGGCAGTAGTGGTGACCAAGGAGGTGGTGGAAGAGGAGAGGATGGGGTGCACTGGTGGCTCCTCCTCCCCAAAAAAAAGCTCGCTCCATGTCCTAACTCAGTTAAAGGGAGTGGCATTTGAAGCCATTTTAAATGACACTCTACGAGGGGAATCCACAAGGCAAAATGAAGATTCATTTTCCAATTAGTTCTTCACGAGCCGACAATCTTAGAAGCAATGAGCTCAAAATCTTGTTTGTATGTTCAACTTAACCATTTGCTTGAGGATGATAGGGTGCAGATTTGTTATGGATCACCATAAATTTGGTCAACGATAATTCTCTCACCTCGTTGAGGAAATGTGTTTCTCAATCACTCACAAGCTTGATAGAAAGTCCATTGCACATAACTAAGATGTTGGTCCTTTCCTCGTCTATAGAGTTGATGACCGATCATCACGTAGTTGGTTGCTTTAGTCTCAATTTCTCTTTGTCTTTGTTTACTCATATCTTCAGGGAATGTCCTGTACGTAAAGTATTCCATTAGATATCTACTTTATCTTGGTACAATAGAGATTTGGAACAATGTAGCATGAGGAATGGTTGCTTTTTACTTACATTGGGAACAATTGTTCACATAAACATGAATGTATCCCGAGTCATAGTAGGCCAAGAAACTCCTAGCCAGGTTAACCGTCACAAAGTTTGATCTTCCACAAAATGCACTCCTACTATTGTCATATGAGCATGATTTAAATAGTTTTCTTGTTTCTCATGGATAATACACAAAAGTAAAACCCCATCTTTGTTTTTCCAATACAATCTTCCAGCCAACAAACCGATATAGGGAAGATTGCTCTATCATCTGTGTTGTGAGTGGAAGTGAGATCTTTTAGTCTACTTGATTAAAGTTACAAGGTATTCTAACCATCTAGGGATAATTTATACTTAGAATAGGTAAGCATTTGGCAAATCATCATCTACCCCTTTCGAACCATCTAGGGATAATTTATACTTAAAATAGGTAAGAATTTGGCAAATCATCAGCTACCCCTTTTGATGCTAATTCCCCTATAGTGATCCTTGATAGGTGATCCACTCTTTGGTGTGCGGTGCCCTTCTTGGCTACCATTGTAAAACCAAACTTGAGTGGGATGATAAACCATGTCATTATCCTTTCTGTATTGCATGGCATATTCACTAGATGGAGTAAGGCTTGATGGTCTATGAAAAAGACAACCTTGTTGGCTAGCAAGTAGTGTCAAAATTTCTCAACCGCATACACCATTCCACGGCCTTCCATTTCAATGGTGGTGTAGTTCTTTTCTGCTAAGTTCAATTGTCTGCTAGCATAAGAGATAGGAAAATCTATTGTTCCCTCTCTTGGTTGAGCTAATATGTAACCATTAGCAAAATTTGAAGCATCAACATGTACTTGGAAAACTCTATTCCAATCTGACATCTTCAATATTGGTGCTAATATCAAGGCTTGTTTATGCTTTTGTGAGGAGTCTTCACACTCCTTTTTCCATTCAAAATGAGTAGTGAGGTCATAAATGGGTTTTGCAATGACTGCGTACATGTAGTTGAATCTACGGTAATAGCCACAATGCCCCATAAATGCCTGAACTTCCTTTGACATTGGTCAGTCTAGACATCTCAGCCATTGTTACCACCTTTTCCATATTTGTAGCTATACCATTTTTTGAGATGATATGTTCGAGAATTTTACCCTATCTAACTGCATAAATACACATTCCTCCAGATTTAAGAAAAAATGATATAGATGGCATTTCTCAAAGACACACCTTAAGTGTTCAAAATGGCTTTCTCATTTAGTCCAATACACATAAAGATCATCCATGAAAACTTTTAGGAAATTCTGAAGATATTCCTTGAATGCATGACTCATTAGCCACTGTAATGTTGCTAATGCATTGGTAAGTCCAAAAGGCATGATCTTGTAAGCAAAAATTTCCCATTCCATAGAAAATGCAATTTTGTGTTGATCTTTTTGGTCAGTCTTCTCCCCAACTCTATGAGGTTAATTTGTTTGGCATTTTCAGGACCCTTATAAGATTTTCCTAGTTCCTTGGGTTGTCTCATTGGTTGTTCTACTATGATCCGTTGATCTTGAAGAGTGTACTTTTTCTAGTGCAAAGGAAAACTAATTGCTCCTAGTATATCATTCTCTGATTCTATTTCAATCATCCAAACCTCTTTCAGGGTTCTTTCAACTCTCTATACTTTGATTTTTGTTCCGTTTTAGTCATTGGAGGTTTTTTTCGCTTGGTCTCATCTAACTTGCTCAGTTGCTGTTTGATTTTGTTTTGTCAATCCGTGTTATTCTTGTTTTTTAAGGTTGGATATCTCCCAGCTATCTTGTCATTGACACAATCTGGTACATCTACCATCATCAAGAATCGAGTTTTACCCTCTATTTCTAGATCTAATTGTTTCCTTCTCATTTTGTTTTCCTGTTTTCTATGATATCTCTCCTGGCGTCTATGATGCTGATTAGAAAATTAAAAAAACTTTTCTTCACCTCACTTGAGTAGTAGTTTGGCCTTGACATGTTTGTTTTGAGAGTCCAATTCCTCCATTGTGATTGTTTTCTCTTCTAATTTGTCTATGGCCTAATAGTAATGATCATAAAAGACTTGTTGCTCCTCAATTAGTTCTATGGATACCATTGGAAAAGGAATTATGTTGTATTTCTCCTCATCACAAAAGTGGGTGGGTGTGGACTTGTTAACAGATACATCAATAGTGGCCATAATTTGAGTCCACAAAAATGGTTTGAACAAATGTTGCGAAAAGGGTTTTAATAGGTACTTCACATCATTTACCTCTTGATCTAATACACATTCTTCTTTTTGTAGACTACGAGAATCAAAAGCTCCACACATCCAACTTGTAGTGTCTTGATGTAACCATGATGGCAGTTTAGTGTTTGGTGAGGTTTTTGAATCCAACTCCTAGATTGGTGTCCTCAAAACATCCTTGTAGGAATGATCCTTTAAGATTATCCGTGTAATTGATCCAACTTGTTTCAAGTATAGTCGTTTCTCCAATCTTTAATCAATTGTATTTTTCTCATGAAAGGTTTTTCCAAAGTGATTTCATAGTTTAGTTTTTTCCCAAAATCTACAATGGTAGAAGTGTCCTAATAGTCAATTCCACAAGAGCTGACATCACATTTTCTAATAAGTCCATTGGTTTCTCAATATGTCCATTTGCCCCAGTTGCAATTTCATTTGTGTTGTTGACTTGTTGGATTTCCTCAGGCTTTCCAACGTGTGTTCGTTGCTATGGATATATGCTCTCCACTGTCTAGAACAACCATGATCATCAGATCTTTGTATTATACTGGAAGGGTTGTGTTTTCTTTTTTTCCTTCACCGTAATCTCCAACTTTTCTCGTGGGCACGGATTTGACAATCTTTTCTCGTGATTCCTCCCTATGAAATTCTTCAAGATTTCCCTTGGTTGATCCCATTAACCCATCTTTTCCATGGTTTGTTGCAGATCCCTCCATAGATGTGGTCTTATCTTGAGCATCTTAGCTAGTGTGATAGTATATTGAATAGGAGTTGATAGGATTGACTATAAATTCTCCACATTCAAAGTCTACTTTGGTCTGTTCAGTTTGGTTATTTTATAGACTATTGACTTCTCTTTGTTTTTACCAAGGTATTAGGGTAATGTTTGAAGCATCTAAGATTTTGATAAGTCTAATTGCTCTATCTCCAATCTCCATACAAAGATTTTTCATCTAGTTCCATGGGTGGTTGATCTAACCATACTTCTTTGATAGGAGCCGACTTCAAAGTCAAGCTTTTGTTCACTTCTTTGACTCGTTCCCACAAGTGATTTGACCAATCTTTGTCAACTAAAGGAACTCCATCTAGCCCCTCCTCAGTGGCTGGAACTATTACTTATGCTACAGATTCCCTCAACTCTTTAACATTTTACATTTTTTTCTTGTCTGATTTAGTATGAATGTCTACTGGTCTCCTATGAATTCCAATTTTAGCTTTTGTTTCTCTAGGATAGATTCCATGATTTGCACTAAGTTTTGCAAGCTTCAAGCTTGGAAGCTTCCATGTCAGGTGTTGGGTAGCTGTTCCATTTTGTTTCTACTGTCTACTTTTAATCTCACTTTGAAAGCTTCCAAGGCCGCAATGATTGGTTTGTATATTTTGTCTACTAATACAGATCCTCCCAATTTTGGGTTTGATTCTTTAAAATTTTGATGAAAATGTTTGAGTCACTTCCTCTACTCTTTTTTCGACTTTATCCTTGATATCCCTTTTTTGTTTCTGTGTTCAAAGATCATATCATTTGCAATGCTCTTTTTTTGAGTCTTTCTAAGGTTTGTTGGGTGTATTTAACCTGCTTACAATTTTTGTTATTTTTTCTTGGCATGTGCCCTAGTAACTACTAGAATTGGGATACATTCCCTTTGTTATTTGGATGCTTGGGACACCCATATGGAAAATGTCCACCCTTGCAACCACACTGCAAGCAATATGCCTTGATTGGTCCAACATTCTTATCGGGCTCAAGACAATAATTTTTCCAATGATCATCTGATCTTTAGTTATGGAAATTCCCTATTCTTGGTTTAGGCATTGGTTTCATCATGGGTGGCCTAGCTCCGTGGTTGGTAATGAAGTAAACTGGCGCTGTGTCAGGAGGTGCTTGATAAAATTATTCTTCCATGATAAGAGTTGGCTGAGTGTACCACTCGTCTCTATTCCCACACTTTTTGAACTAGCTTCATTATAAGACGTGATTGGTACTAAAGACTTCTCGTCCACTTGCCCTTCATGTAGCATGTACTTGACTGGTACATTGTTGTTTCCTAGTAGTGGTGGTTGCTAGCCTAATATAGGTTGTGGTCTTTCCATAGCCATAGGTGTTTTTGGAATTGGTTCCATTTTAGGTGGATACCTATACATTGATTTTCCTTGTTGTCTCATTGGTGCAAACTAGAAATTTTCAATGTATCTAGGCTTGTAATAGAACTCATACATTTTGTGGTTTGTCCATTTTCCTTTGATGGAAGACCATTTTGATGGTTTGGGTTGCCCCATAGGCTACCCCTATGGTGGACCTTATCCCAAACTTTGCATTGGCAGCGTTTGCATGTTATTCATCATATCATTCATGTGCTTAAGCATGTCCTCCATAACATTGATAGGAACCACCACAGTCGGTCCTGCTTGTGTTGGTATATATAGTATGGTCCCCTCACTTTGAGTATCCTTAAAAATGCTTTTGTCATTGGAAATTTTGCAGCTATCCGAGAAGGCAATTGCATCTAGAGTGCATGCTTCCCAAGTAGTATGTTTCTTACTATACATAATGACATGCAAATCCTTGTTGAATAATCCTCCTAGGAATAGTGAGACAAGCATTTCCTCATTTGGAATCTCCAACTCCAAACATCTATCAATGTATTTCCTCATCCAACATACAAAATCTCTTATGGTTTATCCTTGTTTCTATTTGATGTTGTAGATTTGTGCTATAATGCAATGTTTGATTCCCATTTTCAAGAAAGAAGCAACAAATTTCATAGCCAAAGTTAATAGATCAGTAATAGACCCAGGAGGTATGGTTTGGAACCAATTCAAATATTTTCCCTCTTAGGTCATTCCAAACCCTTCAAATTGAGTATGGAATTCTGTTATGTATTTAGCTCTTAGAACCTATTTGAAGCTTGCTAAATGGTCATGTATGGACCCCTTGACCTACTATATTTCTTGACCCATTTTTGGAAATCAGCTGGTCTGACTCTATAGTGATGTTCTACACCCACTCTCTTGGCCGATGTTTCTCCTATTAAGCCTTCCAACTAGTTGCTTGGTAGGTTTGACTCATGTGGACCTCTTCTTGTTCTGATTTCACTCGTTCTTCTCCAGTTAATGGTGGTTCTCGCATATCTACCCCAATTTCCATCACTGAGGTGACTACCTTGGGTTGTACTTCCCCACCAATTGGCCATGCTACCAAGGATCTCTCATTTGGCCCCAAGTTCTATTCTGTTTCAGGTGTTGTTCCCATAATGAATTCTTAGATTCAGTATCCTTGGTATTTTATCTGTTCAATCTCTTTTGGAGTCATCGTAACAAAGTTATTGTTATAGAAATCCTTGAAGAGGTGGACTCGAAGGTTTGCTAAGCCCTTCTTCCTTATCTTAAAAATATACATGATTTTCAAGGGTGCCCACTACCCTAGTTTGGCATGAGTAGTCCAAATTAAGTATGTAACATTGAACATGTCCTCCCAATAGTAAACTCCAAGCCTTGGGTTCTCGATAAGTATGTGCTTTAGAGGTTTGGTGTCTATCAAGTCATATCCTTATAACTCTAACAATGGTGGTGTCTCGTTTATAGCCATGTTTGGAATCAGAGTGTCAATCTCCAATCCCCATCGATCTATAGTATCAAGATTTTGTGTTTTGAGATATTCCACACCAATTTTCATCCATGTAGAAGATATCTTGCTTGTTAGCCCTAAAATACTCTTCAAACTCAAAAGTGTTGTCATCTACCCTTACTATGTACTCCTTGTTAGGATCTAGATAAATATGTGACTTATGATTGTTAGCCTTATAGAAGGTAAAAGTGTGCTTGAACCTGAGAGAGGTTCCAACCATCGATTGGGTAAAAAAAGAATACTTCCCAGAACTTGAGTCGGAGTGAGTGTCGATCTCTTCTTCCACCATAGTCTCTAATGGCCTCCCTTGGTTTATGTTTTTTGTTGTAGATACTCTAGTTGCAGTCTCTTGGTTGCATCCATTAGGAAGAGGAGGGGGTGTAGGAGGGCCTCTTTATTTTCCATGAGCTTATGGAGGTGATTAACAATTTGGCGAATAGGTGCACGCCATGTGTGTAAGAATGGTGGGCATGTAAGAGATGTGTAATAGTGGTCAAAGGATGCACTTTTCTCCCCAAAAAAGAGGTGGATAATTTTATGATTTTCGGCCTTCTATAACTCCCACATATGAACTCCGATTTGAGCGAAGATCATAGATTTGTAATCTATGCGTAGAGCTCTTTCCATAGATATGCTACATGATATGGTTTTACCCACTAGATTTTAAATTCCATTTTGGGGGGAAACTTTGAATTCAAATAAACTAGACATTTTTCTTGTTTGGATTCAAAAGTTGTACTTTGATTACTTTCTTAATACTAAAGGTTTGACTTCCTTAAACTGCCAAATAAAGAGGCCCTCATAGACCCCATTCTCTTCCTAATGCTTGATTCACAATAAAACGTCCTGACTATAGGTACATAAAGACTTGAACTTCTCAATGAAAATAAAGACCTGGCTTCCCATACCAATACCAACCCGTTTTAGATGTAGTCAATTCAATCTGGTAACTTTTCAAAGATATTTCTGATTTCCTTGTGAAATCGAAGTTATATAAGTTAGTCTGATGATCATATGGATATATAAGAACTCTTGATGAATTGTTTTTTGCTTCAATTCTATCAAAATAGCCACCATGTCAATCTACAACCTTAATTTATAGAAATCTCAAGTTCAAGTAACAATGTCCAAATGACTTCAAACTTGCTAGGCTAGTTTCTCAAGGTGTCTACCAACTATCTACACCAAAAAATTTCTATTTTGACCTTTCTAGCTGGTAGGAGATAATAAGCACGCTTATTATCTACTACTAGGCCAAAAAAATGACAATTTCTGCACTTTTTCTTGTCCACACTAGTCAAGTATGTCTCCAACAAGCCTTGAATGTGGTTATTTCAATTTTTTGTCAACTTGGTCTCAATCCCTAGTAGCTTCTATATTTGGTAGTTTTAGATGCAATTTTGATGATCATGCAACTCAAATGATGTCCAAATAACTTGAAGCTTCGCAGAAGCATTCTTTTCCTTCCCTAGACCCAATCCTTTTGAAAAAACTTACAAAAGTCAATTTTTTAGGGTGGGAGATATTAAGTGCGCTTAATATCTTCAGGGTCAACATGAGGTGATTTTGCAAGTTTTTCAGCTTGTGTTGGTGGCTTGCACTCTACGCAAGCCACAAATCGAGTTTCATAAAGTTTGGTTCAATTTTGAGGTTTCTAAGCCAAGTTTTGTGTCTATAGTTTGGTTTCAAATATTTCTGAGTATATCCAACAACTTACAAGTCCAAATTCCACCAAACTTGAACCACTGTCTCTTTACAATATGCTGACACCTATGGAGTTAAAAAAAGAACACCATATTAATGAATTTGAGAATTTCCCAATTCCCACTTTCAAAACAAGCTTAATATTTGACCACATGCCCTAATCTTAGACAAACTTTTGAGAGCATGGCTCAAAAGAGTTTTTCAAGTGCTACCTTTTTGAAGGCTTTGGTCTTAAAAATTGTTTGATATTTATCCATATGGACAAATCCTCAAGACATTGGTGATTCCCAAATTGGCTTTAAAGTCTCAAACTCTCTAATATGGTGTTAAAGGTCAAAAGCTTGCTTTCTCATGCCCCTAGATATTAAGTGCACTTGTATCTTGGTGATAAATTTTTGCACTTTTTTCAAAATTTTCATCTCCCTCAGTTGCAACAAGGTATTTAAAAGACCTATCAAGAGGTTTGGTCAAGTTTTGTTTAGTTTTGAGTGTTTTCACCCTCAATTGTCTGTTTGTTTAGAGGGTGGACTATTTTGGCCCAATTTGGTATCCAAATACAATTATAACCACGTGCCTTTGTAAGAGTGTTCACTTATCATCTAAACAAGCTGTCCATGTGGAGAAAGTTCAATTTCAAGCCTAAAAAAAAAAATCTTATTATGTATAGGATAGATTGTTGGAGCTATTTATGGCTCACTCTACTCAACTTGGTCTCACCTATATATTTGTATATTGTCCTCAATATGAATCAGCCTTTGGAAGTGTATATAGTGTGTCTCTTGTCTCATCTCTCTCTCTTTTTCTCTACATATCACCATGGTATCAGAGCGGTACCAATCACGCGATGATTAAATTCATGGTGACAAAACAAAGTATGTCTATGCAATTCGCATATAAGATTCAAAATTGCTATAATTTTTTTTTTTGAGGATTGATTCTTGCTAATTATGGTTGTTTTGTGTTAAGAAGAATAGGATAAGTATTTTGTGTGGTGTTTATTGCTAATCCATATGGTAAATCATTGATTATGTTTGCTTGTTGATTTGTCTTTTGACACCTCAACTTCGTCTCAATTTTTGGGGTCTTCTCCTCAAAATTTGGAGAAACAAGAAAAGATCTATAGAGAGTAGCGCAATGGCACGTTTTGTCCAAAACTTGCTCGTCTCCTCGCGCTCTTCAATTGGAGTCCAAGGTTTGCATCAATCGAACTTCGCAGTAAAAAGTTATGCTATTTTTACTACAATCGAGCTTGACGCAGATTTCATCCTCGTGCCTCTTTATGAAGCGTCCATGATCATTTTTTTAATTTTGGTGTCAACTTTTTTGATCAAATTTAGTGTTTTGCTATTCATATTGTGGCTGTCAATCTTGAGTCTCACGTCACTCTATTTTGAGAACTCTTTTATTATTAACATCTCCTTTTTCTTGCTTTTTTGGGTGACGTCCTTCACATCTTTAAACATTTGTTGAGTATCCTTCTTGCGTTTATCATTGAAAAAAAATAGACCATTATATTTCTCTCATCCTCAATTGTAGCCTTCACTATATATGGTGTGCAGATTTTTACGATCTTATCTTATACATCTTCTAACAACCAAATATGGCTAGGACTATTCTCGTCAACGGTTTTCCTTCTCGCCAGCGTTCTGTTACTCCTTTCCAAGGCCAAGGATTTCTTGGTTTGGAAAGCAAATATGTTGTTAATTGTTGAAGGCAATGAACTCTATGATGTTGTCCTTGGAAATCGTGTATGTCCACCTCAGCCTGTTAATACGGATCATGACAACGTGCTTATCACTGAAGGACCTGTGTTTGAAGACTGGCATGTTGTGTATATGGATTGGCAGTGACATGAAAAAGTAGCTCGTCGGTATATTTCTTTTTCTCTTAGTGATTCCCTTTTGCTTCATGTGTATGAACTGCTTACTTTCCATGACGTATGGAAGTACCTTATTGCATTACTGAAATACTTTATTTGAGAGGTTTGCCAAACAACTCACAATATGAATTTGTTATTTCCATGATGGGACATATTGAGTCTTTCAAAAATCCATTATTGATCAACTTTCTATTGCTAGTGATCCTGTTTGACAGAAACGATTGATTACACTTCTCCTTGACATGGTAAAGTACTCTTCCTATGATAGCATTGTTACCATTCTTTCTAATAAAGATGGTCTCGATTTTGACTAAGCCTGCATGTCCTTGATTGAATACTCTCAATGTTAAGAACGACGTAATGCTGGTCATGATACGGCTATGATTTCACAAGAGGAGACTGAGTCACAATAGATGGAACCAAATTTTTATGCTCAAAGGCATCCATTTCAATGAGGAAACCGCAGTGATGGCCATCACGATAATATTATCTCTCGTCTCAAATTTCCTAATAAGCATTGTTCTCATTGCAACAAAATGGCCATACTGAAGATGCTTGTTGGGCACGTCAATTTGATGAAGAACACAATATTACCACTAAACAATCACGTTTATCTAGAGATTTTTTTTTAATAATATTGTGGATGATCTGATCACCCCACTCATATGTGCTATAAGCTTTGATTTGACACAAATCGTAATAGAGAATATACTATAATAAAAATTGAAACAATACTAGAAACAACCTGTATCCTATGTTCAGTTTCTCTAGACAAAATACTTCATGTACGTGATGGAACACTTTCTATTATCAATTTTGGTGCTAAAAGAAATATGACATATCATTCTAAGTGGCTCCATAACTATCATCCACTATCAGCTCAACGTGTTTTTTATCTTGCTGATGATACGGCTTGTCAAGTAAAGGATATTGGAGATTTATATTTTGGTACCTTATCTTCTTCCACTTGAATTTTGTGAGGAGTATTACATGTACCAAATCTTCAACGTAATCTTCTTTCATGCGCTAGACTTGTTTATTATGGTCTCGTTGTTGAATCTGATCATACCAAATGCCAAATTGAGAAAGATGGATAGACTACAGCCACTTCTTCTCAAAATGGTAATTTGTTTGAACTCTCTCTCAATGATGCTATGGCAAATGTTATCACTTCTTCAAGTGATCATGATTGCGAGGTATGTCGACATCACCAATTTGTTCATACTGATTTCTCAAAACTCCTTCATCTTCAGCGTCGTGATCTTGTTCATGGAATGGATCTTAAAGCTCATCCCCAGATGGGAATTTGTGAGTTTTTTGCTCTTGGGAAACGTAATCGTAAACCCTTTCCTCTCTCAAATATAGCTCATTCTCATGATATATTGGATCTTGTTCATACTGATATATGCAGACCTCTACCTTCTTCAAGATCACAATATCGCTACTTCATTACGTTCATTGATGATTTCTCACGGTATACGACTTTATTTCTACTTAGACAAAAATCTGTGGCCTTATTTGTTTTCAAATAGTTTCACAAGGTTGCAAAACTTCAAACTGGTTGTTGCCTCAAGAATCTTTGTAGTGACAATGGAGGTGAATATGTTTCTCAAGAGTTTGTGAGTTACTGTGCTAACAATAGAATTCATCATGAACACACTATTCCATATTCAACTCAAAAGAACGGCGTTGTTGAATGAAAGAATCAAAGTATGCTTAATGTTGTAAATGAATGCTGATTCATTCTGGGTTATCTCGTGTTTTTTGTGCTAAAGCTACTTTGACAACAATATTTATTGAGAATCATCTTCCTACTACTGCACCCTCTGGTAAGATACACATCACAGCATGAACAGGTGACATTCCTTTTGTATCTCATTTTCGAACCTTTGGATGTATTTCTTATATTCATGTTCCAAAGAAACATGAACAAAGCTTGATTCTCGTGGTCTTAAATCTATTTTTACTAGATACTCTAACACTTCCAAAGGCTACAAATCTTATGACCCTTCCTCCAAGAAAGTAATTGTGAATCATGATGCTACTTTTAACGAACAACTTATGGGAGGCTCATGGTCCATGGATAATTTGGATGATACTAAATCATTGCTTTAGTCTTTTTCATTTCTTTCAGATGATAAAACTTTTCCTATTGTACAACTTTCCTCTTCACAACCATCCCCAATGATGATATTAATATTTTTGTTGATCTGCCTATTGATTTTGTACATGGTTCATGTCATGTTTATGATGATGATATTGTTGATAATTCTCTCTCTACTTCTAAAGATCCCTTTACTTATAATGAAGCTATCTCTTCACCACAAAAGGATCAATGGCAAGAGGCTATAGAAGAAGAGTACAATTCTCTTATCTTTAAAGGTACATGGATACTAGCTGAACTACCTCCTGGTCGTACAACTATTAAGTGTAAGTGGGTGTATAAAACAAAGGTAAAAGAAGATGGATCTTTTGACAAGTTCAATGCATGTTTAGTTGCAAAAGGTTACCCCCAAGTTGATAGTGTTGATTATCAAAGGACCTTTTCACCAGTTGTTTTCATTACAAGTGTTCAAGTTTTATTGGCATTTGCTATTCAATTTGATTTAGAAGATCATCAAATGGATGTGTAAACTGCTTTTTTGAATGGTGATGTGGAAGAGGAAATTTATATGGGACAACCAGAAGGGTTTGTTATTTCAGGTAAAGAAGGACTTGTTGTTTAACTCCTTAAGAAGCTATATGGTCTCAAGCAAGCTTCGTGGGCCTGGTATACAAAATTTGATCTTTTTCTCACCTCCAAAGGATCCATCTCTTGCTCTCCAAACCCCAACTTATATATAAATCTCCAAGGTAGTTGTTTTGTGAGTCTTGCTCTTTATGTGGATGATACCATCCTTGTTTCCAACTGGCTTCATGTGCCAACAAATCATCAACCATGTCAAATATGTTCTCATCCTCAAACTCGAACTGTCCCTAAGAGGCGTGTGGAGTTGCTGCATGAAGTAGAGCTAGTACCACAATCACTAAGTGCCATGCCTTGTCTCACTCACTCTTGCCATTGTGTTTCATTCTTATGTGCCCTCCCACCACCACTGATAACAAACCAATAGTGAGGATCCTCAAGCGAGGGGGAATGGTGCTCCCCTCTACTCGACCTCTTTTTTGAGGGATCCAAAGCCACTCCTTCTCCACATGCACCATCTTTCATGTTCTTCTCTTAAGCATTGGTCTATAGCAAAGCGTGTTTTGATATAATGAGAAGGCAATAAAGATTTTGTTTTAGTCTATTGACAATAAATGATATCAAATTCTATGAAATCTCTCTCTCTCTTTTGGGTTACACAAATGAAATTTGGAGCAAGCTCACATTTATCTATGCGATCTACTAGTGGCAATTGATTCTTCATAAATGGTTGCCTTATTTCTTGGACCAATAAGAAACAACATCATGTTGCAGTTTCTACGACTGAGCTTGAATATGTTGCAGCATCACTTGCAGCTTGTGAGCTGATCTAGCTTCAACAAATGCTAGTCGATATTTGTCATTCTTCTCTTTCTAGCACACCCTTGCGGTGTGATAACCAGAGTGGTATTAGTCATGCAAAAGACTATGTTCAACATAATAAGTCAAAGAATATTGCTGTGCATTATCAATATGTCCGTTATAAAGTACACAAAGGCGCCATAATGGTTGAATACTATTCAAGTGACTAGATGATTGCAGACACTCTTACCAAAGGCCTCAACGAGTCACACTTTATCCTCTTGTGCTCGGATCTTGGAGTTGCTTTGACCTCACTCTTTTTAGATTAGCTTCTTTGCAATTATGATAGCTTTGTATATATGACATTACAATCATATAGGTACCATGCACTATGCACACTCCACACTTGCACACTATAATCTGCTCATCACTGGTTCATATTTTCACATTTTTATAGGGGCTTGGGTTTTTCCCTTGAACTCCCCAAGGGGCCTTTGTTTGCATGGGGGTGTTGGAGCTATATATGGCTCACTCTACTCAACTTGGTCTCATCTATATATTTGTATCTTGTCCTCAATATGAATCAGTCTTTGGGAGCATACATGGTGTGTCTCTTGGCTCTTGTCTCTCTCTTTCTCTCTACATCTCAACATAGATTGTGTACTTTGTTGGGAGTTTGTTGGCATTCAGGTCTTATAGAAGGTATTACACACACTTTTAGCCAATCAAACTCACTTTTACATGCATCTACTACTTGGGAGATAATAAGATGAATTTTGACCGAACTTTGAAAATTTTCTAGCAAGTTATATTTTGACCTACCCGTGGGTGGCCATAGCTTTTCCAAGATCAATGATGATCAAAAATGCTATTTTGATGCTTTGAACTCATCTTATGGGTGCCGAAACGAAAATCTTTGAAATTTTTTGCAAGCACTTCAATGATGTCAATTCAGAGGGTGAGATAGATTGGAAACCTTCCTTGATTCCTATTTAGCCTACTCCTAATCAGGAAAAAGATAGTGGAAAATGTCCACCAACACTAGTTTTTATGTGTTTTTTTCTTGAAAAGTGTGTCAACTTTCAGACTTTGACATGGTTCAAGCTATCAACTATTAAAAAATGACCTAATATAAGCCTAAAGTTCCTCGGCAACAAGTACGACTACTCTCAAGACACATCTACCCAGCTGAAGTAGACACACCTCAATCGTGCAATTTCTAAAAGATGGTTTTTGTACTCCAAGCAAACCAAGAGAAAGTTTTTGGAAAATCCTACTGAGAACTGATGCATTTTTTCCTAGTTTAGGTCATCTCATCCCTCGCAATGACGCCAAAATGTGGGGGTCTCCGAATTCCAAGCCTCACTATCCTATTGTAGTGACAGTGAGAACCACGAACATAGATGTCATACCGTGGGATGAAGTCGACTCGACTAGTACATGGAGGCTACAATAGGTTTTCAATATATTGGAAAATACACTTAATCCTTATCTCACACAAATCTATACTCTACTGCATGTCAGGTTGCAAAAGCTATCTATGGTAGTGCAGATTAATCTCATTAGTTCACTAAGAAAATGGAATCTGATAAAGATGAGTTAACAACATCTAAATACACATGCTTGAACCCTTAAATCCCCCTTTCAACCACTTGCCAAGAGTGCACTTATTATCTGCAGGGCATATTTGACCTAATTGTTTTTGACCCCGTATACACCTCAAAGCTCTCCAATGAAGCTACTACACCTCTCCAATGCATAAAGTGCAGTTTTACTATGTAAAGCTAGAGTTATGAGTATATGAGTAGATTAAGGAGTGGGTGAGCATCAACAAAAACAAAGTTAAAGCATGAAAAAAGCACAATGTTTTAAAGAGCTTTCACCTATGAACGTAATGAAGTAAACGACACTTCAATCGGACATTTCACAAGGAATTTATGAGCTTGAGAAAGAAGAAGGAGAGTACATAGTGCTCTACAAGTCAGTCATATGCTTATTATCCAAAAAAGTCTTTGTAGGTTTTACAAAAAATTGGCTTTTATACCTTAGCCAAATGTTCAAGGTTCAAAAATGAGGAAAAAGTTATGATTATCAATAGCCTAGAATTTCTTCATACAATCTAGAAGCACGTAGCCCCGCTATGTTTGGCTCCTTATCACATAATAGCTACAAATGAGTCCAAAAATCAAAAGAACTACAATGGCTTAGGGCTATGGGTGTCCACAATGATCTAAAGTGAAAAATTACATCTGAAATTACATCAAAGGTTGTATCTAGGCTCCCAATGCTAGCTATGTGCTAACAAGAGTCAAGTTTTACTACATTCATTTTGGCTTGAGCATGTCATGTGTGCTACTTATGTACCTAATACATGTCCAACCAAAGCCTTGTAGTCTATGACTCCTTTTGAAGCATGGCATGATAAGAAGCCATCTATTGATCACATGCACATTTTTGGTTGTTTAGATTATACTTTGGTGCCACAAAAGCAGTGAAAAAATTTGAATGTTGAGGTTGTCAAATGTAATTTTGTTGGTTACAATCTTGAAAGCAAAGATTATAGGTTATATCATCCAAAGATAACACGTATTTTTGTTTCATGGTGTCAGGAGTTTTTTGGAAGAAGGGATTGTGCATATGTACATACACATGCATGGTGCATCAAATAAAGGATTGTCCATTTTTCAGAGCCAGGTGGTACGTGGGGCCTACATGTGTACAGTTAGAACAACATGTACATAGTGCATCGATTTTCACTATCACCAGTATGAGTGTGTTTTCTCTATAATAATGAGGAGTTGCTAGCACATAAAACTTATCAAGGAAGGGCCGATGACATGAGGTAAGCATGTGCATCAGATGGCATCTAGTGGCGTAAGGAGGTTGAATACTTGCACGTGGATAAGTACGGACACAACGTGGGTGTTTTCTTGTGATAATTATGCAAACGATCATCATGAGGACCATATTTTGGAGCCACTTCACGTGGTGGAGGGATGCATTATTGGAAAAAGTTGAGTGCCAGGTGTGCGGATGGATGCAGCAGGGTGACAACTATGCACTGCGAGGCCACTTTTTGGCCTGTTCGGCGTCCGTTTGAGGTCAACTAAAAGGCCAAGGGTACCCAAGTAATAAAGCTAAGCGTGGGAACTGAAAAAACCGAGAGAAGACCAGAAAAAATGTGGAGAGAAGAGGAGGAACAGCCGCAATTGTGTTTTTGCTGTTTTTGGAGCCCGTTTTGGTCGTAAACTGGTCAATCTGAGGTCGGATTTGAGCACTTTGACATTGTAGACTGGGGTTTTGGGCCGTTCTACATGCGATGAAGCTATCCATTTTTCCAAATTCCTCACTGGTTTTCTGCTGATTTGGCTGTGTAAGTTTCTCCTATGAGCGAAGCTTCTACTCCAATTTGTGATTGTATCTGGCATACTTTACCCATATTGTGTGAGCTATTTGACCCATTGGTGTTGGCCCAAGCTCAATTGTATCTAAACATCAGAAATTCTACTCTTTTGAGCTGAGTTTTTTGGGCGTGTGTGTGTGTGTGTGTGTCTCTATGTGGAGTGGGTAAATGGGTAGTCTCTCTCCTCTCACTCCATATGTGTGTTTCCTGTCTCGGCTAGGTGGGTTGTGTAAGCCGAGTGGTGCCCCATAGTGTGTGTGTATATCATCCCAAGAGTGTGTGTTGCGTCATTATAGAGGCGTTCTGTGTGTTTCCATCCCGCTCACATTCTTTTGGCGCCCCCACGGAGGATCTTCTTCGAGTACCTTCTGCTTCGAGCTGCAAGCTTTGAGATTCGGGATTACATGTTGCAGGTTACAGGTTACAGGTATAGGTACAAGTGATTTACACAGGTACATGTAGCTGGAGTAGAGTGATACACTGACAGTGGAAGTCACTTGCACTTGTCGTGGGTATGCATCATTTGGCACCTGCTTGAGCGCATTGTCTGTTGATATTGTACATTACTTGTAGAAAATGCCATTTTACGCCTTTGTGGAGCCATACTTGGTTTTATTTGGTAGTCCCAGCCATTTTTGAGACTTGGTCTGAAAGATAGTCATTTCTGAGACTTGACTATACGAGATTTGCATAAGCCTTTGTGAGAGGGTCGATAGCGTGAGGTTTTATTGAGCTGGGGGATTCTCAAATGTGAGATCCTTTCAGTGATACAAGTAGCTGGAGCACCCTTTTTGTGACCTCGCCATAGGCTATGTACTAGTGATTCCTACTTGATGCTCGGGTTCTGTTGTTGGCTTTTTATGCATACATATACAATCTATATTTTGGGTTCTTACTGCTCTACTTCTGGGGAAACTCTGCCAAAATTTTTCCAAGTTATGATGGCTGGTTTTTTGGTCTTTTAAGTCATTTATGCTCTTATGCTGCTGAAATTTTGGCAAAATCAGAGGATAAGATAGGTGTGCTTTCTTGGGAGCTGCATGGTTGACTTTAATGGATGATTAAAATTGCCCTCAATTCACTCCTTTTCATTTAACTCAAAAAATCCAGATAAATGTTCATGTGTCTAGGAAGATTTTTTTCCAGGAGCACATAGTCTTTATGTTTGGGCCTAGAAGATTACAAGAGATACTGGAATGCCCTTTTCCTATTGTAATTCCAATGATTAACTATGAAAACTCATTTGATGTGCATGTGTTTGTCCTTATCTAAAGACCAGCTCCATTGAAGTTTCTAGGGATTGAGTCAGTCAAAAGTTTTGTGTTCTTGCACGTGTGTTCGAAGGGGTTCTCAAAGCATTGTAACTTGGGTAGCCATGGCTTTCTCTTATCCGGAATTTCATGGAAGAAGTGATGAAGATGTGGAAGACTTTTTGGAAAAGATGGAGGTTGCCTGCATTAGCAATCAGATTCATGACCCGACGCAGATGTTACGTCTTCTCCAAATTCGTTTGAAGAGTGATGCACGAGTTTGGTCCAAAGCATTTGAAGAGGAGTTGCGTGTGGTTGATCCACCTGTAAGATTGAGTTGGGACAATCTAAGGCATGGATTAGAAGGGAGTTTGTGAAGATAGAAGATCTTGACAAAGTGTGGCAAGAAGTACAAGGTTTGGTGCAGAAGGAAGGTGAGCCAGTAGATGCATACATACGTAAGTTTTCATTGGCGTGGGAGTGGATGTGCAAGGCCTTAGCACCATAAGTACCCCCACCTGACATGATGAAGAAGGACAGGTTCTAGGCTGGTCTTTGGGAGAATATACATTGGAGAGTGGAGCTAAAGAAGCCTAGGAAATATGAAGATGCATTGGAGGTGGCAAGGAACAAAGAGTGGAAGCTGAGAAAAATGAGCGAGTTAGGGCTGGAGTATTTGCCCATGAGGTTTGAATATCAGCCTATGGACTCTTTACAAGGTCACATGCCACGGGTTCATCATGAACCAGTGGTTTCTGTTACTCCTCAGGTTATGCCAGCAGTGGTCACTACAGCAGTGCAAGATGATGGGCTAAGGCAAGACATGAGACAAGTGGTACATTTAATGAACAATCTCAGCCTTAACATGCTTGGTCAAGTGGGAAATAATCGAGGTCGAGGGAGGTTTGCAAATCAGCCAGGAGGTGAAGAAAGACCTAGGAATGGTGTTGGACAAAGCAATGGTAGGTTCTGGAGGCAGACACCCACATGTTATAATTGTGGAGAGTTGGGCCACATCAGCCCGCAATGTGATAAGCCACCAAGGATGGGGGGAGACATGTATCCATTGCCAAGACAGGTGCTAACTAGGTCAAATGATTATGGCATCGAAATTAAAGGAGAAGAAGGAACCAGTGGATTAACCCAAGAGGAAAAGGGAAAGACAAAAGTGATAAGTGTAGTCACCTTAGAGAAGGCATCAAAGCTAGAGGATACATTAGTGATGCCTATTGGGAAGAGGACCACAGTGGACAAGGAAGGAAGAAGTGCCCCAGGTCCTAGTAAGAAGAAGGAAAAGAGTCATGAAGGCGAGGATGTCAAGGCCAAGAGGAAAAGGAGGGCTCGTTGCAAGTTTCATGTTTCAGATTTTCCACTAGGGGGTGGGCAATTAAGCTATGACTTGAAGGAGGATTTGACAAGCAAGAAAGCAGATGTTACTTTTCGGTAGCTTATAGAGATGGTGCCTAAGCTAAAGCGACAGTGGAAGTGGATGGTTAACCCAATGGAGAAAGAGCCAGAGAGAGGTTCAGTGAAGGTGTTGGCGATAGATGAGCTACCAGACATCTGTCCAATAGTAGATGTGTGGCACAAAAGAAAAAATATGGGACAAGGTTATGTGGATGGTGGAGCCCAAATATGCATCATAACACACTCATGCGTTCAGAAGATGGGTCTTACAGTGTCTGGGGTGTCACACTTTCAGATCAGATTGGCAAACCATCAAAAAGTAAAATGTTTGGGTGTTGTAAAGAGCTTAGAAGTGGAGGCATATGATGCAAAGGAGGTGGTTGATTTTCATGTGATGCCAGCAGGGTTGGGAGAATATCCTATTATACTGGGAAGACCATGGTTATGTGCAGTGGGAGCTGTTCAAGATTGGAGATGTGGTACGATTAGCCTCTATGGAAAGACGGGTGCCAAGAAGCTTTATAATATGGACACAAGGAAATGATTGGAGGAGCTTTATGAGGATGAGGACGAGTCTAGTGATGAAGACTATTCCACAGTGACTGATGAGGATAGTGATACTACTACTAGCAGTGATAAGGATGCTAATGTTGCATTTCTTTTGATTTGGACAAAGAAATCCAGGAGTCTCGTTTAGTTGAATTTGCAAATGAGGTTGAAGATGAAAGTGAAGGGCCTTATGAAGTGATTGAAGGGCTGATGCAAACCAAGGTTGAATTGTCAAAGAAGCAGGAATTGATGACACAAATGATCAGTAGAGACCTCTCAGCTATGGAGAAGGAGATATATTTGCACATGCAGGTCTATGCCGAAGTAATTGATCGTTTTCTTGATGCAAAGTTGATATATGGCATCTCTACAGGTTTTCCTTGGGAACTAGGTGGAACCTTGATTAAGATTTTGATGCAGGGAATGCAAAGTGTTTTTGTGTGGGATCCAGGTGGAATGAATATCTCTTTTTGCTGGTGCTGATCGTGAATGATCTAGCAAGCTAGGGGCTGGGAAAATTATGTCGGGAGTTTTTTGGAATAAGGGATTGTGCATATGTACATACATATGCATGGTGCATCAAATAAAGGATTGTCCATTTTCCAGAGCCAAGTGGTTACGTGGGTCCCACATGTGTACACGTAGAACAACATGTACATAGTGCATCGTTTTTGACTATCACCAGTATCGGTGTGTTTTTTCTATAATAATGAGGAGTTGGTAGTGCATAAAACTTCTTGAGGAAGCTATCCACGGGCCGACGACATGAGGTAAGCAGGTGTGTCAGATGGCATCTAGTGGCGTTAGGATGTCGAATGGGGTTAATACTTGCACGTGGATAAGTACGGACACAACATGGGTGTTTTCTTGTGATAATTATGCAAAAATATCATCATGAGGACCATCTTTTGGGGCCACTTCATGTGGTGGCGGGATGCATTATTGGAAAAAGTTGAGTGCCAGGTGTGCGGATGGATGCAGTAGGGTGACAACTATGCACTGCGAGGCCACTTTTTGGCCTGTTCGGGGTCCGTTTGAGGTCAACTAAAAGGCCAAGGATGCCCAAGTAATAAAGCTAAGTGTGGGAAATGAAAAACCTGAGATAAAACCAGAAAAAAAGTGGAGAGAAGAGGAGGAATAGCCGCAACTGTGTTTTTGCTGTTTTTGGAGCCTGTTTTGGCCGTAAACTGCTCATCCGAGGTCGGATTTGAGCACTTTGACATTGTAGACTGGGGTTTTGGGCCGTTCCAAATGCGATGGAATTTTCCATTTTTCCAAATTCCTCATTGGTTTTCTGCTGATTTGTCTGTGTTAGTTTCTCCTATAAGCGAAGCTTCTGCTCCAATTTGTGATTGTATCTGGCATACTTTACCCATATTGTGTGAGCTATTTGCCCCATTGGTGTTGGCCCAAGCTCAATTGTATCTAAACACCATAAATTCTCCTCTTTTGAGCTGAGTTTTTTGGGTGTGTGTGTGTGGCTCTCTGTGTGGAGTGGGTAAATGGGTAGTCTCTCTCCTCTCACTCCTTAGTTTGTTCCCTGTCTCGGCCAGGTGGGTTATGTAAGCCGAGTGGTGCCCCATAGTGTGTGTGTATATCATCCCAAGAGTGTGTGTTGGGTCATTATAGAGGCATTCTGTGTGTTTTCATCCTGGCCTGCTCACAACGGGATGTTGTATTTGTGGAAGACTGTTTAGTCTTTGTTATCATGTGCCAGAGATAGTAATGTAAGCTCACATGACATATATGACACTTTATTGCCTTTTCTTAATGGTGGAAACTTGAATTTAAGTTCAAATGTGGAAAATGTATAGCCTAAGGGGTTATCCTATTACTCATCCAGATGTAAAAGATGTACTTGATGTGGAAGGGGGTGAGAGTGAAGAGGCTAGGTGATGAAAAAATAAATAGCGCATACTTTCCATGACTGTAAACTGGACGCACCTATGTCTAGCTAGAATTGTTTAGGTTCTCACCATCCATCATATGCACCGGATTGTTATGCATTGGTTGTTTCTAATTTATGTAACAAAGAGGAACCTCTTTATTTTGATGAAACACATCATTCAAAAAATTAAATGGCTGTAATGCACATCAAAATATGATGCAATTTTAATGAAACATGGACTTCATGTGATTTGCCTCCTTGCATTGGTACAAAGTGAACCGTCATCTGGATGGCTTGCGTTGCTCTTCTCATCTCTCCTCTCTTGTCTCTCGTCGTGCCGGCGTAGCACTCTGCTCTCCGAGGTGTGCCTACGCATGTTCACTTCCTCTCTCTCGCACTCTATCTCTCTCTATTCGTGTATCTCGCGATTATGCGTCTATGTGGTTGCCAGATATGTCGATTAATCTGCTCTATGGTTTGTAGTATGCTATTTCGGATATTTTGCAGGGCAACCACGCCTTTCGTTTGTAGCAGTGGTATCAGAGCTGAGGCTACGCTCCAAAGATTGCAGATTCGGATAACCAAAAGCTAAGTGCTATTGTATTCTCTTGGTTTTAAAAATGTATAATTCGATGTCCTTGTTTTATATTATGTTTTTCATGCAAATTTGGTGTTAATCCTTCATTAATTTGTAATTAGTGAAAGATATCTAAATAAGATAGTATAAATGACAATTTTATACTATAAGCGCGATAAATATCGTCATAGGATTTGTATTGTAGACGAAGATGAACAGTAATAGGAGAAAAATTGGAGGTGCTTTGTCATAGGAAGGATCTTTTTGATGAGGTTTGAACTTGAGGCATGCTCCTCAAGCGGGAGATTCAATCACCATTCCACACATAATTGTTGCGAAGTAGAAGCGGGGCGATCACATAGGATGTCGTGGGACAACCCAGGAGTCAAGGGACATATATGTACCACTAAAGAAGTGTTGAAGGGTGGCTGGCTCACACCCAGTAGTGTCGTATAAGAAAAGAAGTGGCGTGACAATAGCTGAGGAAGAAAACCCATTAAAAACGACCTTTTATTTTAATTGGGCAAGGCAGACTCTCGAAATCGGGCAAGAAGACGTCCCTTGAGCATGGCACTTTGCATCTGCCTCTGCTATCCTCTACCCACGCAACTCTGCACGGACCCGCAAATTATTTTTATTTGTATTTTTTTTTGTCAGCATGCAATGGTCTCAGTTGCGCCGTCTCTGATGTGCGGATGCCTCTCTCTGGACGGTCAATTGCTCACCAAGAGCCCTCATCACTTACGTGCAGCTGTGAGCCTCTCTCTTTTTACCAGGATTGCCACCCACTTGATGTACTAATATGGCGGACACACGCTGACGGGGCAGGGCCTGCCAAGCTAACGTCACTGGCAGTAGTCTGGAATCGCTCAAGGAGGGAAGCAACGTCCGACTGCTAGTGCCGTAGAACTGATCATCATTGCGCTGCTCACCAACACTCACACTGGCTGTAATATCATTGGCCTTTCCTATCCACATGATTTGTTTTGCATGGCGGCGCCCCTTGTAGCAAGCTGCATGCGCCACTGGTGCCAAACATACTGTGGGTTGCAATTGAAGCGGCTTGCAGTTGGTGCATACACTCAACAAAAAGTAGGGGTGCTCCTGATCACACGTCACCTACCCAGCAATCAGTGGCACCCATAGTTCTGAGGTGCAACCAATCCATCTCGTCGTGCCCACCACCACTCTCTCACCTCGTGGAGCCGAAACCAGTCATGGGAGATGCAGCCCCTCGTTATCTCTCGACCACTTGCAAAAGCAGTAGGCTTGCAACGGGTTGCTCTCCCTCAAGACTAACTTACACGGGGTCTTAAGTGAAGGGCGAGAGGGGGGATTGACGGTAGGGAAGCCGGGCGCGAAGGGAGAGGGGATCTCGGCGCTCCACGTTAGCGTAAAAAGTAAACACGGACAAAACTTGTAAACGTGGACAGGCCTGCTGATGTGGCGGGGCTGGTGGCGTGGCGAGGCTGAGCTGCCCAAATGGTGGCTGAGTTGGACAAAAAATTTGGATTGGCGTTGGGCACGGGGTGCATGATTGGGGGGAGAGGGAAGGTGTCCTTGGGCATGCAAGAGGCTCTGCATGCAAAATCAGGGGGAGCGGGTCTTATCGGCAGGATTGCTGAGGGATTGCCAGTGGGGCATTGCGCACAGGGAGGGCGCTGTGAGTCTGGCATATCCTTTTTGTGGAGGGGATAGGTGAGCAACAGGGAGTGTGGGGTGCTGGAGAAGCCCAATGGCGCCAACAAGGGGAAAAACACAGCGTTCCGGCAAGAAAGGGGCCAAGAGCGGGCATGGTGTTGAGAAGTCATCCACGGTTGGGGAGGCTGCAGGGGTGGCCACGCCTCCAAAACCTATCTGAAGTAGCCCCCGTCTGAGAGCAAGGCAGATCATAGACCTGAACGCCAACCCTTTTGAAGAAGGCCGACCCCAAACGCCTGCTTCTACCAATCCACGACCTAGGAAGAAGTTGGAGAAGGCGTTTGATTGGAATGAGGAGAAGGATGAGAAGATGCCAGCACAACCCATGTCCTACCCCAAAAAGGCAGCAGAGGCTGCAGTTGCAAAAAGGAAAGGCAAACAGGTCCTTGATGAGGAGGTAGGTGACACCAAGTTGAAGGAGGGGCAGCCGAATGATACAAAAAGTAAAGTAGGCCAGCCAGGTGAATGCAAAGAAGATGACAAGGAGATTGAGGGTAGTAGCATGCAGTTAATGTCGTCCGGGTTGATGCCATATGTGGAGGTGTTCTTGCCCGATGGGAAGCTTGCCCGACAATGTCGTGCAAGTGATGAATGCCCTGGACGGTTTCGCTTTGAGTTGGTGAGGTTGCGAATGGAGAGGCATCCCAAGAGAGAACATGGCCTTGAAATACACATCCCAATGCAAAAGTCGGGTCGTGCTTCCCAGGCTCAATTGCCCTCGAGAGCCAAGGCACCAAGGTCGAGAGTAGAGAAAGCTGAATGGCAGAAGTGGGCAAAGAAGCGGTTTGAGGACAAAGAGAGGAAGTTCGCAATAAATGTAAAAAAGGCTGAGGATCTTCATCATCTTCGAGCAATTGAGAAATGGGACAAGCTCAGACCAGAGTTTAGAACCGTGCCAAAGGAGCAATTTGTGGAGAATATTGTGAAGGAGTATATGACTGCCTACCATGCATCAGCTCAATTGCGCCTTGCACGCATTCAAAAACGTATTGACGAAGGCTATGATGCACATGTAAGCTGGTTAATTAATTGGTTAAGTGACTTCTTTCTTGCATGCATATGTATGTTGTTTAGGTCCCTTGTATGTTTGAAGTTTTATCATGTTAGCATGGTTAAGTTCCTTGTTTACTTATGGTTGCTATGACAAGCGTTTAAGTCTCAAAGGTTAGGTAATTTCACAGCTTTTATGTTTTGAAGGGCAGCTTGTATTGTGTTCAAAGTGTTTCTATGCTTATGGATGCTACAATTTAACTTACATTTCTTGTATTATTTGAAGCTTCATGAAGCATGTTAGCTGGTTGTAGCTTTCATGGCCACTAGGTCTTTCCTCGCGCTTGTTTATGGGCCTGTTTTACCCACCCACCATTGTCCAAGTGTTGCTCCATTTGCTTGTGAGAATGTTTAAGTTCCTTGCATGTTTTGAAGCTTCATGAAGCATGTGAGCAAGTTATAAGTTTCATGGCCATTGTCTTTCTTTGTAATTGGGAGTGCCATTGTCTTTCTTAGCTAAAGTAGGTCCTATTTTCTCTCATGAATCGCCCCTAAATTAGTGGCCAATTACCTTCCTACATTAGCTCCTACATTGCAGCCCTAGTTAGCTCTAGATATTACGCACAATGAACTCCCATTCATGTATATAAACAAGTCTTGTATCAACTCACCATGTTATTGTGAAATCGAGGCAATACATTTAGCTAAGTACTCTTTTCTATTCATTACGCACATCAGTCATTAGCTTCAATTATTGTTTTAGTGTTTGTTTTGGTTTTGCCTACATGGTATCAGAGCCCCTATTAGCTTAATAGCTCACTCAAGCTTGCAAGAAACTAGATCCTTAATCTTAATCCCTCTTAGCGACATTCGTCTTGCTGCTTGCTCCTCTCTTCCAAGGCATACGAAAAATCCCTCTTAGCGACATTCGTCTTGCTGCTTGCTCCTCTCTTCCAAGGTATCCGGAACCTGACGGCATGGCAGAGATCTCTTCTACCCCTTCTCTTAAAGCTAGACATCAAACCATAGACAAACTTAATGGTAACGACTATCAAGTATGAGGGTTGAAGATGGAGCTCTATGTCAAGGAGCTTCTACTATGGGATGTTGTCTCGACTCTAGGTCCAAGTCTTGTGTCAGTGGAGTCTATGTGATCATGCTCCATTGCGGAGATTGACGAGTGCCAATGGTGCTTTGAAGTCGGCAGAAGCTATACGGTCTTTCTTTCACAAGACATATGAGCATACCGACTTAGTTTACTAAGATTCCTTGATCAAGAGATTGGTGAACACCAACATGCAAGAAGGACAAAGCACTGCCAAATGTATGGATGCTTGGTAGGTTCTTCTTGATGAGGTCATTATCTGGGGATTGGCCGTCCTTGAGACATTACAAACCATTATTTTGATGGTATCCCTTCTATCCTCTTGGTAGGCATTCATCACCACATAGGGTGGACCTACAAGTGCAACTCTTGGTGGCCAAAATACATCAAGGAGAAGCTCTCTGCGGTCAATCTACGGGAGCCCAACCAGTGGCACTTGCCGGCCAAGCCTCACGGAAATACCTCCAAACACCAAGGCTCCTTCAACACCAGTACGCTCCCTCCCTATTACCATTCAAACTTAAATCATGGTGTCATTAGCGAAAACATCATGGCGGTAAGAGCAATCCTCATGCTTACTTTTAATGCAAATTTTGACACAAATATGGCCATCTAGAGAAAGATTGTCCTTAGAAAATGAGCAAGTAGAGGACTTCTCTGAAGCTTCATCCACCAAAGGTTCAATGCATGCAACTTCAGCCCATACCCTCAAGCCCAAGCGCATTATATTGAGCTCTCACACTATGATGGCAGTAGCTAGTCTCTTCTCATGCCGTCCCCATCCAACTATATGTTGTGTGCCTCCATGGTTCAAGTATACTCTGTCCTTGTTTATCTATGTTTGTCATTGATTGTCCTAGGTCATGGTTTACCAATCTTCACCCTTTTTGCCATGGGGACCTCGATGACCATGAAACCCAACACTTGATGGCCATGAAATCGAAGACTGACAACCCAAGAGGTCATTGGGGTGTACCTTGAAATCAGCGAGTTATGGTTCAAGTATACTTAGAGTTGTACTTGTTCATCTATACTTGTCCTAGTTTACCAAGCACCATCTTTTTTGCCACAGGCATATTTTTTTCCACAGGGAACTTTGGGTTGTAGGTTTCATGGCAATCGGGTTGTGGGTTGAAATCAGCCTGTCACCAGCAAGAATGAGCATTTGGCCTTTGGATGAGGGGCAGCCTTCTTGATCTTAGAGGAGCAACGGTGAGACGGTGGACAACGTGGATCTTGAGGAGATCCGACGGCAAACAAAAAGTTGGTGGCGGGTGTCGTCCTAGATTCGAACCCAGACAGGAGCCTTGGCAGCCATTCCCCTAATCGGATACGCGTGTGCATTTCGTTGAAACGTAGGTGTGTTTACATATGCTTATGCTTGTCTGAGGTTACTCTCTAGGGATGTCGGAGTTTACAAAACTTGTCTGAGTTTACTTTCCCCAAAAGTAAACTCAGACAAGTTTTGTAAACTCCGACATCCCTAGAGAGTAACCTCAGACAAGCATAAGCATATGTAAACACACCTACGTTTCAACGAAATGCACACGCGGCATCCGGTTAGGGGAATGGCTGCCAAGGCTCCCATCTAGGAGGGGACTAGCTCTCAATTTTTGGCTTACCGTCGGAACTCCTTGAGATCCACGCCATCTGTCGTCCGCCGTCGATCCCATGGCCCCGTGCCGGCCTCATGACTAAGTAACACGAGGTCTTAAATTACCCCGAGCGGTGGGATCAACAGTTGTGGTTGAGTGGCGAGAATCTTGAGGACGGTGGACGACCCTGAGGACTAAGTAACACGGGGTCTTAAATGAAGACCTCGTCATGAGATCCATGGCGAGCAACTATGCACACAAAAGCAGAGGCACACCCGGCCGTCCGATTTTAAACGGACGTGTCCGTGTTTATTTTTTTCTGTCCGTGTTTACTCTTCAACGTTTAAAGTTTAGCTTATACAGTTTATTTCTTGCCTCCTTGACACCGAAATGCACGCGCTTGTGTGGTTAGCTCATCAAGCTGCCATGGCCAAGGTGTTGGGTTTGAACCACCAGACGGACGTTGACCTTCGTTTTTTGTTGGATGCCCGTCTCCGTCGGGATTCACGCTTGCCACACCCGTCGTCGATCCCATGATGGGGTCTTCATTAAAGACCCCGTGTTCTTTAGTCTTGAGGGCGGACGACCCACATGACCAAAGAACATGGGGTATTTAATGAAGACCTGTCATGGGATCGACGACGGGTGTGGCAAGCGCGAATCTCGAGGGAGATGGACGTCCAACAAAAAATGCAAGTCAACGCTCGCTCGGTGATTCGAACCCGGCACCTTTGCCATGGAAGCTTGGTGAGCTAACTACGCATGCGCGTGCATTTCGGTGTCAACAAGGCGCCAAATAAACTATATAAGCTAAACTTAAATGAAAAAAAGTAAACATGGACAGAAAAAAAAACACGGACACGTCCGTTTAAAATCGGACGGCCGAGTGTGCCTCTACTTTTGTGCGCATAGCTGCTCGCCATGGATCCCATGACGAGGTCTTCATTTAAGACCCCGTGTTACTTAGTCCTCAGGGCGGACGACACACAAAAGTCAATGCGGGTTCGCGAGCGAGATTTCAACCCAGGCGGCCGCAGTCGTTGATCCCACCGCTCGGGGTCATTTAAGACCCCGTGTTACTTTGTCATGAGGCTGGCCTCAAGCTCGTTGAGGACACAATAGGAGAGGTGGTCCAAGTAAACCATGTTCACGTAATCTTTGAGTTGCCATTGTTTATCAAGACTCTTCCTCGATTGTCCTAGGTGGGGGTGCCAAGCTAAAGGCGAACCCTTACATGTGTCCGAGTTTACTTTTCAGCATTTTTGTTATGTCTATGTTTTCAAGGCGCGGATTCCATTTGTCTATGTTTGGTATGCATGCAGAGGTTCATGATGAGGAAAATTTACATGCACACCATAATAAAAAAGAACAGGTTTTGTATCAGGTTTTTGCATTCCGTGTATCAGGTTTTTGTTTGAATTTAATGCACTGATTCCATTTAACTATGTCTGGTCTTGATGCAGAGGTGCATGATGAGGATTTTACATGCATCCCATAGTAAAAACGAACCCGTGCATCCTGCTATATGGTTTATCAAGTTTTTGTTTGGTTTTAGTGCGTTGATGCAGCTTGTCTATGTCTAGTCTTGATGCACATGTGCATGACAAGGATTCTACATGTCCAGTTTTTGTTTGATTTTAATGCGTTGTTGAAGTTTGTCTATGTCTGGTCTTGTAGAAGCTGGACATCTTGCTTCATGACTGATCCAAAGCATTGTTTTTCTGGAGTTTGAGTTTTTTCTTAATGTGTTGACCCCATTCTTTTATGCTTGGTCTTGATGTAGAGGCGAGTGAAGGTGTTGCCACCCTGGCTGAATGTGATGATGGATGACATTGAGGGAGAAAAGGAAAACAACGATATGCAAGGCGAGAAGGAGAATGAAACCACTGAAGAAGAGCACAATGAGGATGTGTTTTGGGAAGATGACTTTGGTGATGATGAAATCCCAAATGAGCAGACAGAGGACAATCTCCAAGGAGAGAAAAAGGAAGGAACCCTTGGTGACGATGAGATCCCAAATGAGCCAGGAGATGACAATCTCCAAGGAGAGAAAGAGGGAGATGACCTTGGTGATGATGAGATCCCAAATGAGCCAGGAGAGGACAATCTACAAGAAGAGAAGAAGGAAGATGGAGAGGTCTTGGAGGGAGAAGGGTCAAAGGCGAAGGAAGGTTAGGCTACAACTAGTAGTGGGTCTACTAGCTCTAGCTCCCAGTATGGTCTTGGAGATACACCACTGTACGAGATGCCGCCCCGTGATGATGCCAAGGATCTTCCAGTGGTCGAGGCTGAGGGTCACCAATGTGATGAACCCAACAATGAGCACATTGTGGACACCTTTGATAGATTTGCTTCCATAACATTGAACATCGGTGTTTCCCAAAATGAGGTAAAACTGATTATGGCTGTGTTTTTGCTGGTTTTCTGGGTTGTCAATAATTATGGCTGTGTTTTTTTGCTGGATCTTGAGGTTGTCACTGATGGCGGCTGTGCTTTTGTTCGATGGGCTGAATATGGCTGTGTTTTTGTTCGATGGGCTGAATATGACTTTGTGCAGGGACTCATAATGGAACATCGGCAAAAGTTTCCAATTAGGTCATCTACAAAGACAAGTGTGGTTATCGATGTCTCATCACCGAGCCATGAGACCCATGTATCTCTTAAGTTCACCATCGAGAATGGCCGAGTGTGCGTTTCTCAAGAGGGGGGCGGTAGGGTTGTCACCACATGGACAAACATTGCGAAAGCCAGGTGATTTCATATCCCAACTTTGCATTTCTAAAGAGTGTCAGTACTAATTCACATTATTCTAAGTCTTGCATGCTGGTATTTTAGGCTTGCTTCTAATGCTAGCATCACATTCAATTCAGCAAGATTCAAACTGTCCACGAATGTAGATCAGCCCCTAGTCAATGCTATATTGCACGGAGAGGCTAGCTCTCGGACTATAGACTTGTTTGGCCAGTAAGACTCCTCTCTCTCTCTCTCTCTCTCTCTCTCTCACTCTCACTCTTTGTTGGAAAATTGTTCTTCTAATTATCACCAGGAGGGGTTGTTTGTATGCAGGTGGATGGAACATGTTTTGCCACCTTCTATTCTTAAGAAGGTTTGCTTTGTTGATGCTTTATGGTACACAATGTCTGGCCCCCTTCTCGAGAAATTTCTCGAAACATAGTTTGCTAGCCTTGACTTGTCGGAAATGGTATTATGTTTTTGGCCAATAATTTGCAGGTACTGGTCACATCCAAGAAAGACACCATGCACGGCTTCAAGATTAAATACTCTTACTCACAGTTGTGATCTTCTTGTTTAAGGCACCATTGGTCGTTATTTGTTCTTTATGTTAATAGAGGTGAAAAGCTCCTTCGCTTGCCCGGAAAGAAGAACTATTTGTTGTATTTTGACTCCTTACATCTCATGAGTCCGTTTGAGTGCCTTGATGCTATGCACATGTCAGTATTCTTGATACCTATGTATGAACATTCCTTTCTTCTACATGACCTCAAGAAACTAATCCATTTATTGCCATGAATGTTTTATAGTGGCCTTCGGAGCCTTGCTCAAGTGGTGGATGATACAGCCCTTCAACATGCCTTGGGTGATGAGTCACAGCTTGAGCTCAAGTTTGTGGATGCCCCGCAACAGCCGAATAGCATTGATTGTGGATTTTATGTCATGAAATACATCAAGTACCTGACTAGCCAAGGCACACATCAACTGTACTTTATGTGTATCTCTTGGAAGGTTTACAAACAATTGGGTTGTTTTGCAGGGAGCTTATTGTGGGAGGATTGGAGGAGAGGCCGCCCCGGAACTGGCTGACACGGAACTGGTTTCAGCACGACCAAGTATGCAACATGAAGCAACAGCTCCATGATTGGTGTATGGAGTGCTTGTCCTCGATATAGGGTTATTGTGTCCCAAATCTACTTAGGCTTAACAACATCAATGACTATGACAACTTGTATAAGCAACATAATATATGATTTTATTTACAACTTGTGATTTTGGGTTTTCGGCTGTAATAGAAGCTTTGTGACCATGGCTATATGTATTTTTTTCTGAATCGATGCTTTACTTGCTGGTCTTTTACTGGTGTACTCGTTATCTCGCAAAGGTTTCACTCTAAAAAATGCTATGGTTTAATGCTGGGATGTCATCCCAGATTATGTCTCGGTTGGGGGTTTTATGGTTTAGGTTGCCTTCTCCCGGGTTGTCAGTTATATGCATTCTGTTTGGAATATGGTCGTCGATTGAAAAGTGAACTTGAAATGTGTTGAAAAGTGAATTGAAATGTGTTCTTAGCAAGTTCTCATTTGTGCTGTCTCTAGCATTATGTCTCGAATATGGTGCACGATTACGCGAACTGTGCATTGACCAAGGTCATTGCCTGTGGTTGCAAACTTTTTATTTCAATTCGCAGTGCCCGTCTTTGTTGGTTATGGTTATGCTTTGGAAGTTATGGTTTGCGAATGTAGTCCACGAATGTATTGAAGTCCTGGCCTTTGAATCTGTTGGTTATGGCATGCGGTTGTGTTCTCCACAAGTGAGGTTGCGACTGTCTTCATATTCGAACTCACAAGTTATGGCCATTGTCACCTCATTGTGCGCCCATTTAAATTTTCTAGTTATATGCTGGTTATGGTCATTTTGTGTTGTCTCTAGCATTATGTCTCGAATATGGTGCACGATTACGTGAACTGTGCATTGACCAAGGTCATTCCCCGAGGTTTCAAACTTTTTGTTTCAATTCGCAGTGCCCGGCTTTGTTGGTTATGGTTATGCTTTGAAGGTTATGGTTTGCGAATGTAGTCCACGAATGTGAAATGAAATGTGTTGAAGTCCTGGCCTTTGAATCTGTTGGTTATGGCATGCGGTTGTGTTCTTCGCAAGTGAGGTTGCAACTGTGTTCATATTCGAAATCACAAATTATGGCCATTGTCGCCTCATGTGCGCCCATTTAAATTTTCTAGTTATATGCTGGTTATGGTCATTTTGTGTTGTCTCTAGCATTATGTCTCGAATATGGTCAGTGATTACACGAACTGTGCATTGACCAAGGTCATTGCCTATGGTTGCAAACTTTTTATTTCAATTCGCAGTGCCCGGCTTTGGTGCTTTATGGTTATGCTTTGAAGGTTATGGTTTGCGAATGCATTCTGTAAAGGTAAAACTGAAATGTGTTGAAGTCCTGTCGATTGAATCTGTTGGTTAGGGCTTGGTATGCAACAAGGTTATAGCATGCGGTTGTGTTCTCAGCAAGTGAAGTTGCGACCATCGCCATCTTCAAGCACATTGGATTTTTCTAGTTAAGGTTGCTAAGTCTCAATATCCCTCTTATGATCATCATTTCTCTAGTCACTGGTTATGGTTTTCGCATTCTTTATTTCAAGTCTTAAGTCTCTTATGCAAGTATTCTCAATAGATAGAGTTAGGGCTTTGGTCGCTCTCCACGTTTATAGGTTATAATCATTACAGCCAGCATGGCGTCAGCCCTTGTCATTGGCTATGGTCACCGGAACTTGACCATGGTGGATTCGAACTTGTTTACGGCTATTGTCATCAACATAACCTTGACTCCTCAATGCATGAGACATTGAGACATGATGGACCGATTTGACACAACACTACTCACTTGCCCAACGGTTTGGTACGGCCTCCGAGGCTAAGTGATGTCGATCTAAAAATTGATTCAATACATGACCAAGCATCGTACGCACACCTTGAAATCTACAGATATTGATGCAATAAGAGAACTGGCATTAAAAGCTACAAATAACAACCCAAAAATCGATGCAAAAATTAATGTTCAACCTCCAAAACCATCCCCACTGCTTCAGTCTTAGAAACAACACTACATTCATTTCCCCAAATGCTCAGCCTTAAACACAACACTATTCATTTGCCCAAAAGTTTGGTACATAAGCATGCATTGAAAGCTACAAATATCAACCCAGACAAATATGCAATAATTGCAATTTTCCGTCAACCTCCAAACGCATCTCCACTACTTCAGCCTTAAACACAACACTATTTATTTTCCCAAAAGTTTAGTATGTAAGCGGGCCTTAAAAGCTATAGATATCGATCCAAAAATCGATGCAATAAGTGACCGGGCATTGAAAGCTACAAATATCAACCCACCACTACTTCAACCTTAGACCCAACAATGCTCATTTGCCCAAAAGTTTGGTATGTAAGAAGGCCTCCAAAGCTACAGATATTGATGCAAAAATCAATTGAATTAACGGCTAGGCATTAAAAGATCGAAATATTGATCCAAAAAGCACTGCATTGTTAGTTGTCCACCAATTTGGTATGTAAGCAATCCTTGCATGTCCAAAGAAAAGGGAAGACAAAAACTGTCAACATCCAGCAAGACTGCCTAGCAATGACCATTTAAGACAGCACTACATCAGTAAAACTCCCAGTCAAAGTAGTATTAATACAAACATGCATTATGAAGAGCCACTTACAATCTTGGCTCGGTGGCGTAAACCACCGCATGTACTGCTTTGTTATCCAATAGCAATATTTTCTAAGGGCAAAGAGCGGTAGTGGCCTCGCTTCTCATGTTATGAGAACCATTCGTTCCTGGGATGCAAGGACCCCATCAAGTATTGAGCCATCCCCAGATCGAATTGTAAACCTCCTCTCCTCTGTACCAAGATCTCCATGTACACATCTAACCACTTGCCCCCTCTGAATGACATCATTGAAGAGAGTAACATGTTGGTTTAGAAGAGGAGACTTTGAACCAGCTGGGGCTTGCTCAAGTGTCAAGGGTAAGAGAGCATGGCATGTATGGCATGAGTGGCTTTCTCTTGGATCAAGCAAAAGACTTTTGCTACAACAATGGAAGAAGAACACTTTACGTCTCTTTTCGAAGCGTACTTGGCTCCTCCCTTGCTGATGTTTGCGTCTTAAAATGCCAGTAGGCCTGGCCTTTGGAGGGACAACTCAGACCAGCCCAGCTTCAACTCCACATCCATCGGCTTCTCGTGCCACACCATGACCAAGCCGAGTTTGTGTTACATGTGCTTGGATCTGTCTAGTTGAGCCTGTTGCTGGCAAGCCGATGCGCTTTGGGACAATCAGAGCGGAGAGGAAATCCCTTGAGTTGCACAACTGATTAAAGAGGATCGGTTTTAGGTCACTATCACACTGTCCCAACTGTTCTTCAAAGCTTTGTAAAAGTCCTTTCAAGTCTGAGATGCATCCAAGAATCTGGTTATCAATAATGGCTACACTTTCCTCGGCCATGGTGGGTAGCTGGCTTGACATATCTTGGTCCCCCATCATTGCATCTTGCTCCCTTGCTTGAGCATTGGCCTCCCGAACCACATGGTTGAAGGCATGTATGCTATCAAGAACTGGAAAAATACATAGAAGTTGAGGAAAGTGCTTTTGAACTATTAGTCGGATTCCGTACTGATGCTTGCATTCTGAACCCCAGTCAGGACAATCACAATAGCTGGATTGGACGCTCACATGATACCATTGGGAAGGAGATGACATGCTAAGAATTTTGAACAGCAAAGTGCTTTCCTCTATCACTTGAAGGGTGGTAGGATTAGCCTCAAACCTTTTCAGAATCGCCTCACCACCTGCTAATCTGGATGTGTGCTACTTGCTTGACCCAACTCGATTAAAACGCCCAAAATCAGCTGCCACAAGTTTAAACACAAGAAGTTAGGAGTTGGCATATACAATAGAATACGATACTAGTTACAAACTCCAAAACCAATTGACTCTTACCAATCTCTTGCTTTTGCTTAAAGAACTCAAGCAAGGTTCCTCCGATGTAGGTTCCATGCAATGAATCACCCACAAGTGCATGCAAAAGGACAAGTACCGATCTATTTATCTTCACATCAAGCAAAGTATACTTGATATATTGCCATAATCGTTCAACCAGGTTTGTCGTGTCCACATTCCCATGTACAAATAGACGCCCAAACTTTGGCCACCTTGTTCGCCACATGCATGTGCTGCCACACCAACCGTTTGTCACGTAACGCTGGATATTTTCATGCATTGAATATGTATCCAGAAACTCTCTATATCCCAGATTAAAAATCTCCTCAGTTGGTGCTTGCATTAGATTTGATAAGTGATTATAGACATCAGCTCGCTTGTCCTTAGGGACCTATGAAATGATTTCAAGAAGTTGGTTATTAATATTGATAACAACCCTTGACACACCAAAGGAACGGAAAGGTATGCAACAACTACAACAACTGCATACCTACGGCAATAAGTTCTCCACCCATGCCTTCTTGACATGGAACCAGCATAGTAACACATGGCATGCAACTTGTTTTGGGTTGCCGACTTCATCTTCTCTCTAGCAATGAGGATCCACATTGACAACCTTAAGAATTGCTTCCAGCTCTTGCTGATTCTTGTCAATGACAATAGCTGCAGGACGAATTTTGCCTAGCCTTGCAAAGACTAGCTTGAAGGTCAACTCCAAAGCCATATTTTCGTGATTAGTGCCCACATCGCTCGTGCATAACATCAACCATATTGGCATCCCTACACCAATTTGGTTGGGCAAGACTGCAGCATAAAGCGGTAACCCAAAGACATTTGTCTATCCACTGCCCAAGAGTTATGACAAGAGAAACGAATAGCAATTTCAAGCATATCCTCATCTTGAATGACAAGAATAAACGGCCTCTTGCATTCATCATCTGCCCTCGGGTTGTATGGTTGGACAAATATGACCTACAAGCAAGCGCATGCCCATGAAAAAAAAAGCATGCAGAATGTGACCAGAAGTTGAGCTCTCAATGGTACCTTCTTCAATTCTTGCAAGCGAAGAGCTTCCGTAAGCATTGCAGTCCAATCATGCTCTGCATATTCTCCTACAATAAGGCCAAGAGATACAACATAATATAGATCCGCAAAGAATTACTTGCAAAACGATACGATTCAACCCTTGAGATGCTTTGGGAGAGAGTGAAATACCTTGTGTGCGGATCCGGTGTAGCAACATTCGCACTTCTTTTGGTATCATGAAGAACCGATAGATCACACGATCAAGTATAGATGCATGATCCATGTGAAGGTGTTCCTTTGACATTGATATTTCGGCAACATGCCGGCAAGTGCCTATATCAAACATGTCCTTTGTGCAACATGCAATTACAGATGGATGCACTGGCAGGTGATAAAGGTCCGCATGACAGCCAGGTACATGTCCCTCATGAGTACCTTGGACTTTGATAATCACCTTATCAAATTCTTCAAAGTGTTGGATCACCACCTTGAATCCACATCCCCGCCTTTTGGATTTTCGATCTCGTCTCTTGTGTGCACCTTTTCGTTGAATGCTACCCCATCGATGACACATGTATTCTTGCATCCACTTGCTTAATCCATGCTTCTTTGTTGATCTGACCAAGACAAGCCTTGTCTGATGCTTTATCATGATGTTTGCCAATTGTGGCTCCACTTGGGATAGTGTTGTCTCAATTGATGTGCTCGAAGTAGTAGTAGACCAACTACAAGCAGGCCAAGAGGAGACATCATGGGAAATAGCTTTCTCTTCCAACAAACAACCACACGCAATTACCGAATCTCTTATGTAGTCATGAGAAATCCCATGTTTTCTCGTGTCAATGCACCATTCGGTCTTGATTGCGTTAATAGTGGCAACCACTCCCAAGTGTTTTTCATGCCTTGAGGGACAATGGGCTGCACGTACAATGCGCGCCCAATCTTCTATGTATGCGATTTTTAGGCCTGATGATTTCAGCTGCAAGTAGAGTTGTTGTGAGGTGGCAATTGGGCAAAGGGAGAGATCATCTCTCATTCTATTCCACCTCTTTAGATTCATCATCCCTCTCACATCATGTGCTTTTAGAATTGAGAGCGACATTATGACTATCCCAACCAAATTATTCACCATTAAGGAGTACATCTTCTCATCAAATGAGAAGAATGTGTTTGATAAGTATTGAAATGCATCTAATGAATCCCCCAGGTCCTCAACATCAGGAAATGAATCCATACAAACATCCATCTCATCCCAAAGAGAATAGTGTTCCAAAAAGCCATATTGATCCAGATCATCATCGCTTAATTCGCCCTCCGTAGTGGTCGCAAAACCAAGGTAATCTTTAAATGAAAGATTGGCTGCATTGTTGGCTTCATGCACCTGCAGGAGCATAACAATGCAAGCCTGACGATTTTAACCCCTTGCAAGCAACCGAACTAACCCAACTTGCTGATATTAAACATGCACAAATTAGTGAGACTTTGGTAGACAAAGAGACATGCAAAATAGTGGAGACATTAGATGCTTATTGAAACGCAGACACAAGGGAGAGACATTTGTAGAGAAAAAGATCAAAATAGAACCTGGTTGACATGCCCATCGGACTCCATTGCGTGTAGCCTGTCGAAGGCACTTTTTTCTATTCTTTCTCAAACCCTAAACAAGCACCAGATGGTGCCCCTCCCAAGCCCTAAAACTTAATGGCTATTTCTGAGGAGCATCCGCAGCCTTACTAGACAGTCCTGTCTTTGACAGGCACAGCTTGCATCCAGCCCCATATTCTGCAACAAGCAAGGAGGGTGGTCCTGCACTAGAAGCAGGAGTGCACAGGATGCCTAATCTGCAACAAGCAAGGGTCGCCCTGCACCCGAAGCAGGCGCGCATATCTCTCCCTTAGCGTTCGCAATTTCAAAAATACGCCTTGCGCCCAATGCAAATCCAAATTTTTTGTCTAGCTCAGCCCCCCCATGCCACATCAGCAGGCCTGTCCACGTTTACAAATTTTGTTCGTGTTTACTTTTTACGCTGACGTGGAGCGCCAAGATCCCCTCTCCCTTCGCGCCCGGCTTCCCTGCCCTCGATCCCACCTCTCGCTCTTCACTTAAGACCCCGTGTAAGTTAGTCCTGAGGGGTTGCCCTCCACTGCACAACTCATCACCTGCCATGCAAACACCTCTCTCTCTCTCCGCCTCTCGTAGAGTATACTGACACAGGTATTTATCTCTCTCTCTACCTCTCCCTCTCACCCTCCATATCATTAGCCGCCATGCAAATTGTAGGCATCAAAGAACTAGGCATGCTACGGCTCCGCCTTCCCTCCCAACCATCCAATATCGAGCATACTTATAAACAAATTGCACATGCAGCTCACGAGCGATCCTTCTGCACTCATCCCAACCACCCACCACTAGCAGTCTTCTGTTGACTTTTAGCTGCAATCACAAAATTCTATTTAACCCTTCACACTTCTATAACCAGCTGCATGTCGTGAAATTATTATACTATCAAGCATGCAACTCTCTCTCTTTCTCTGCCCCTCGTTACAGCAGTACACTGCCACACTAGTTCTCTGCATGCGATCATTGGCCACCTACCGAAGACACACCCAAGGCGCTCCCACTCATTCTCTCTCACAACTTTCTCATAGTCGACCTGAGTCATCCCGCCCTCCCTCTATCTCTTGCATGGCACCAGGCAGTAGCTACTGGAAGAGGAGGCCACTGAGTCCTGCTGGCTGTTAATTGACGGCGATGTGCCCATCTCTCGACCTTCACTTGGTTCACCTACTGAAATGGAGGAGCGTGCTTCTTCAGTACCGGCTTCCCCTGTCTCCAACATAACAAGCTATCATGAAGAACCTTCTATGCTCATCAACCCTTTTGCCCACCTCCCAGATACCCAGGAACCCTCTTCATCGACCACATGTAGCTGTGTCACTTTCCGATATTGAGACAGTGCCTGGTTCTCTCCTACCCTTTGGATGCTGCTATTTCCAGCTTGTAGTGGAGGCAGTATGAGCGCCATGTCCATCACTATTTAATGGAGCAGTAGAGTCCACACTTACTTTGAAAGAACTGCCTACCCTTACTTGGGGAGCTTCAAGTTTGGCCGAACACTAAAGGTCCTTCAACAGCCCTCGATACATGCTGTTTTGGAGATTGCAAAAAAATAAATAAAAATAAAAATAAATAAATAAATAAATATATAGAGGGAGCGTCTACATTTAGTGTCAGCATATCTTTGGGTTGGGCCAGTCACGTTGGATTGTGGACGTACTGAACAACCAGTACCTAGACAACAAGCAATGAAGCAGTCGATGAAGCACACATGCATACTGTGGATCCTGGAAAGCCTCGTTAGTGCTGCCACCTCAGCTTACCAACTTTCTGCATCTCTGCAACGTACGAAGTCACTACAGACACGACCTACGAATCATTACCTACCCCAAAGTAGAAGCCAAGTGTAGATGCAACATCACAATAGCCAAAGATTCTTAAGATGCCACATTACAAGAAGGTGTACATTGACAAAGCTCTATAGAGACCTCTGCAATACCTTCTCAGACAACACCTTGACGATGAGGATGATGATTACCTTTTACCTCATTTTATTTTATCCCGACATTGTATGAGACTCACCAAGACCGTATCATTTTGATCTCATTGGCTTCTGCAGACTGTTACTATAACATTTCATTTCATTTTCTCTCTCTTTTACCCCCCTTCACCAAATTGCGAACCCTACCTTTGTATTCAACTGTCCGCAACCTCGCACATCGATGATTTCTTTCGGCACAGACACACCCACTCACTTGCCAATACAAATGCTATACGCATACACACACATATCATACCGTCTCGTTACTACGCAAACCAAAATCTCTTCCTGATGGGTCCTTCTTCTTTTACTCAAGCTAGTTAGACCTTTACTTCATCCTAATTTTGACTAGCAGGGATATCTCTCATGTCACTATGTTATATGACTTTCAAGACATAATTATTTAGCTTAGTTTAGCTAATTTGTACAAGTTGAAGACTCCCATAATACCTACTACAAGTTTAAATGAGAAGCTTAAGTATGCCGTTTTAAAAAAAAGAATAAAAAATTAAATAAAATTCTCCTACATAATTCTATGACTATCTGGAAATGCCTGTAGCAAATAGAGGCCTCTAGGAAAGAGCAGTTCAGATCCAATGAATTTTGGCTTTTTTTTAAATTTAAAATTTGTTTGATCAATCTCCTTTTTGTAGCCTGGCTTTTACATGATATACAAGATGTATGCTTGTGATATCATGACTTTACACTAGTCCATGCCCTTTACCCCCACAGTTCACAATATCAAGAGGACTTCTCCAATTATTCAAACAAAAACAATCAACAATTTATTACTTCCATCTAAATTTCTAATCGATCCAAGGCTAATCATAATAAATAATTGTAAGTAATCAATGTAATTTTGTCTCTCAAATTGCGTTATACAATCAAATCGAATCTGGTTCCTATATTTTATGTCTATTTGTGACTCTAGTGGATCTTAGCTATTAAAATTAGAACTGCAGAGTTTTTCTTCCTACTCAGTTATCATCCTCTCCCTATCCAGTCTATAAACTAATAAGACAAAATATGCTTTTATTTCATGGCCAATTATTAACACCAAATTAACATATTTTGAATTTGTTAACTATACTTTGGTGTCCATTTGGTAGTTACAGTTGTCTGCTACTTGTACCTCTCTCCCCACGCACAAACTGGTACATAGTTTCAAATACAGTATATCATCCAGAGTCTAATGATTTACGGACAGCACAGAGGTAAGTTCTCTTTGCATTTTCAATTTTTGGTTTTGAAAAATCTTCTCATAAACACAAGCAATCATACACTCATAGCACTCTCTCAAAGTTCTATGATTTTCAAAGTCCTACACATACACCATTCCACAGAGAACAACACGGTAACATAAAGTCAACGCACGTGACTTACTTATCAGCTTGATTACCATCTAATTTTTTTGACAAACAGTATGGATCTTTTTAATTACGTGCATTTTCTAACATTGTGCCAATACTTGTATTAAACGAAAATGCTATTGCAATCATTTCACATTGAGCTATGTAGCTACTCATGTGAGTCGAGGTGCTTTCCGTTAAATACCAATTTGTCAGTACTTGTTACTCAATCTTACTCCAATGTGGTGTGAAACAGGTAGTACAATTTTTATGTTTCTATGTCCTGTCTAGTCCATTGGTCACATGCACACAGATTCGCCGATTTAGGCAGTGTGTAAATGCTCATCTTGGTGTAGATTCGCCGATTTAGGCAGCACCAATTATCTGTGCAGATCCGCCGATTTAGGCAGCACATTGACAAATTGCAGATCTATTCACAAGGATAAATGCAGATCCGCTGATATAGGCAGCATTAGTGCAGATTCGCCGATCTAGGCAGCACGTCTTATTGGTGTAGATTCGCCGATTTAGGCAACACCAATCACAAAATCATGTTGTAGTGGCTGGCCACCATTGTAACTGGTACGATTTTGTTACCCGGGTACATAATGAAAGTGATTTGGATTTGGACTTATATTGTGGAATTGGAATTGGATTGGGATTTGGTATCTTGTGATTATTACGGCAATGCTTATGCGACTTGACATTATGAGATTGATGATGAGTGTGACCAATGATATCCTGATTCATCAGGGTATGACATATACTGCTTATTCTAGTGGTATGGGACACTAGAATAGGTAGTATGTGGATGACGACAGGCATAAGAAATATTGTCTAATTTTATGAATTTTGTTACTATTTGATACAGATTTCTAATCATTGTTTTTGACAAGTATTATTTGCAGATTTCTATCTTCGCAACTGAGGACAGTTGCTTTCCAACGGAGAGGTATGTTATGGAATTGATATTTTATTATTTGTTGCAGCTGATAGGTGAAAAAAGACTAGGACCGAGCTAGGCCTATGAAAATGAAATTATATACATTGTACATTTTATTATTCAAGTGCTCTTTTATGAGCTTTGGCCATTTATGACCGGCCGGCCAATTTGTACTCAATTTGACCATTTAAGAAATCTATAAATGAAATACGTGCAAGAGGGAAATGGTCACTCTTGCACGGGGGGAGATTGTACCCAGTGTTTGCATTGCTCTTCTCATCTCTCCTCTCTTGTCTCTCGTCGTGCCGGCGTAGCACTCTGCTCTCCAAGGTGCGCCTGCGCATGTTCTCTTCCTCTCTCTCGCACTCTATCTCTCTCTATTCGTGTATCTCACGATTATGCGTCTATGTGGTTGTCAGATATGTCGATTAATCTGCTCTATGGTTTGTAGTATGCTATTTCGGATATTTTGCAGGGCAACCACGCCTTTCATTTGTAGCACACACAGTCTTGTTCGTCTCTACACTTCCTGAAGCAATAGGCAAGTTCAGATGTGTGTGCCTTCATCAATCCGGGGAGGGACAATGCAAAGGCCGATTGTAGAAGGCTTTGTGCAAGGGGTTGTACGAGCGCAGAACAAAACTCTCAACAAGGCTACATGCCTACTTGCGAGGTGACCCGCAAAGTGTAGAAGGATGCAGAGCTCAGAGGTGCTAGTAAGACGATGTGCATGGGAGCACAGGACCAAGGAATATTTTCTAATCAAATGTAATTGAGCCCATTCACTTTCATTATTTTATTTCTGTACCCAACAATTGGAATGGATCCAAGTTTGGTCCCCTAGGCCCTTGGAAGAAGGGTGATATAACATTTCATTTCATTTTTTTTTGGGAAATTGTTTTGTTTTGAGTAAATGATAGTGTAAACATTTCATTTCATTTCTCTCTCTGTCTCTCGCGTAACACATGATTCTCTGGAAGATACGCTTGATGACCTTCGTAGATTTGCTTCTTCAATGAGGGCACCCTATGTGCATTTAGTCTAGGTCCACATGTGACACATGCTCTGTATCCGCTTGTTTGAAGTCCTGTATGTATACACATGATAATAGATAAGCTTGAGAAAAACCAAGATTTACAGTGTTTGAGTGAGGAGTGTAAATCACCTGAGCATTCTGTTAGTCCAAGATCAAGCATTCTCTGATCAAAGCATTCCGTCGACCTGTGTGTCGACTCATATCCACCACTTCTATGCCAATCCACAATTGTTGTAGCTCTTCCAATAGTGGACGAAGATACACATCCATATTCTTCACTTTATATCGCCTCAGCACAATCAAGCTTATCCATAGGTGCCCCTTCTTCGTAGTCAACCATGGGGGAATGTTGTAGTTGACAATGACAACGGGCCATACATTGTAAGATGTTGATCTTTGAACAAATGGACTTACAAAGCCAGGCCTAAGCACAAATTTTGAGCTTCCCTGGAAAAATCCAACCATGTTTCATCTATATGTTTCTAGGTTGCGCAATCTGCAGCAATCTGTAGCATGCCATTCGAAGATTTATTCTCCTCATGCCATGATGCTAGGGCGGCCATGGACTTACATTCGAAGAAATTCTTGGTGCGAGGAAGCAGATAAAAATATCGCAAAACCTTCTACGGAATTTTTGTTCCGTGGAGATCTACTCCATATCTCTCGGCATCACATTTCAGACACTTCTCCATGTCTATGTATTCCCCTCTGAAAAGAATGCAGTCATTAGGACAAGTGTGGATCAAATTGTAATCCATCCCCAAGTTTCACAAAATCTTTCTTGCTTCCTCTTGGGAATCTGGAATCACATTATCAGCTGGCAGTATGTGCTCTTTGAGTAATCTAAACAACATTAAAATACGATACAATTGTGTAAAACTCTATCAGATCATTATACATCTAGAGTTTTATTAAAGTAAACTAATTGTAATAGATCACCTGAAAAGCGCTGTGACGCTAGTGTCACTCCATCCAAACTTTGGCTGCATGTTGAGAAGAACTAGGAGTGCTTTCAATCTAGACACACGTGCTCCATTATACAATGGCGTATCGGCTTCACTTTTCATATCATCATAGATAAGCCTTTGTGAATCCATGATCGTCTCAATCATTTCATCAATCCCGGACTCAAACATTGCCTCATTGGGAATGTGGTATGCATGATCATCCCTCGAGCTGTCAGAGGCTACATCTTGTGGCCTCACATATGCTGCTTGACCAAAGCACCTACGAACACGTCTATTGGGTTTCAAGATTGTTGCCCGTTGGCCAGCGTCAAAGTCTGACGAGTTATAATTGGCAACAACTCGATCTATAATAGATGGATCGAACTCGCCAAATTCGCAAATGTGCTGCAAAGAAACGCGTCTTGTCCGTCGCACAGCATGCTTGCATTGATTACAAGGACATAAGATCCTCGTTGAGAGATAGGTGTTTTGGTTGGATGGCCCCACATCCTCGTCACTACTCATAATGAGGGTAAACATCTTATAACCTGGACAACAAATTTAATCTTGTATTGGAATTCTTTGTCTTTTATCTCTCTCTCTCTCTCTCTCTCTCTCTCTCTCTCTCTCTCTCTCTCTCTCTCTTTGTTCACACCGTAAACTACCTCACATTCTCTAGTCATGTCCAATCCCTGCACACCTCGATCTAGAGGTGCACGGAGATCAGAACCATCGGGTTATAATCTCGTCTTTATTGGTCAATGCCTATATTTGTGGGTACAAGAAATCTACACACCCACGTCTACATGATAGTGCATGTAGTGGACAAAACCCCTTTGCCTCTTCACTAGCTGTAGCATTTCACAGCATCTTAAAATCTTTTAAAATTAGATCTTTGTCTGTAGCATGCAGGTAGGCCATTCTTGCAATGTAGCTGATGCCTGCTCGAAGCACTTAATTCTTACTCTAGATTTGACGGGCTGTGGTGTGTGCGTGTGTGTGAGACCCTTGGAATCGTCATCTTGCATCACTAATATTTGTGTAGGCTCAATTTGCTCTTCCATTGGCTGATCATGACGGATTATTGTATGGTAGCAGCAGTCAAACATGCAGATGGAATTGCTGGTCCGCATGGAGTGTCGAGGTTGTGATTGCAAGAAATTTTCTCATGTAGGAAAACTGAGTCTTTTTCAGTGTTTTTCATATGAGCAAGTGTTTTTCATACAATGCTTACCATCATAAGCGCACCTTCATTGACATGCACTAAAATCTAACCTAAATCTAAAAAAAGCTAGTCCATCGAACATAAATCTAGATCTAATTTAATCTTAAACTCAAAATAAACCTAAATCTAATCTAATATAACGTAAATGTAAATCTAACGTAACTAAACCTAAATCTAATCTAGCATAAATCTAACTAAAAATAAACCTAAATCTAATCTAATCTAACTTAAATAAACCTAAATCTAATCTAACATAAGTCTACATCTAACCTAATCTTTAACGTCTCTTGGGATAGTTTCCTACGACGTCAAAACTCTCTTCTTCTCATGTGTGTGTGCCAATAAAAAGAGGAAAATGGTATAACCTTTCTATCACCCAAGTGTGGTAGATTGGTTATGCCATTTCCCTCTTGAATAACAGGTCTTGAGTTCAACTCCTCATCGGCTAGATCTTTAAGGTCTCTTGAATTAGTTTCCTACGATGTTAAATTAAACTCTCTTCTTCTCGGGTGTGTGTGGGTGTGTGTGCACGCCAATAAAAGGAGGAAAATGGTATAACCTTTCTATCACCCAAGTGTGATAGATTGTTTATGCCATTTGCCTCATGAATAACAGGTCTTGAGTTCAACTCCTCATCGACTAGATCTTTAAGGTCTCTTGGGATAGTTTCCTATGACGTTAAGACTCTCTTCTTCTGCTTCTTCTCTCTCTCTCTCTCTCTCTTTGTTTTATATCTTTTCTCTCTCTCTCTCTCTCTCTCTCTCTCTCTCTCTCTCTCTCTTTTCCTCTCTCAATGTGTGTGTATGCATTTTTTGTTTATGCATGTGTGTGTGCCTTTTTTGTTTATGCATGTGCTCTCTCTCCCTCTCTCTCTCAAAAATACAATGTGTGTGTGTGTGTGTGTGTGTGAGAGAGAGAGAGAGAGAGAGGGAGAGAGGGAGAGAGAAAGAGGGGAAGGGAACATGAGAGTGAGGAGAGGAAAGGAGCATACCTGGCTCTCCTTCCTCTCCTCGTGTGTGTGTGGGTGGATGTGGAGAAGAAAGAGAGGGAGAGGGAGAGCGCGGGTTACCTTAGCGCGCGTTGAAAACTCAGATTTGAGATCCGAGTTTTCGGACGCTCTCGGTTATTTTTTAACCCCTGTCGGCATCACTATGGGCGTCACTATGAGCGTCGCTAAGTTACTTATAACTTAGCGATGCCCATAGCGACGCCTATAGCGACGCTGTGGGTTTTCACATTTGAGTGTCGCACTGCGAGCGTCGCTAATATTAAGTACCTTTTGTAGTGTAATTGCGTTGATGAGCACTTACGACCTTTGCTCAAAATATCACTACTGTTACCATATACACACTAAGGACCGCCAAGCAGTTTTTCCCTCACTAGAAGGTTTTTTCCCCATGCATTATATATACACCCATCATTCTAGAGGGCTATCAATATTTCCATTGCACACTAAGTAATACACTCTCTGTTGTGTTTCTTGAGCTTCCTTTGTCTTCTCCAAGATGTGTGTGTTTTTTGCAACCGTAATTCCAACCATTGGTATTAGATCAGGTTGCATCCTCTCAGGCTTAGTCGTCAGCAGCTCCAGCACATGCTTGCTCACTTTATCTGATTTCTATGAGCTTTGGTGAGCGTTTGCATGGCAGCAAATTTTCGGGAGAGCTCAAAGAGCCTAGTTAGCTTAGGTTTGTGATACGGGATCATTTTGGCCTTCGTTTTCACTACAAGCAGTACTGCACAGGCTATTTCATCATTTTGTGCAAAAATTTTGTCAGTGCCATTTTTTGCATAATAGGTCCCTAATGTTCTTCTACAGTTTGTGCTATATAGCATGTGCTATTCCCGCTTTTCTTCTCCTCTTTTTGGGTAATTTCTCCACATATCAGGTGCAACATTTACCATAGCTAACAATAACACAGACATGTTCAAGATGTTTGCTGCTGCTGCTGAGGACAGATTGGATGGGGAAAATTACCCTATGTGGGATTATATGATGCAACATGTTCTTGTGTAAAAGTATGTCTTGGTTCTGAGGATACAGGCGATGTTGAGGATATTGCAGGTCTTGCTGCTAGGATGGCTGGTGTTAGAGTTGTTTTGCCTACACTAGAACAAGCTCGTTGGGATGTAAAAGATGAGCACACATATGCATTGATTGCATTGTCTATAAAGCACACTATTACTCCTCACATTCATTCAACAAAATCTACAAAACAGGCTTGGGATATTCTGGCTGGTCTTTATGCAAGTTGCAATGAGATAAAAATTACATTGCTACATAAATTAAGAGCTGGAGTCAAGGATATCAATGAGCAACTTCTTTCTCCAAGATAATTCATTTCACAAAGTTCCCTTGTGCATAATCTTCTTGATTCCTTGCCAGATTCTTACGTGACTTTTGCTAGTACTTGTAGACTTATGACCCAAGGAAATCATGAAGTTGTCAAGTTTGATGCATTATGCACATTGCTATTGCAAGAGTTACTTTCCAGAAAAATAGGACTAGACAGTGTACATTGAATAGGACTTATTGCTGCTCAAAGAAAAAGTGGTAACAGTAATGCAGCCACTTCTCATGGTTCTTTTGTGAGTGAAAAAACAATTGTTCCTAATGCTTCGGTTGGCAACAATTTTTCTGGAAATTCTGGTGATAAGGAAAAAAAGAAGATGTATCGCCATTATTGTAAAGCTAATGATCACTTGATCAAGCAGTGTCCTAAGCTGAAGGCCAAACACACTAAAATGAAAGAGGCTGGATTCACTACAAATGCAACTATTGTTAAGTCTTCTGTGAGAGGAGATTGTGATGTTGATGTTGATGTAGAATGGGGTTTTAGTGCAGAGTGCACTTATAATCTTGTTGTCCATGATGCATGCATATCAATTTTTGCAGATTCACATGTGTGGTATTTTGACAATGGTACTACAAAGCACATTACCTCACATCATGATTTGTTCACCTCTCTTGAGTCTATCCCTCATGGGAATTTAGTCACTTGTGCCAACAATGCCTCTTATCCCATTCAGGGAGTTGAAAAATTTGTGCTTGCTATAGAAAGCACTTTATGTACCTGGTATCAAGAAGAATCTTTTGTCTATATCTGCACTTGCTAGACTTGGACTTGTAGTCAAGTTTGTGTATGACAGATATACAATACATGATCTCAGTTTTGGTGATGAAATTGGTGCATCTAGCATTTTACTCCGTGGGCTATATAAGCTCATTTTGTATGACAAGTGTTGGCATGATTTTGCAAATGCACTTGTGGATTCAAAGGCTATTTCAGATGCAAACTTTGGCATGCACTTTTTGGTCATGTGAATTTTGTGATTTTGCTACGCTTGCAAAAATTTGATATGGTTGCTTCTTTTCCGCCTCTTGAAGCACTTGTCAAACATGTCTTTGAAGGCTGTATTTTGGGTAAGATGCAGCATTCCAAGTTTCTAAAGGATGGTTCAATTAGGACCACATACAGGTTACAACTTGTGCATAGTGATGTTTGTGGGCCCATGTAAACTCCATCCTTGGGAAATTACCTTTACTTTGTAACTTTTATTGATGATTACTCTAGGCATGCATGGGAGTATCCTCTTAAGGAAAAGTCAGAAGTGTTTATGTACTTCAAATAATTTTTGGCTATGGCTGAAAATGTGTCAAAATGTACTATGTGCACCCTCCATTCTAATAAAAGGGGGGAGTATATATCTCATGAATTTATTGCATTTCTGTCTAGTTGTGGGATAAAACATCAATGTGAATTGCCTTATACACCTTAGCAAAATGGTGTTGCTGTGAGAAAAAATAGGTCACTTACGTAAATGACACGGTGTATGGTCAAAAGTCAAGATTTTCCGCATTTGTTTTGGCTTGAGGCCATCATGTGTTCCACTTATGTACTTAACAGGTGCCCTACAGAAGCTTTGTAGTTTATGGCTCCATATGAAGCATGGCATGATAGAAAGCCTTCTATTGAGAACATGCATGTTTTGGTTGTTTGGCATATGCTTTGGTGCCACAAACACAACTCAAAAAATTGGATGATAAGGCTATCAAATGTATTTTTGTTGGCTATAGTGCTGAAAGCAAAGGTTACTTATTGTATCATCCATAAAAAAAGAGTATTCTGGTTTCATGAGATGTTGTGTTTGTGGAAGATTTTGTTTAGTCCTTGATGTCATGTACTAGAGAAAGTAATGTAAGCTCACAGAACATTTATGACACTTTGTTGCCTCTTTTCAGTGGTGGAGGTTTGAATGTAAATTCCAATGAGGGAAATGTACAACCTATGGGGGTTTCTGAAAATGTTATAGATCAGCCTATTTTACTGATGCAAATGTACATGATGTACTTGATGAGGAAATGGTTAAAAATGAGCAGGCTAGAGGTATGCCAAAATGGCTGGTGCATACATTGCATGATAGTAAATCAGATGCACCTTTGTCTAGTCACACTCATTCAAACTCTCATCATGCATCTTATGCATTAGATAGTTATGCTTTGGGTGTGTTTATCTTACATGATGTTGAGGAACCTCTGTCTTTTGATGAAGCACATAATTCAAAACATTCGGGATGGATGCCATCCAATCAAACTATAATGCACTTATAGAAAATGACACATGGACTTTATGTGATTTGCCTTCTGGTAAAAAGGCCATCGGTACAAAGTTGGTTTACAAGTTGAAACACAAGCCGGATGTTGAAATTGATTGTTATAAGTCTCGACTTGTTGCAAAGGGTTATGCACAACAAAAATAGTGACTTTTTTCTCCCACTTATTGTATGACTACTATCCGTTTTCTATGTGCATTCACAACTCATTTTGGCTAGGATGTACATCAATCAGACATTGTTACTGCTTTACTGGATAGTGACATATTTGAGGAAGTTTATGTAGCAGAGCCTCGCAATTTGTCAAGAAAAGACAAGAGGATAAGGCGTGCAAATGTAACTTTTATGAGTTGAAGCAATCTCCTCGTGCTTGGTACAAGAAGGCTAACACTCATTTAATCAAACGAGGCTTTCATAACAGTCCAATAGAAAACACATTGTATGTAAAGCGTGAGGGTGATGTATTTCTCATTGTGGTTCTCTACGTGGATGATTTGCTGATCATTGGACCAAATGAGAGACATATTGCTAAATTTAAGGCTGATTTGAATGCTACTTTCAAGATCAAAGATTTGGGGCTGTTGCATCATTACTTGGGTATATAGTTTAACCAGTGTGATGGTGGTATTGCCTTGTGTCAAGAAAGTTACATAGAGACATTGCTATGTAAGTTTGGACTTGAAGATTACAAACCTATTTCCTTTAAGCAATGTGATGGTGGTATTTCCTTGTGTCATAAAGTAACATAGAGATATTGCTATGTAAGTTTGGACTTGAAGATTGCAAAAATATTTCCACTCCCATGGAAACACGTTTGAAATTGAGTCCTTATGATGTTGGTGATCCTGTAGATGTCACTCTTTACCAGACTGTTGTTGGATGCCTCATTTATGTTTGCAACACAAGGACGGATATTTCAATTTGTAGTCTCACAGGTCAGCCGATTTATGCATAGCCCAGGGTCTAAGAATTATACGTTTTTCAAGAGAATTTTCCACTACTTGGGTGGCACTTTACATCTTGGCTTGTTTTATCCCAAGGGGAGATTATTGCCGCCAGACTTACATACTTTTTTGGACTCAAATTGGGCTGGTTGCTTTGACACGCTAGTGTCCACACGTGCTTTTTGTTTCATGCCTGACAGTTCATGTATATCATAATTGAGCAAGAAGCAACCTAATGTGGCCACTTCTAGTTGTGAGGCTGAGTACAGGGCAGTCTTCATAGCTACGATTGAGTGTGTATGGCTCAGATGCGTTATGACTGATTTGGGTGTTGGACATGACACTGCCAATAATATCTACACTAGCAGTCAGAGCCCATTGGCAGTTGAAATGAATCCAATTTTTCATGCTCGCACAAAGAACATTGAGGTGCATTACCACTATGTGAGTGAGAGACTCTCAGCAAGAGAGATCAGCTCGGCTCATGTGCCAACAGAGGACAACCTTGCAGACCTTTTTGTCTCCTGAGAAGTTTGAAGTTTTCTGCAAAGCTTTGGGCTTACTCCCCTTTGTGGACTAATCATGTCCTCTGGGCATGAAAATTCCCTTTACTGTATGTGTTAGATCTCATTCACGGAATCACTCCAAGGGAGATTTGTTACCATATACATGTGGTAGTGATGTGTGTGAACACACGTAGGATTGCCAGGGCATTTCTTCCCTCACTAGGAGGTTTTTTGCCCCCTGCATTGTATATATGCCCATCATTCGTCTCCAAACTGTGTGTGTTTTTGTGCAACCCTAATTCCAACAACTACATATCACTTGCCATCATCACCATCTTGCACAATTTCCCATCCAATTCTCGTGGGGCTAGTATCCACTATCACAATGTCAATCTCTATACACACTTAGTCTCAAAATTCAAAGCAAATACTTAAATTACAAGTTATGACTAAAAGTAGCATGTAGAGGGCCATGCAATAACATTCATAATTTACTGTCCTCAAAGTTGGAGACATAAGAAACAACATATTCATTTTTCTCATGGCATGTGTAAGCATTTCTTCCCATTGAAATTTTGATTCTTTCTCAAGAGTTGATACAAAGGTTCTGCTACATGTGCATAATGTGGAATCTAGAGAACATAAAGCACACATGCACCTTCAAACCTTCAAACCTCAGTCACATTTATACATGTCTATTGCATTCTTTGAATTACATCCATATTTGGTGGACAATGTCTTCTACCATATGGCCTTCATCTATGTCCTACAGTAAGAACTTTGTTCACATCAAACATTGAATTTTTCATAGAAAGGGTAAGGTTCACTTCTTCCACTTTGAAAAGATCTTATTACAATCATTGATATGATTTGCCACATACTTGTGGCACCCCCTTAAATACAAATCCATTTCTATATCACATAGATCATATTGTTTGATTGTCACATCATTAAGAAAGGGCATCGTAGTTTAATATATGAAGTCATGTAGGAATTTGTTCATACCATTCCATTCATATGTGCATCATTGTTTAATGTATGAATTCATGTAGGAATTTTTCCATACCATTCATCATATGTGAAACTAAATGAGTTTCTCCCCAAGGTAAGTTTCACATACTTACTAAACTCACAGTTGTCCTCATGGTAGTCAGGTCCGTGCCTTTTATAGCTAGTTGGAAATTGTGCCCTGGTATACATTTCCCCATAGAATATACCTCCCATCTTGAAAATGCCTTTGTAAACTCATTCACAACTGGCTCTGTACCGACATTTCTAATCGTAACCTTGTTTAGTTTCATATCCTACATAGAGCATAAAGAATCATTTAATTTGTGAGTCACCTATTTGATTATAGAGCACAAGAAGGCTTTAAAATACCCATCTTGATCTTTTGATTAAGCAATTCAATAAGTTTTGAAAAATGATCCTTTGGAATTGGAATAGGCCACAAGTTCTAAGGGAAGTGAGGGATACTGAAGATTACCATAGGAGCAAAAGCCTTTCCATGCTTGGCAAGCATCTCTTCAAAACATATCCGATTTAGCCCCGATCAAACTATTCTCGTAGCCAACATTGAAATCCTTCACATAATCCTATGCGAAGCTATGCCCAATCTTTCTTGGGTCACAAAGACTAGGCTACAAAGAAACTTGATCCATTTTGTACTTGCAATATTTTGATAGAGGTAATGCCACTGATTTCACTTTCTTTTTCGGAGACTTATACTTGGTCTCCACTCGTACTTCAACACGTTGACCATTTTAGAAATCCTCGATCACTTTATACATTTCTATGGAGCATACTTTCACAACCTCATTTCCCATGCATAAATTGCAATCCACTAAAGATTTAAAGTCCTCCATGACATCCACAAATGAGAACTCATAAAAAACACCTATACTATCTTCATCATCTTCTAGCAACCCATTGTTACTTAAACCAATTTTTACACTATTTATATGTTTTCATTAACCCCACTTCAAGTCCTCATACTTTGTAAAAGATATCCATAGTATTATCAATCCTAGAAATCCTATAGAAAAAAACTCCTTTGCATAAAAATCATGAGAGAATGTTTCTCTCCTTATATCACTGTAGTCCCACTCTACAATGGTACACTGCCAGAACTCCTCATATGCATGTAATCCTCTAATTCTTTGTTTTTTTTTGGCAAGGATTGCTCTCTACGAGTGTCACAATTCCTTTCATGGTCCTAGCTTAAGATGATCCATCATCCATCACCTTTGTTTGCATTTGAGTAGCAGTGATGTATGGATGCCCGAGGATAAGAGGTTATGTAGATATTTCCTGTACAACAAAGTTTTGGTCATCTTTCACATCCTGTATAGTCTGCCCCTCATGTTTGGACAAGCTCCATATAGCTCCCTTGATGATTTATTTGTTGCACAAATTATCCATCCATGATTTATTTTGATAGGGAACTTTCCTTTTTTGATAGACTCTTGGACACGAGGTTAATCCTTGACTCATGATCTACTAGTGCAATGTATGAGTTTCCCACTTTTACCAACGAGGGTCTCAATATTTTCTCTTTCCCTATTTCTCTTAGAATAATAACTCTGGTGAGTGGTCTCAACTTCATCTTCATCATCCAAGAAGCGGACCTATTTTACTTCTCCTCTAGACTTGTACATCCAACAACAATTTCATCTCTTGCTTACCATAATCTTGAACTTCTGCATTTAAAGTTTCTCCTTCACCCTCTACATGGATAACCATAGTAAGAGAGTACCAATTTCTCTTAATAATGTCAATTGCTAACCCTTACAGACACCCTATCGCCTTCGATGGATACCTTATTATTTATTTGAGTGGTGGATCAGGCTTTTCGGTCCAATAGGTGTGTAGGTGATCGCCAATGAGAGGTGCACCACTTATCTTATTTTTACAATATTTTTGCAACGATCGACCACTATGGGCACCCATGTGAGAATGGGTCAGACTCTTCTAAAAGGTTTATTTTGACCTAAAATCCTCATTCTTTGAGGTGCATGCTAAGAAGTTCTCTTGCTCTACCTATTCCCTTCTCCTTTGTGTACTCATGTGTGTGTGTGTGTGTGTGTATGCTTGAGAGAGAGAGAGAGAGAGAGAGAGAGAGAGAGCATTGCGGAGGCATCCGTGGCGGTGAGGCGATTGAGTGCGGTGGTAGCTCCTTCTTCTTCACTACACATGATCCTTCATGACAAAAAGCATTGAGCGTTGAGTGACACGTCATTGCCTCTTTGAGTTTGCTAGGACTTGTTACCATATACATGTGGTAGTGATGTGTGTGTGAACACACTAGGACTATTGGGAGGCATTTTAGAAACGATCTAATCGCAACTCACACAAAATTATCAATCCATGGATCGGCAACCCGGCTAGGGCATGGAAGCACGAGCATTGAATGAATAGAATAAGAGGGTTCATGAGTATGCTTATCCAATGCAAGTAGAGGTTAACCATGGCAAGACTAACTCTAATCATACTCTAATTACTAATAATTCAACTCCTACACACATCAAGCCCACCGAAGTTCGACTTACCATAGACTAGAAATCCAAAGCACACTAATGATAAGCACACACTAATTGCATTGGTGTTGCAATCACCACATGGCAATGAAGGCACTTCATCAATAGATACACACACGAGGTGAATGGTTCTAGAGTTTCATAAAACTTATCCACACACAAGCAAACAATAGGGCACTCACACTAATTTACAAGATTAATAACCAACTTAATCAACCTAATTTTAGTGATGCTAAATATCGCAAATCGAATGCTCATAGAAGGGTAAGAGTGGTTAATAGGAAGAAGTCATCACACAAACTCAAATCTAGAATAATGAGAAAGGTGAAACTACTTCATAACACAATGAAATGTAGAGAAGATAAGACTAATGAGTAAAACAAGGATTAGATTAATCAAGAAGAGCTTACTCTAATTACAATGGTTTAGCACTAGCCTTTAAGCATAGGCATTAAGCTCAAGACTAGGACATCCATAGTGAAGAGTATAAACACAAGCTCACACTCACTCTTACCTAAACCATGCGGGAACAATCTCTATCCCTAGAACATTCTAGGCCTTCCATCATAAGCCTATATAAGAGAAGGCTCTCAAGCATGTAACTCAATCTCTCATTTGCATAATAGAAGGTTGCACTCTCTTTCTCTATTGTGTACATTCTCATTTACACTCACACACACTCACTATGAATGCTTCACATGAGCATCCACCCTAGCCGCGGCCCAACAACTGGTATCAGAACTTTGAATGATCCTTGGCCTACTCATGTGAACTTCCCTTCTCTCTAGGAGTCTCTCTCTCTAAGCCCACGATTTTTTCAGCTCTCCCTTTCCTTTAGGAAAAGTTGGGCACTAGCCCACATGCCCACTTGCCACCTCTTCTACCTACTTTTGACTTTTTGCCACTTTCTCTCTCTTCTCTCTCCTCAAGGGTGCCCAAATCTAGGTGTGGGATTTTGGGGCTGATTCTTCTTCTTCCTCAGCTCCTCAAGCTTTAATGGAAAGCTTTCTCAACTTCATACTCAGCCCATAGCTCATATCCACCCTTTCCTACATCATTTCAATGCATCTCCTACCTCACTAGCTCTCATTTTCTCTCTCTAAGCTCTTTCTCATAACCAAAGTTTGAGATTTGCTGCTGTAATTTGAGCATTCTCAGCCTCATAATATCACTAAAATCTCATCATTAATCCATCATAAGTTCTCTACACATTGCGGGCAATGCGGTGAAGACTAGTACCACAAAACTAGTCAAGAAGTACATGTTTTAATTTTCTGTTTCATAACAGAAAATTTCCAGCCCACATTAGCTCAAAAATTGGTGGTTTACGGCCTCGAGAACCTTTATCAAAGATCGGGCAACCTCGGTGCTTCATTTGGTGTCATTCTACATCAATTTTGCGGTCATTTTAGCTCATTTTGGAGGCATTTTGAAGGCACTTTTGGCTACAACTATTGGTGGAGTTCAAAACAGCAAATAGAATTTCAGATTTGACTCCAAATTCAACATCAAATCTCAAGGCAAAGCTGAGTTATATCATCCCCATCTACTCCGGCACATTTGGAGTATATTTGGTAATCATAATTGTCATTTTTGTGCTTATTCATAATCCCTTTTTTCATTACCGCATCTCCCATTTCTCACATGCTTTTGTAAAAGGGTAGACACCATTTCAAGAGTCTTGAAATAGGACCCCCTTGCTTGCAATTTCACATATCACTAAGCATTATGGGTAACAAGGAGATAGCTATGTTCAATGGCATCGGATTTCACACATGGCAAGTGAAACTCAAGGGTCATCTAATGAGAAAAGGGCTATGGAGTATCATAACCACTGATGCACAAAACCTCACGGCACAACAAATCCGAGAGCGTCAAGCCAAGGATGAGAAAGCCCTAGGCATTCTCATCACTAGTGTGGCGGATGATATCATTCACCACTTAGATGAAGCCACATCGGCCAAGCAAGCATGGGAGACTTTAGAACGCACATTTGGGGCAAAATCTAAGCACTCTAAAATATCTCTCAAGATGCAATTATATGGTCTAGCAATGTATGAAAATGAACCACTATCTAGTCTTGTTAATAGGCTAAAAAGCTTATGCACTCAACTTTCATACATTGAGTGTCATATAGATGATGATGATAAAGTTGCGGTTCTTCTAAAAGCACTTCCTTCTACATATGACAATATTGTAACCGTACTTAAGGAAAAAGAGCCTATCCCTACACTAGAAAGTGTAATCAACTCTCTCCAAGAGGACCATAACAACAAGCACCCACACAATGAAACTAATGCATCAAAAGCACTCTATGTTTCAAGTTCAAAGCACACCAAGGCTTGCAAGCATTGCGGGAAGTACAACCACTTATCTTCCGAATGCTACAAAATCAAAAAATGTGTGAAGTGCGGGAAATTGGGGCATCCACCTCAATTTTGTACCAAAGGCAATGGCGGCAATGGCGACAACGGCGGCAAGAAGGTTACCTTCAAAGGTAAACGTGTCAACTATGTGCAAAGTGAAAGTGATGATAGTGATGATGAAGATCAAAGAGCTCACTCCGACAATGATGAAGTGAATATGGTAACTTCCGCTTTCTCTTCACCCTCTACTTCTATTTCTTCTTCAAATAAACATGCTAAGGGCCAACTCAAATATAGCTACAGTGAAGGAAATGATATTTATTAGAAAGAAGGATGCTACCCTAAACACACTATGTTGAATCTCAATTGTGAAGTTGCATTTCTCATGTGAGAACCTCTTATGTTGTATCTTTGTAGACATGAGTGATGAATCCAATTGAGAACCACTCATGATCACATTAGAACCTTAAGTGTTGAATCCATCTCTCTATGTTGTAAAGAGCATGAATGATGAATCCAATTGAGAACCATCATGACTCTTACCTTCTTCCTGTTGAGAATCTTAGCTTGTGTGTAAGCATGTGTTTAAGGGGGAGATTGAAGAGTATAAACACAAGCTCACACTCACTCTTACCTAAACCATGCGGGAACAATCTCTATCCCTAGAACATTCTAGGCCTTCCATCATAAGCCTATATAAGAGAAGGCTCTCAAGCATGTAACTCAATCTCTCATTTGCATAATAGAAGGTTGCACTCTCTTTCTCTATTGTGTACATTCTCATTTACACTCACACACACTCACTATGAATGCTTCACATGAGCATCCACCCTAGCCGCGGCCCAACACATAGAGTGAACACTCAAGAGAGAGAGAGAGATCTCAAAAGTGGATGCTGAAGAGTAGATACTGAAGAATGAAGCCTCCTTGCATAAAAGCTTCCGTTTAAAGGATTTCACCACAATTTCTTCTACTATGGGTTTAAGTTTGAGCCCTCTAGCTAGCATATACAACTTTGGAACTCCCAATGAGCCCAAGAATTATAAAAAGTAAGTTGGAAATATTATGCACAACCATAGCATACCTCGCGCTTGATGCATATTTGGTATAGCTTGTGTTAGCCGCTACTAACATTCCCCCCTTCCGAATTTGGCACACGTCCTCGTGTGCCGGTGAAGTAAAACGCGGTGACATGGTAGAAAGCAAGTCCATGGAAGTCCTCAATAGAAATCCCACAATTTAATGCTTTTCAATGACCATTCTCCCAAAATCATGCTCACTTTAGCATATTTGGCGTACATGTCAAAAAAAAGAGAGATTTCAGGATGAAGCAAATTTTGAACTCTCTCAATTGGTTAAACACAAAACTTGATGTCGAGTCATTGACCAATTTCCCTTCAAAACAATGCACAACTGTTAGTGCCAAAGAATTTTTACATGCACATCAAGCACCAAAAATGTCATGCTCCATCATAAAACCAAAATGATATTTTATGGTGGCCATTACAGAAATCTCAATGTTTTAGTGCTTATTCAAGGATTTTTGCATACATATTAAGCACTAAAGAGTATCAAGCAATGCCAAGCATTCTAGTGCAATGTTTCAATCACAAACTCAAATTGATATTGCTCTTTGATGGTCATTCAAAAAAGCTCAATTCTAGTGCTATGCAAACATGTTGTCATTCAAGTCAAGCACTAAAATGCACACTCAATACCAATCTCAAGTTTTAAAGCACAAGACTTCTTGAACAAGCATGAATATGAAATTCGCTTGCTTATACAATCAAAGATTACTCTGTCTTTGCTTACCCCTTATTCGTATGTAGCATACATAGCAAAGGAGAAAAAAATCAAAGGATGAACTTTTGTTTTTTTCAACTATGCTGAATCAATCAAGATTAGATGTTTGGGTTATTGGACTATGCATCTGCAAATAGCTGATCATTAATGTACAAAGGCATTTGATACTCAAATTGAGCATGGAAGTTTTCTTGAGCAAGTAAAAAATCAAATCATAATTTTTTTGCGTCACAGGTTGTTCACTTCAATATGCACCCTTCTAAAGTTTCAAAGGGGAAAAAGGGAAAGGGGAAAAGGGGTGGGAACAAAAGGCTATGCCACCCCCCCCCCCCCCCCCCCCCCCCCCCCCTTTGTTTTTTAATATAAAAGGATTTTTGTTATGTTTCTCTGCTTGGAAAAATTTGTGACATTGCGAGGCATCCAAAAGTGAGTATGGCAAGCTTGTCATGGGATTGTGGATGTTGCAAGGTGGGGCTTAAAAGAGTCTAGGCTCGGGTGCCAAAAATGGCAGCTTTTGTGGGGCATGAGAGGTGGCAATGCGGCATAAGGCTGCGAGAGTTGGGGTGATCAATGGTGGGGTATCTTTTGTAGGCAGTGTGTGGGCGGTCACCACATAGTTGGAAATTAGATGTGTGTGTGTGTCAGATGCAAAGACAACATGAGTGGCAACCCCACATGGGCCAGGGTAATATGAGTCTGTATGTGTGTGTGAGGTGTGTGATGATGGTAATGGAAAATTGCCTTACAAAAGCGTGGCAAGTGTTTGAATGGATGAGTATCTCCACCCTGGGTCCATAGACTTGATGCAAGCCAGACAAAACAGGATGATCCGAGGCTGCATCTTGAAGGGTTTGGGCATGGGCACAGCTACAATACTGTGATGGCGGGATTGGTCAACTGAGTCTGCAATGGCTTGAAAGCTTGCATCAATAAGAGACAATGAGCAAGCAAGTGTGTGTGCAAAACTATGAATTGGTGAGCCAGTAGAGAAGGTAGACAAGTGGATTGCAAATTTATGACAAGGTGGGGCCATCGTGGGCATGAGCAATGGTTGGTGGAGCCTGCAACAGAAAAGGAGGGCATTGAAGGCCGGAATCTACACACGAGAGACAAACGAACCCAGATTTATTGAGCATGTGTGTGTGTGTGTGTACGTCGCGCCAGCAAACACTGATGTTTCTATTTAATATTTTTTAAAAATAAAAATTTCTATTAAGGACTTGTTTCCATGGTCAACAAGACAAGAGCATGAAGTATGTGTTTATGAGATGTGCCTTCAAAGGGCTGAGAATGTCACAATACCAATGCATGCTAACATCATGAATGAACATATTATTTAGCAGTCAATGATGTTCCTACCATTATAATAGAAATCGAAGTGTCAAACATTACCAATTTTCATCAATAAGTAATTGCTCCATTCTGTATTTGTAATTAATATTGCATCTTTGATGTTTTCAATCATGTACCAAGGCATCCCATAATTCGAGTTGAATTAGATTAATTTTAATCTCCAACCCATCTTGGTTTCTCATGTCATGCCATCGTGATGATTTTCATAAGTGCACATGCATGGTGTAAGATTTTGCAAAAAATTGATCAATATATCATCCATCAATCAAATAACCTTCATATATTTGTGCTCACTTAATCAAAGATACCAATCAAACCATGAATATTTGAAAATTATGCACACTATCTCTCAAACCTCATTCATATGCTTCAATTCAATGCATCTTCTTGAGAACATGAATTGAAGATCCAAGTGTGCATTCAAAATTGAATCAATTTACAATCATATGTTTGGAAAAGGTATACATGCTTAAAACGTACACAAATATCCTCATTAACCCAAATCCAACTTGTAATCAAATCTTCCATTGATCATTTTTTTCAATCTCAAATCATACAAATCCAATTGGACTCGTCATTTGGTTTCTGTGACTACACACACTTGATTTTGGCATTGGAAATTGCACATATCTTTGAAATTCTTACCATCTTCAATCAAATAGACATACACGACAATGGTATTACACAAAATCATCCCCAAATGCATATCAATTGAGTCATCAACAATGCACACACCAATATTTTGTTGGTATACTAATCATCACAATTGGTGACCGAGACCAATCATTCATCTCTAATTTGGATATCTAATGCCATTGAGTAGGCACACACATTAGTGCATTTTTTCCATGTTCATCAAATTCAATTCATCATTAGCATAGAAATGTACTAAAAATGAACACAATTGAGTACCAATTGAGTAATTTATCTCAATTCTCAAAGCTAACGGTGACACACACATCAATTATTTGGCCAAATTAATCATCGTAATTGGTAGAAAATACCAATTATTCATTCACCCATTGGATTGCACATGCCATTAATTGGCATACATACCCAAATTTAAGCCAAACATTTTATGCAATTCACCAATCAATTTCACATTGCAAATCTCAAATTGCAAATGCAATCAAGCATAAGTGAATGCATGCATGCTCAATTTCTAAAACATTAACACTATTTTGACCCAATCAAGCAATGCACACACTCAAAAATTAAGTACAAAAGTTCAAAATTGGCTCAATTGCCAATGCATTTAGGCTTACACATAGTGATTGCACACACTTTTCAAACACATTTCCTAATCAAAAAGTATTTGGGTGCCCGAATTGACCATCAATCATTGAAAATCAAGTGGTCTTGGATGGGCATACACACTCAATTTTTGCCCAATTTTTTGGCATTTAGGCCTATACAATGATTGAATTAGCCTAACATACACATCAATTACATGATTTCATACTCACATATCATCAGTTCCATCAATTTGTATGTATGCACACACTCAAGATTAGGTGCACACACACTTGAATGTTTTGACAGTTTTTCCCCTCTTTGGTGCATTACACACACAATGATTTTTATGCACACACATGAATTACTGATGAGAATTAAGCAATATCTTGATACACACAAAGTTCATTAGTCAAAATTTTCCATCAATTTCATTCCAAGTGAATCAAATTAGGTGCAAAGTGTAGGTCTATTGTTTTACACACCTAATTTTAGCAAATAATTAGCAATGTTGAACCACATTAATCAATCAAGAATTGACATGAGAAAATGAGTGAATTTACATCATAATCATACTCCAAGATATTCCTTTGCTCCACACAAAGACGCATCATTGCACACACAAGTGTGAGCACCATCAAATCGGCTCAAAATTGACCATTGTAGGCCAAAAATCAAACACTCAAATCATCAAATTAGGCATCAATTAACACAATTAACTTGATTAGAGTGATGATTCCACCTCTTACAAGGGGATTTAACGTACATTACACTTCAAATGTTAGCAATTAGGTTAGCAAAGCTAGTAAAAAATGAGTAAAAACTAGCATGGAAATGAAGTGAAATTAGTAATGGTTAGTGAGAAGTTAATGAAATTGAGGGTTTGGGGTATTCATAACTCAAGAATTAGCATCAATTACTTGCACAGACATCATCAAATCACACCAAAATTGAGTCACACACACTCAAAAATCAAGAAATTAGTAGTGAAGTTACTCTATTCTAAACATCCTATACTCACTAGCTTAGGTTAACGATCCCTAACAACGGTGCCAAATGTTGGGAGGTGTTGTCGTAATGACCTAATTGTAACCCACAAAAAATTATCAATCCGTAGATCAGCAACCCGGCTAGGGCATGGAAGCACGAGCATCAAATGAATAGAATAAGAGGATCCATGAGTATGCTTATCCAATGCAAGTAGAGATTATCCATGGCAATACTAACTCTAGTCATACTCTAATCACTAATCAATCAACTACACACATCAAGCCCACTGAAGTCCGCCTTACTATAGACTAGAAACCAAGCAAACACTAATTGCATTGGTGTTGGCCTCTCCAATCACCACACGCTGTGAGCGGGAGGAAACACACAGAACGCCTCTATAACAACCCGACACACACTCTTGGGAAGATACACATACACACACACACACTATGGGGCACCACTCGGCTTACACAATCCACCTGGCCCAGACAGGGAACACACCGATGGAGTGAGAGGAGAGAGACTATCCGTTTACCCACTCCACATAGAGACATACACACACACACACACACACACACACACACACACACACACACACACACACACACACACACACACACACACACACACACCCAAAAAACTCAGCTCAAAAGAGGAGAATTTTTGATATTTAGATACAAATGAGCTTGGGCCAACACCAATGGGGCAAATAGCTCACACAATATGGGTAAAATAAGCCAGATACAATCACAAACTGGAGCAGAAGCTTCGCTCATAGGAGAAACTCACACAACCAAAACAGCAGAAAAAGAGTGAGTAATTTGGCAAAATGGATAGCGCCATCGTGTCTAGAACAGCCCAAAACCCTAGACTACAATGTCAAAGTGCTCAAACCCAACCTCGGATAAGCAGTTTACGACCAAAACAGGCTCCAAAATGAACAAAAACACACCTGCGGATGTTCCTCCTCTCTTCTCCACGTTTTTTCTGGTCTTCTCTCATTTTTTTCAGTTCCCACACTTAGATTTATTAGTTGGGCACCCTTGGCCTTTTAGATGACCTCAAACGGACCCCGAACATGCCAAAAACTGACCTCGCAGTGCATAGTTGTCACCTTTTTGCATCATCCGCACACCTGGCACTCAGCTTTTCCCAATAATGCATCCCACAACCACGTGAAGTAGCCCCAAAAAGTGGTCCTCATGATGACCTTTCTGCATAAGTATCACAAGAAAACACCCACGTCGTGTCCGTACTTCTCCGCGTGCAAGTACTGACCCCATTCGACGTCCTGATGCCACAAGATGCCATCTGACGCACCTGCTTACCTCATGTCTTCGGCCCGCGGATAGCTTCCTCGATAATTTTTACACGCTACCAACTCCTCCTTATTGTAGAAAAAACACACTGGTACTGGTAATAGTGAAAATCGCTGCACTATGTACACCCTGTCCTACCTGTACACACCTGGGCCCCACGTAACCACCTGGCTACGGAAATTGGGCAATCCTTTATTCGATGCACCATGCATGTGTATGTACATATGTGCAATCCCTTGCTCCAAAAAACTCCTGACATAATTTTCCCATCCCCTAGCCTGCTAGATCATTCATGATCAGTAGTAGCAAAAAGAGATATGAGGCTCACCTCATCACAGGTCTCCTCATCCCTCACAGACATCAATTGCTCCACAGACAGCTCATCTTGCTCGACCATCATCAACCTGGCATGATACAATTTAAGACGCAATCCATTTACCCTTCACTTATGTAGAAACCCATCCAGGTTAGCCAACTGATATGTACCATTCGGGAAACACTCCACTACCTTGAAAGGGCCTTCCCACTTAATTTGAAACTTCTTTTGGAAGGTGTTGTCCAGCTTACTGTTGTAGCGCAAAACGAAGTCATGCTTCTTGATACCCTTACTTTTGACCTTTTCATTTATCTTTGCCAAAGCCCTATCTTGCATCTGCCCATAATGTTCCAATGCACTCATCCTATCAAGCTGAACCTCTTGTAGCTGTAAGAGCCTCTCTTCGAATGCATCACTAGGTGGCCCAAGCAACTTCTCTAACATCTTGACTGCAGGAAACTCTACTTCCACAGTAAATAGTGCTTCCTTTCCATACACCAAATGAAATGGAGTAAACCCTGTACCTGTCTTCACCGACGTACGGTAAGCCCATAGTGCACTAGGCAATTCCAAATCCCAATTCTTTCCTTGGTGCTTTGTCACTTTTGAAAGAATTTGTACCAACTCACCATTGAATCTTTCATTCAAGCCATTACACTGTGGATAATAAGGAGTGGTATGCTGGTGCCTAATCTTCATCTTTGTGCATAAAAAATCTAGCAGTTTAGCTCTAAATCCTGGCCCCTTATCTGAAAGTAGCTCCAGTGGCACCCCAAACTTGCAACATATTTCATCATACACAAATTTTGCCACATCCTTTGCAGTGATCGGTTTTACTGCTATAGCCTCTGCCCATCTAGAGAGGTAGTCCACTGCCGTCAAAATATAGCTTTTGCCCCTACTTGTGATAGGTAACGGGCCTATTGCATCAATCCCCCACTTTTCAAACACATCAAATGCCATAATGGTTTTTTGTAGCTCTAGCTTCAACACTCTCTTCCCAAATGCTTGACACCTATTGCAAGCTCTACACCAATGGTGAACATCCTTGTGCAAACTGGGCCATACATAGCCCTCTTGCAAGATCTTATGCAAGGTGATCTTTAGAGCAAAATGGCCGCCACATGCGCCTTCATGATTCTCTTCCAACACTCTGTAAAGCTCCTCCCTCCAAGGTACACGTCTCAACACGAGATCAGCCCCTTTCATGTATAAGACATCACCAATCAATTTGTACCTATATGCTCTACGCACAAAGCCATACTTCTTAGACTTATGAATCTCCTTTGGAATGATTGCTGTTAGAAAAAACTCCTCTTCTTGAGCCAAACTTTTCCGGCCATGATAAAGAGGTAAAGTGGTCCTCAGCACAAATAGCTCCCCAATCATGCTTTGAGCTACTTCCTGTGCCTCTCCATTTAGAGCACGTTCAATGTGTCTGATGCTCCATGCTTCAAACTTTTTTAACAGGCCTTTAATTCTGAAACACCACTAACAAGGCATCACCTTTTATGCTCAACCTTCGAACCCCATGCTTTAAACAAATGTGTAATCCGGCTTCTAGAGTAGCATATTCAGCCTCATTGTTACTATAAGCATCCAATTTGAACCCTCTCTTGCATACTAGCTTCCCCTCTGGTTCATAAAGTGCTATACCCCCTGAAGCCGCATCATGGCTCTTTTTGTATGAACCATCGAAGAACAACACATGTGCATTGCTGATCTATGGCACTTCTTCAACTACCTTTCTCACCACCTCTTCCTTAACAATAAGGGGATTCTCCTTGTAGGTCAACAAATCAGCTAGGGTAGCCCTTGTACTATCTTCCACTAGAAAAGAGAACTGAAACTCTTGCAGCTCAATTACCCATTTCTTCACCACATTTGACATGTTAGTACCATTAATCAACTGTGGCAAACAGGCATAACTCGTCAAGAAAAAAAAAGGTCGTGGTAGCAAGTAATGACGAAATCGTCGACAAGCAAATATTACACTGGCCATCACTAGCTCTACTTCCGAGAACTTTCTCTCCGCTACCAGCTTCACACGGCTTGCACAATACACTGGCCTCATATAATGGTTGCCCTTCCCCTTTTGCAATAGCATGGCTCCAATGGCATCATCCCTTACTGATGGATTTACATAAAACACTTTCTCCCAATCAGGAGCCTGCATGGCTGACAACCCCCCTAACACCCCTTTCACCTCTTGAAACACTTCTTCACACTTGTCATCCCATTGCAATGGATCATGCTTTGCCACTTGTTGTAATGGATAAAGGAGTTGCGAAGACAATGGAATAAACCGTGCCATGTACCTCACTTTGTGTATAAAGGTTGCCAATTGCTTTGTATTCGTAGGTGATGGAAGAAGAATAATAGACTTAACCTTATCAGGATCAGCCTCAATGCCATTTTCTGACACCATATGGCCCAATAGTTTCACCCTTGTCTATGCTAGATGACATTTCTTTGGATTAAGTTGTCCTCCACATTCATCATATCGAGCCAATACCATCTGCAACTTCTCATGGTGTTCAACCCTACTGCTGTAGACACAGAAGTCATCCATGAAAGCTTTAACACAACTACCAATGAATGGTTCCAATACCCAATTTGCTCTCTCTTGATAGAAAGATGGTCCATTTGACAACCCAAACGGCAATACTGTGTAGAAATAGCAGCCCCATGGCGTAATAAAAGTTGTCTTTGTGCGGTCTTTAAGAGCAATCTTCAATTGAAAATAGCCTGGAAAACCATCACACACACTACACCTCTCATAACCTTCCACTGAATCCAAGATCTGATCAATGAATGGAAGAGGATATGGGTTCTTCTTAGTGGCTGCATTTAAGGGTTTAAAATCTACACAAATCCTCCACTTTCCATCCTTCTTTGGACTGACCACTACCGGACTCACCCATTCTGTGGTCTCCACTGGAACTATGAACCTTGCCTTCAATAACTTGTCCACCTCTTCTCGCAAGGCTTCCATTTGCTCTTGACCCATCCTTCTTAGCCTTTGCCGCACTGGTTTAGCACCTTATTTCAGCTCTATATGCATCTCTTCACCCTTGAACCCTCTGATCTCTTCATATGAAGTAATGAAAAAATCAGGAAAACTAGCCAGCATGTGCAAATATATCTCCTTCTCCATAGCTGAGAGGTCTCCGCTGATCATTTGTATCATCAACTCTTGCTTTTTGGACAACTCAACTTTGGTTTGCATCAGCCCTTCAATCACTTCATAAGGCCCTTCACTTTCATCCTCAACTTCATTTGCAAATTCAACTAAACCAGACTCCTGGATTCCTTTGTCCATCAAAAGAAATGCAACATCAACATCCTCATCACTGCTGGTAGTGCTATCACTGTACTCATCTGTCACCATGGAAGAGTCTTCGTCACTAGACCCATCCTCATCTTCATAAAGCTCCTCTAATCGTTTCCTTGTGTCCATATTGTATAGCTTCTTGGCACTTGTCTTTTCATAGAGGCTAATCGTACCATGTCGCCAATCCTGAATAGCTCCCACTGCACGTAACCATGGTTTGCCTAGTATAATAGGATATGCTCCCAACCCTGCTGGCATCACACGAAAATCAACCACTGCCTTTGCATCATGTGCCTCCACTTCTAAGCTCTTTACAACACCCAAGCATTTTACTTTTTGATGGTTTGCCAATCTGATCCGAATCTCTGCCACCCCAGTCACTATAAGACCCATCTTCTCAACGCATGAGTGTGTTATCACACATATTTGGGCCCCGCCATCAACATAGCCTTGTCCTAAATTTTTCCTTTTGTGCCACACATCTACTATTGGACAGATATTTAGTAGCTCGTCCATTGCCAACACCTTCACTGAACCTCTCTCTGGCTCTTTCTCCATTGGGTTGACCATCCTCTTCCACTGTCGCTTTAGCTTAGGCACCATCTCTATAAGCTGCCCAAAAGTAACATCTACCTTCCTGCTCGTTAGATCCTCCTTCAAGTCATAGCTTAATTGCCCATCCCCTAGTGGAAAATCTGAAACATGAAACTTTCGACGAGCTCTCCTTTTCCTCTTGGCCTTGACAACCTCGCCTTCATGGCTTTTTCCTTTCTTCTTACTAGGACCTGGGGCACTTCTTCCTTCCTTTTCCTCTGTGGTCCTCTTCCCAATAGGCATCAATAATGTATCCTCTAGCTTTGATGCCTTCTCCAAGGTGACTACACTTAGCACTTTTGTCTTTTCCTTTTCCTCCTGGGTTAATCCATTGGTTCCTTCATCTCCCTTAATTTCAATGCCATAATCATTGGACCTAGTTAGCACCTGTCTTAACAATGGATACATGTCTCCCCCCAATCCTTGGTGGCTTATCACATTGCGGGCTGATGTGACCCAATTCTCCACAATTGTAACAGGTGGGCGTCTGCCTCCTGAACCTACCATTGCTTTGTCCAACACCATTCCTAGGCCTTTCTTCACCTCCTGGTTGATTTGCAAACCTCCCTTGAGCTCGATTATTTCCCACCCGACCTAGCATGTTTAGGCTAAGATTCTTCATTAAATCTACCACTTGCCTCATGTCTTGCCTTAGCCCATCATCTTGCACAGATGTAGTGACCATTGCTGGCATAACGTGAGGAGTAACAAAAACCACTGGTTCATGATGAACCCCTGGCATGCGACCTTGCAAAGAGTACATAGGCTGAAATTCAGACCTCATGGGCAAAGACTCCACCCCTAACTGGCTCATTTTCCTCATCTTCCACTCTTTGTTCCTTGCTACCTCTAGTGCATCTTCATATGTCCTAGGCTTCTTTAGCTCCACTCTCCAACGTATATTCTCCCAAAGACCAGCCAAGAACCTTTCCTTCTTCATCATGTCAGGCGGGGGTACCTGTGGTGCTAAGGCCTTGCACATCCGCTCCCATGCCAATGAGAACTTACGTATGTATGCATCTACTGGCTCACCTTCCTTTTGCACTAAAGCCTGTACTTCTTGCCACACTTTGTCAGGATCTTCTATCTTCACAAACTCCACTTCCAACCCATGCCGTAGATTGTCCCAACTCAACCTTACAGGTGGATCCGTCGCACGCAACTCCTCTTCAAATGCTTTGGACCAAACTCGTGCATCACTCTTCAAACATCTGCGTCGGGTCATGAATCTGGTTGCTAATACAGGCAACCTCCATCTTTTCCAAAAAGTCTTCAACCTCTTCATCACTTCTTCCATGAAACTCCGGATAAGAGAAAGCCATGGCTACCCAAGCTTAATGCTTTGAGAACCTCTTTGAACACACGTACAAGAACCCAAACTTTTTTGACTGACTCATTTCCCAGAAACTTCAATGGAGCTCAACTTTAGATAAGGACAAACACATGCACATCAAATGAGTTTTCATAGTTGATCATTGGAATTACAACAGGCAAAGGACATTCCAGTATCTCTCTTAATCTTCTTGGCCCGAACATAAAGACTATGCGCTACTGGAAAAAGATCGTCCTGGACACATGAACATTTATCTGGATTCTCTGGGTTAAATGAAAAGGAGTTATTTGAGGGCCATTTTGATCATCCATTAAAGCCAACCATGAAGCTCCCAAGAAGGCACACCTGACTTATCCTCTGATTTTTCCAAAATTTCAGCAGCATCACAGCATTAATGGCTCAAAAGACCAAAAAACCAGCCATCACAACTCGAAAATTTTTTGGCAGAGTTTCCCCAGAAGTAGAGCAGTAGGAACCCAAAATATAGACTGTATATGTATGCATAAACTGTCAACAATAGAACCCGAGCATCAAATAGGACTCACTAATACATAGCCTATGGTGAGGTCACGAAAAGGGTGCTCCAGCTACCTATATCATCGAAAGGATCTCCAAATTTGAGAATCCTCGAGCTCTAGAAAACCTCACGCTATCGACCCTCACACGAAGGCTTATGCAAATCGCGTATAATCAAGTCTCAGAAATGACTATCTTCCAGACCAAGTCTCAGAAATGGCTGGGACTGCCAAATAAAACCAAATATGGCTCCACAAAGGCATACAATGGCAATTTCCACAAGTAACATACAATCCAGCAGACAATGCGCTCAAATAGGCGCCAAGTGATGCATACCCACAACAACTGCAAGTGGCACCATTGCTAGTATATCACTGTACTCCAGCTATCTGTACCTGTGTGAATCACCTATACATGTCCCTGTCCATGTAACCTGTAACCTGTAACCTGTAATCTGTAACCTGCAACCTGTAATCCCGAATCTCGAAGCTTGAAGCTCGAAGCAGAAGATACTCGAAGAAGATCCTCCGTGGGGGCGCCAAAAGAATGTGAGCGGGAGGAAACACACAGAACGCCTCTATAACAACCCGACACACACTCTTGGGAAGATACACATACACACACACTATGGGGCACCACTCGGCTTACACAATCCACCTGGCCGAGACAGGGAACACACCGATGGAGTGAGAGGAGAGAGACTATCCGTTTACCCACTCCACACAGAGACATACACACACACACACACACCCAAAAAACTCAGCTCAAAAGAGGAGAATTTATGATATTTAGATACAAATGAGCTTGGGCCAACACCAATGGGGCAAATAGCTCACACAATATGGGTAAAATAAGCCAAATACAATCACAAACTGGAGCAGAAGCTTCGCTCATAGGAGAAACTTACACAGCCAAAAGAATAGAAAAAGAGTGAGTAATTTGGAAAAATGGATAGTGCCATCGCGTCGGGAACGGCCCAAAACCCCAGTCTACAATGTCAAAGTGCTCAAATCCAACCTCGGATAAGCAGTTTACGGCCAAAACAGGCTCCAAAATGAACAAAAACACACCTGCGACTGTTCCTCCTTTCTTCTCCACGTTTTTTCTGGTCTTCTCTCATTTTTTTCAGTTTCCACACTTAGATTTATTAGTTGGGCACCCTTCGACTTTTAGATGACCTTAAACGGACCCCGAACAGGCCAAAAACTGACCTCGCAGTGCATAGTTGTCACCTTTTTGCATCATCCGCATACCTGGCACTCAGATTTTCCCAATAATGCATCCCACGACCACGTGAAGTAGCCCCAAAAAGTGGTCCTCATGATGACCTTTTTGCATAAGTATCACAAGAAAACACCCTCGTCGTGTCCGTACTTCTCCATGTGCAAGTACTGACCCCATTCGACGTCCTGATGCCACTAGATGCCATCTGACGCACCTGCTTACCTCATGTCGTCGGCCTGCGGATAGCTTCCTCGAGAAGTTTTACATGCTACCAACTCCTCCTTATTGTAGAAAAAACACACTGGTACTGGTAATAGTGAAAATCGCTGCACTATGTACACCCTGTCCTACTTGTACACACGTGGGCCCCACGTAACCACCTGGCTACGGAAATTGGGAAATCCTTTATTTGATGCACCATGCATGTGTATGTACATATGCGCAATCCCTTGCTCCAAAAAACTCCTGACAACGCCAATCAAGGCACTTTATCAATAGCTACACACACAAGGTGAATGGTGCTAGAGTTTCATAAAACCTATCCACACACAAGCAAACAATAGGGCACACACACTAGTTACAAGATTAAGAACTAGATTAATCAACCTAATTAGTGATGCTAAATATCGCAAATTGAATGCTCATAGAAGGATAAGAGTGGTTAATAGCAAGAAGTCATCGCACAAACTCAAATCTAGAATAATGAGAAAGGTGAAACTACTTCATGACATTATGAAAGGTAGAGAAGATAAGACTAATCAGTAAAATAGGGACTAGATTAATCAATAAGAGATTTTTCTAATTACAATGGATTAGCACTAGCCTCTTAAGCATGGCCATTAAGCTCAAGACTAGGCCATTCATAGAGTGAACACTCTATGAATGAACACTCTAGAGAGAGAGAGCTCTCAAAAGTGGATGTTGAAGAGTGGATACTCAAGAATGAAGCCTCCTTTCATAAAGGCTTCCTTTTAAAGGCTTTCACCACAATCCCTTCTATTATGGGTTTAAGTTTGAGCCCTCTAGCTAGTATATACAACTTTGGAACTCCCATTGATCCCAAGACTTATACAAAATGAGTTGGAAATATTATGCACAACCATAGCATATCTCCCGCTTGATGCATATTCGGTGTGTTAGCCGCTGCTCTAACAAGGACCGCTGGGGCATTTTTTCCCTATTTGGGAGGTTTTGCCCCCCGTGCATTGTATATACGCCCATCACTCTAGGGCTATCTATCTTTGCATTGCGTTCTAAGTAACACACTCTCTATCGTGTGCCTTGAGCTTCCTTTGTCTTCTCCAAGTTGTGTGCAGTTCTTTGCAACCCTAATTTCAACAATTCATATCAGAGCAGGTTGCGTCCTCTCAGGCTTAGTCGTGAGAAACTCTAGCACTTGCCTACTGAATTTCTTTGATTTCTGTGAGTTTTGGCAAGAGTTCGCAAGTAAATAAATCTTTTGGGATGGCTCGTAGACCTTAGTCTGCTCAGACTTCTGGTTCACGTCCATTTCCACTACAAACTAGGACTACATAGACAATGCTAGTCTCACTTAGTTTCTCCTCGTTTCGAGCAGTTTTCACATCAGGTGCAAACATTTTCCATGGATGACAACAACACAGATGTGTTCAAGATGTTTGTTGTTGAGGACAGGTTGGATGGGGATAATTACCCAATGTGGTCAATTGTGCAGGGCATTGATGTATGTCTTGGTTTTGAGGATGTAGGCAATGTTAAGGATTTTGCAGGTCTTGCTGCAAGGATTGCTGCTATTAGATTTGTTTTGCCTACAACAGAACAAGCTCGTTGGGATGTAAAGGATACGTAGGCTCATGTATTGATTGCGTTGTCTGTGAAGCTCACCATTACACCTCACATTCGTTCAGTGCAATCTGCAAAACAGCCTTGGGATATTCTAGCAAGTCTTTATGCAAGCCGCAATGAGGCTAAAATTACTTTGTTGCATTATGCACATTTTTGTTGCAAGAGACACTTTCAAGAAAACACAGGACTAGCAGGGTGCAGTTGAACAAGCTTTTATTGTTCCTTAAAGAAAGGGTGGTAACAACAATGCAGCCACTTCTTATGATTTTGTTGCGAGTGGCAAAACCTGAGTTCCTAATGCTTCTGCTGGTAGCAATTTGTCTGTAAATTTTGGTGATAAGGGCAAAAGGAAGATGCATTGCCATTATGGTAAAGCTAATGATCACTTGATCAAAAAGTGTCCTAAGTTGAAGGCCAAAGAGGCTAAGAAGAAAGAGGGGGGTTTCACTTCAAATGCTGGTTCCAATACAAATGCAGCTATTTTTGAGTCTTATATGAAAGGAGACTATGATGCTGATGTTGATGCAGAATGGGCTTTTAGTACAGAGTACACATATAATCTTGATGTCCATGATGTAGGCATGTCAATTGCTGCAGATTCACATGTGTGGTATTTTGATAGTGATGCTACAAAGCACATTACCTCACATCATGAATTTTTCACCTCTCTTGAGTCTCTCCCTCATGGAAATTCAGTCACTTGTGCCAACAATGCCTCTTATCCTATTCAGGGGGTTGAAAAGATTGTGCTTACTTCTGTAAATGGCAGTTCTTTCACACTTGTTGATGCACTTTATGTACCTGGGATCAAGAAGAATCTTTTGTCTGTATTTGCACTTGCTAGACTTGGACTTATAGTTAAATTTTTGGATGACAAATGTACAATTCATGATCTCAGTTTTGGTGATGATATTGTTGTATCTAGCCTTTTGTGTTGTGGGCTATATAAGCTCACTTTGTATGACAAGTGTGGAGAAAATTTTGCAACTAGAGTTGCAAATTCAAGGGTTGTTTGAGATGCAAAACTGTGGCATGCACGTTTTGGGAATTTGAATTTTGCCAGTTTGTTGCGTTTGCATGATATGGTTGCTTCTTTGCTGCCTCTTGAAGCACCTGTCAAACATGTTTGTGAAGGTTGTATTTTGGATAAGATGTAGCATTTGAAGTTTCCAAAGGATGGTTCAATGAGGACCACATGTAGGTTGCACCTTGTGCACAGTGATGTTTGTGGGCCCATGCAAACTCCGTCCTTGGGCAATTACCTTTACTTTGTGACTTTTATTGATGATTAATTACTCCAGGCATGCTTGGGTATTTCCTCTTAAAGCGAAGTCCAAAGTTTTTATGTGCTTCAAACAATTTCTGGCTATGAATGAAAATGTATCAAAAATTTTCTATGGACACCCTCTATTCCGATCTCTCTCATGAATTTAACGCATTTCTGGCCAGAGACAATAATGTAACCTCAAAGGAAATTTATGACACTTTGTTGCCTCTTTTCAGTGGTGGAAGGTTAAATGTAAATTCCAATGAGGTAGATGTACAGCCTATGGGGATTTTTGAAAAGTTTATAGATTAGCCTATTCCTGTTGCAGATGTACATGATGTACTTGATGAGGAAAGGGCTGAAAATGAGCAAGCTAGAGGTATGCCAAAATGGCTGGTGCATTCATTGCGTGATAGTAAATTGGATGCACCTATGTCTAGTCCTACTAAGTTCAGGCTCTGGCCATGCATCTTATGCATCAGATTGTTACGCTTTGTCTTTCTCTAGCTTACATAATGTTGAGGAACCTCTGTCTTTTGATGAAGCACAGAATTCAAAAAAATTGGATGGCTGCCATGAAATCAGAATATGATGCACTTATAGAAAATGACACATGGATACTTTGGGCATATAGTTTAAGCAGTGTGATGGTGATAGTGCCTTGTGCTAGAAAAGTTACATAGAGACATTGCTATGTAAGTTTGGACTTGAGGATTGCAAACCTATTTCCACTCCCATGGAAACAGGTTTAAAGTTTATTCTTCATGATGCTAGTGATCCTCCAAATCTCACTCTTTACTAGAGTGCTACTGAATGCCTCATTTATGTATGCAACACGAGGCCAGATATTCAGTTTGCAGTCTCATAGGTCAGCAGATTTATGCATAGCCTAGGGTCTAAGCATTGGCAGGCTGTCAAGAGGATTTACAACTACCTTAGTGGCACTTTACATCTTGGCTTATTTTATCCCAAGGGGCGATCATTTTTGCTAGACTTACATGCTTTTTCAGACTCAGATTGTGCTGGTTGTTTTGACATGAGAGTGTCCACGAGTGGTTTTTGTTTCATGCTTGGTAGTTCATGTATATCATGGTTGAGCAAGAAGAAAATTACTGTGGCTGAGTACAGGGCAGTCTTCATAGCTACGGTTGAGTGTGTATGGCTCAGATGCCTTATGGTTGATTTGGGTGTTGCCATAGGACACTGCCAACACTATCTACACTCACCGTAAGAGCACATTGGTATTTTCAAGGAACCCAAATTTTCATGCTTTCACAAAGAACATTGAGGTGCATTACCACTATGTCAAGGAGAGGCTCTCATCAGGAGAGATCAGATTGGCTTATGTGCCAACACAGGTTAACCTGTGCCAACACAGGACAACCTTACCAATATTTTGACGAAGGCATTATATCATGAGAAGCTTAAAGCCTTCCACAAAGCTTAGGGCTTACTTCCCTTTGTGGATTGATCATGTCCTCAAGGCATGGCACGTCCCTTTACTCTTGTGCCAACTCTCATTCACCCCATCACTCTAGGAGGGATTTGCTACCATATACATGTGTAGTGATGTGTGTGAACACACTGGGACCCTCGGGGTATTTTTTCCCTCTTTAGGAGTCTTTTTCCCCCGTGCATCGTATATATGCCCATAAATCTAGGGCTATCTATCTTTCCATTACGCACTAAGTAACACACTCTCTTTTGTGCGCCTTGAGCTTCCTTTGTCTTCTCCAAGCTATGTGCGTTTCTCTGGAACCCTAATTCCAATAGGACTCTATAGTTGTGTCCTTACAGCCACTCGTGGCTTGCACACGGTGTTTGGTAAGTTCCTTGCCTTCCACACATGCGGCAAAGCACACATCAGTGCTTTCTTCATGGAACTGCCCCTTAGATATGCCAAGGACCAACCTTAATTTTTAAAATATTCTCTTCCAAAAACGTTTTGAGATTTATTGCTGCCTCTATATTGAATGAAGCTAGACCCTTATTTTTTACTTCCTTCTTCTTTTCTTTAAAAGCTTTCTACATACACACTTTAAGTATAGACATCTCTTGTGGAGAATTTATTTTAGGAGGCACCATGTTGTTTCTTCCTCCACTCCTCATGGCCCTTTTTAAAGCTCCTTCATCCCCATTCTCATGCCAACATTTCTCTTCAACAATGGCATCATTCAATTGAAATTTGGTGATGTACGCATGCACTTACAAAGAATCTATGGGGTCATCCCCACCTATTTCTAGACAAATGCAGTCTCTAGCTTCATGCAAAACCTCTTTAATCATTTTAACCTTCATCGAAGATTCTATTATGGATGGTGACAATTCACTAATTTCATTAGATACTTATTCTCCAACCTTGACACCTTTTTTGTTAATAGTCTTGAATCTCAACCCATAGGTAGCTACCTCAACCATTGAGGTAACATGGCTAGTAGCCATGTCCTCAACTAGATTCTTCATCCCTCCTTTTCCAAAGCTTATCTGCAAAGGATTACATATTTCACTTAAGTGAATCCTACCACCTTTAAGTAAAACAAACTCGTTCATCAAATCATCTTTAAAACTTTCACAATCCCTTCTTCCATGGTCAATATTGTCACACCATATACATCTGTGTACAAAGTCTTCTCCATTTTGAGGTCTTTGCCGTGTAGATTGGCTTGATGATTACCCCTTCTCTTCTTGTTAGACAAGGGGAGACAAAACCTAGGATTCCACCTCCCAACCACCCACTATATAGCATGGATCCTAGCCCTTTGCCCTAGTTGGACTCCCTTTCCACATTGCCTAGCCTGGCCTTGCCCTTGTTTAGTCCGGCCTTGCTGTTGTCTTGACATTACTCCCCCCTTAAGAAGATTTTTCCTCCTCAAAAACAAAAGTGGGAAACTTCTTTTTAAGAACACTAATGTTTTCCCAAGTAGCACCTTCCTCGGGTCAATCTTTCCACTTGATTAAGGCTTGAAATTTGTTGGTCAATGACATTGTCGTCCCCATGTAACTGCTTACGTAAACTTCTTAGATGAAACACCGGATGAATACGAGAATGTGTAGGTAGAAATAATTTGTAGGCACGATCACCTGCTCGCTTGAGTATTTTAAAAGGCTTACAATATCAGGGAGATAATTTAGGTGTTGGCCCAGTTTTTAGATTTTCTGAATGTTCTAGCACACGTAAAAATACTTCCTCCCCTTCCTTGAAGGTAACTTGCAAACGTTTCTCATCAACATACTTCTGATACCGATCCTGCACTTGTCGGACATTTTGACAAGCAAGTTTCAACATATCCATGTGTCTTGGAGAAAATCCTTAATCTGTTGGAGCTTTTTGGTTGCCAACCCCACCGTAATAGGTTACCTAGGTTGAAACCCATACATGAGCATGAAAGGACTAAATCGAATTGTGACATGCTTATCACTGTTGTAGGCAAACTCGAGAATAGGTAAGTATTCTTCCCAGACTGACTGTTTTTTGTTGACGTATGCTCTTAGCATATCCTCTAGAACTTGGTTAAATCATTCAGTCTGACCATCTGTTTCTAGATGATCGGGTGTACTGAGGTTTAGTTGTGTACCCAATCGTTTAAACACAGCCCTCCAAAAGTGACTGTTAAACTTGGGATCACGATCACTGACAATGTTACTTGGCAAACCATACAACTTGTATAGATTTTCCACAAATAACTTGGCTAATTCTGGTGTCTTAACCGTTGATTTGGTTAAAAAATAAACTTACATAGTTTAATCAACCTGTCTACGACCACCCATACCGAGTCATGACCTCGTACAGTGGTTGGTAAAACCACAATAAAGTCCATAGAGATACTTTCCCATTTTCCATTGGGAATCCCCAAAGGATGTAAGAGTCCTCCTGCTTTCAGGCGCTCTGCTTTGTTAGCTTGACATTTTTGGCAATACAAGACATAAGCTTGAACAAAGCCATGTATACCTAGCCAGTAAAACTGTCATCGTACGAGAGCATAAGTTTTTCTAATACCTGGGTGCCTTGCACTTGGACTATCATGACATTCATGAAGAATTTGGCACCGAGTGTCTGTGTTTCATCGGTATACAAACTCTAACCTTATGGAGTAGGTACCCATTGTCGATGGAGTGAGAAGGATCCCTCATTTGTACATGGATCCACATTTTGGAATATGCTTCATCATGCTCATATTTGCCTTTGAGAGAATCAAAAAATTCACTATGAAGTTCCGTGAACAAGAGAACATTGATCTCCGGCATACGACTTAGAGAGTTAGCCACCACCACATTGTATTGACCTTTACGATACCTAAACTTGGCATCATATTCCTGAAGAATCTCGGCCCACTTGTTTTTCCGACCCTTCAAATTTGTTTGTTGTGTAAATCATTTGATTCTTTCATGGTCAAACACAATCTCAAACTGAGCACCATATAGATAATGCCACCATGTTTTTAAGGCAGACATTACTGCATAGAGTTCCTGCTCATAAACAGAGTAGTTCTGCTAAGCTACATCAAGCTTCTTGCAAGTTTCAAATGCAATTGGCTGTCCGTCTTGTAACAGGACTGCTCCAATAGCACGATCATTGGCATCCGTTTCCAAAACAAATGGTTTCAAAGGATCTACAATAGCTAGTATGGGAGTTGTAGCTAATGCCTCCTTGAGTGTATCGAAACTGTGTTGTGGAGTGGGTTCCCACTGAAAAGATTTGCCTTTTCCTTTCAGTTGATCCGTCATGGGAATAGCAATATTAGCATTGTTTTTAACGAACCTTTGATAAAAACCTGCAAATCCCAAAAAAATATGTAACTCTTCCAGATTTTTAGGAGAAGACCATTTTTGGATGGTATCCACTTTGGATTGATCCATATATAGCCCATTAGCTGAAATAACATGCCCTAGATACTGAATTTGTTCTTTTCAGAAAATCACACTTAGATTCCTTGGCATATACTTTATTTGTTTGTAACAACTCAAACACCTGCCTCAGATGTTGTAAGTATTCTTCTTCAGACGCACTGTAGGCTAGAATGTCATCGAGAAAAACGATGACAACTTTTCCCAAGTACGGCTTCAAGACACTATCCATAAGTGTCATGAATGTTGCGGGCGCATTGGTTAACCCAAAGGGCATCACCAGAACTCGTAGTGTCCAAACCTTGTTCGCAATGCAGTTTTGTGTATATCAGCAAGTTGAATACAGACTTGGTGATAACCTGACCGCAAGTCTATTTTTGTAAAAATGCAAGCATGGGTGAGTTTGTCGAACAACTCATCGACTCGTGGCAATGGGTACTTGTTCTTAACTGTAACCACATTTAAGCCACGGTGGTCTACGCACATGCGCATACTACCATCTTTTTTCTTCACCAATAGGATAGGGGAAGCCCATGGTGAAGAACTAGGTTGTATAAACCCTATGCTAAGGTAGTAAGCAAGCTGATGTTCCACCTCAGCAGCTTCAGACAAACTCATACGGTAGGGCGGTTTACTGACATGTTTACAGCCTGCAACCACATCGATTCTATATTGTACCGATTGTGTCGGCAGTAATCTTGATGGCAAATCATTAGGAAAAACATCTTGAAATTCCTTGAATAATTTTTGTAACTCACTAACAACTTTTGCTTGTTTGGAAGTAGCCATTGGCGGAAGAGATGAGAGAGAAGCATGCGGCGTTGAGGAATGTTCAACAGACTCAATGTTAGAGAGAAAATGAGACAGTGAGTAACACAAGAAAACTTGATCTATTTCATATTAGAAACGAGCTGCATAAGCTCAGTGGTACAAATCAATGGTGAAGAAGGTACATCCTTCTCTCATAACAACAACACATGTGCACCATGGGATTCGAATATCAAGCTCTTATGCTCATAGCTATGCTTCAGTGATGGTCCTAGACTATGCAACCACTCACTACCAAGGACCACGTCTTCCCTCTCCATGTTCATAACCTGAAAATCCAAGGACGTGGAGTAACCTTGTACTTCCAACGGAACAGCTCATACTTGAGTATCCCAAATTTTGGTATCATGTCCATTCATCATTGCTACCTTGTAGCGGTGGGTACTCCGAGTTTGAGGCAATTTGAGTTTTTTCACCAATTCCTAATTGATGAAATTGTGAGTAGCACCGTCATCTACCACGATGCACACCTTGTGCCCTTGTAGAGATCTGTGCATACATACTAACTCATGTGGTCCAAAGGTTTGTTTCCACATGGAAGCTGTGAGACAGAATTCATGCACCACCTCGGTGTGTGTTACTTCCACTGTAGAGAATTGTAAGAAAGACTCAAGAGGTAGCAATTGCACCATCTGCACTGCTTTCTCCTTGCCATGAGCAACAGATTTCCCCTTGGGACAATCCTTTTTGCCATGATCGCTTCCTAAACATTGAAAACATAATTTCTCTTTCATAACTTTATCAAAGTCCTCAAGAGAAAGAGGACCTCTGGACCCCTTGGGTTTTTTAGATACTTCTAAATTGGCTACTATAAATTTCCTTTCATTGTGCCCATACCGTGTGCGTGTATTACCATGTGTATTAGCAGGCATGTGAATATTATGTGCTTTCTTTTCATTTGGATCATCGTGAATATGTGCTTTCACTATGGCTTCCTCAAGTGTTTTAGGGTCTTGGGTCTTGACGTGCTTCTTAAGCTCTAGTGTCAGACCATGTATAAACCCCCGTACTTGTTGAAAGTTATCTAAGCCTTCCAACTTGAGGATAACATCCCGATAGTGAGATATATATTCAAGCAATGATGAGTATTGGTGCATGGAACACGTATCCCAAGCCGTCCAATTTTGATCTGCCTTATTTGTAGGAAAAATTTCTTTGCGAAACATAGCTTCAAAAGCTGCCCAACTCTGTGGTATGATATTCTTCTCCTTGAGAGACGTCCACCATTTGTAGGCCTTGCCTTCCAGAGTTAAGCTCGTTTGCAGAGCTCTGACTGTGTCCGGAGTACGCCCTAAGGCGTTTTCCATCCCATTTGCTAAGAAAGATATTCACTGCATTCTTATTGCAGTCTTGATCTTCTCCCTTAAAAGTCGGTGGTTTGGTGTTTTTCAACAGCTCATCCACCTCTTTTGCAGTTAGAGTGTGCAAAGTATCAACAGTTGGGCCTTGCCCTTGATTAGAAGGGCCTTGCCCTTGTGTAGCAACGTGCTCACGCATGTGTGTGTCAGTAGGACTCTTGGACTGTTGTTGCATTAACTGAGTCACTAGTGTAGATAGTTTAGTGACATTTTTATTTAAAGCCTTAAAATTTTCATCCATGACTGACATGCGTGTGCACAAAATTCTTGAATGTTGAGCAATTCATAAGTGTCATCACCTACCGTAGCCTCGCGGGCACTCTTCTTGAGAGCATCCGATCGCGAGCCATCATTGGCAGGATCAAGTGTATTTTTCTCAAAATCAAAAGTCATATTGATATCGGAATCCATGGCACCACAGTGCGGTGCAAGGAATAGTCAAAAAAATACCTGAGATTGAGCACTTGAAAAGTGTAATTAGCCTTGCTAATCCTGTCGAAGTTCATATTATCCAAGTGTTAATCGATCCAAAATGTCCACCATGTAGGGAATTCCTTAATCCCTTGTAGCCGAATCGATTATATGTTCGACCGTAATCAATTTTGAAAAATAACGCCACTTGAGATGGTTTTATTAAATTTTTGGTTTTCTACAGCTCCTATGCAGAGAATTGGTGTGGGTGTGTGTGTTTTCCGGCCCTACCTTTGATGCCCTTGGATCGATCCTTACTGCTTACCAACTCCCAAAATCGGAGCTCCTTGCTTGAGGCAAGGTGTGTATCACCCCTTGTGTCAATGAAGTCCTAAGGACAAAGGCCTTAGGCATTTTTTTAATGTGAACTCAATGCCTCATAGGCGCCATGGACGACTGCAGTAGCGCGCAAGGAGACTGGGAGAGATATGGCGGTCGCTGCAGGGTGAATTGGGCTTCGGCCCTGGGTCGAGTTGTGCTTCGCAGCCCGGTGCGATGCCGTAGAGCCCGCAAGGGCACCGTTTTGTACAAGTCCAACCTCAGAGGCTTCTCCTTGCAAGGGAAGTTGTCCATGCCTTCAGGCCTCTCGTCCTTCTCACAGGAGGTGAGTTCCATGCTCCCTTGACCCCGACATGAAAAAAAAGCATGCAAATTGTGTGGCTCCCCTCCTCCACAGCTGTGCCTTTCTTAAAACACGAACCTTGCTCTTGATACCAATGTTAGACAAGGGGAACTAGAACCTAGGATTCCACCTCCCAACCACCTACTATATAGCATGGCTTCTAGCCCTTTGCCCTAGTTGTACTCCCTTTCCACACTGCCTAGCCCGGCCTTTCCCTTGTCTAGTCTGGCCTTGCCGTTGTCCTGACACTTCTAGCCTTGCAAGATTTAAATCTGTTCATGGAATTCCTTTGACAATATCATCTAAGGTGGATTTTTCACTCTTTGGAACCACAATACCAAGCTTTATCAAAATCTCTGGAATGCTTGGGGCTTGATTAGGGTTGACTATCATCTTGTCTCTTCATCATTTTTTTAAATCTAGCAATGATACTTTATCTTTGACCTCATTCCACTTTGTCTTTAGGCCATGTTCAACATCTTTGTCTTCAAGGAGTAACTCCAAATTATCTTGAATCTCTTTTTTTTGCAGCCTGCAGAAAGAGATCTGTCTTCTCTAAATTCTGGATAGCTTTATTTTCCTTGAAAATTGATCATAATTCTAGAGAGGGAAAATGGAGAACATGCCCAAAACAACATCGATGCCCCTATATAGCTCAAGGTATTCACAACATCCTTGTTTTCTAAAAAAAAACCTTTAAAGAAACTGCTCTTTTCATAGATATGTTACATGACATACTTTTCCTTGTTAGATTTTAAATTTCATTTTGGGGGGGAAAGCTGAATTCAAATAAACTAGCCGTTTTGCCTGTTTGAATTCAAAAGCTGTCATTTGATTTCTTTCTTAATAATGAAGGTTTGACTGCCTTAAACTGCCAAATAAAGAGGCCCTCCTAGACTCCATTCTCTTTCTGATGTAGGGATCTGCAAGCCACTTATTTCTACTACCTGCAATATCTTGACCATTATAGCTCCAATTGACAAGGCGTCTTGAACAACTTAGAGAGCACTTTAAACCACCTTAAGAAATAATAATCTTTGTACTTCTATAATTTTTGAGTATCCATCCTGAATAGTATCAAAATAGAACTTCTTGGTCAAATAAACCATTAAAAACATACACTTTTGGATACCTCTGGCTACCCTTGATCTTCATTCTTGTTCTTGAACATTGGTGTACACCTATAGACATCCATGGCTTAACTTATGTCCACTTGCAAAGTTTACACTTTTTCACACAGAGATCATGACTCCACATACTTAGTATATATGTTACTTAAAGGCACATTGGCCTTTCACGATAGGTTGTGGGGTAGAGAGCCGTTGTGCCCAGACTAGACATTGTTGGCTTCCCACCTCACTAACCTCATTAACACGTATTATAAATTAATGAATGATGGAGAGTAGAGACTAATGTGTTGTAGCAATGAGGACCATCGATTCACCATGTACTCTCCTCTCTCTATCTGCTCTATGTATGTATTGTAGATGTATACAAGAAATACAAAACCCTAAACCCTAAGAATGGCATTTACTGTACTAAATTTTACATGAATGGGCGATGGCAACCCATCACACTATAAAGAGTCTATTTTATAATCTATTATAGCTGGCATCACCCTACTTTTGAATCAATATTCTCAAAGTTTCCAATAGATTTATCAATCATAATTGATTGTTGAAAATTGAGTTAAAGAGTGGTTGCCAAAGATTACACGCCTGTATTTACACTTTGATCTTTGAGAAATGAAGTAGTTCCATTAGGAGACCTAGTTACCTCTACAAAATGTCTTAAGTCCCTAAAATTTTAACCAAGAGCTACAAAGACCTCAAGCTTTAAGGACAACCTTTGGTCCAAAATGGGTGAAACACTGAAAATTGGACCCAAAGATTAATTTTGAGATTAGGATGGAAGCATAAAAATAAGCTCCTTTGAATTGATGTAATGTCTCAGCACATGAAGTAGAGTGATTCTCCAAATGTCCTTGTAAACCGTGGGACTCTTATTTCTCTCTCAATTTAAATATGTTAAGCAAAACGTTTTTGCCGGTCCATGTCTACTCTAAAGCCAAGCAATCACTTGCAACACCGTGACCTACAAAAATTCTAAATTTCTTGGTCATTACAATGGGTAAAATTGGCAACATCTCTCACAATCAAGTGTATGCAAAGTTAATAGGTGCAATGAAGGGTGCATAATGGTTTTTCTTCATGCAAAAAAAAACTCTGATTGGGGGATGAGGCTGAAGACAAGCACACGGCTTGTCAAGGAAAGGTTATACTTTGATCTTGAATAATAGTAAATTAGTAATAGACATTGAATACCTGCTTGTGATCCCAAAACATTGACTCACAATCCTATTTGTTGATCTATGGTATAACCTAACAAACTTGGACAACCTACATGAATAGTGACTATGAACAAGTTTCATAAAGCTCTATGAAATGACCGAGATCATCTAGTAAGCTCTGATATAACAACTTTTTGGCTAGGATTTAAATTGAAATGAAAAATGTATACACTTGGAGCATAATGACATAGCTAATAATTAGGAGTGAAATATCTTGTAGTAAATTGTGACTAGGTGTAATATGATGATTCTTAGGTTATGATATCTTCTTGATGCATTGATGATTGCGTGAGTGCGTGGTGGTGATTGCGTTGATGACAACTTACAACCTTTGCTCTAAATCTCACTACTATTACCATATACATGTGATAGTGATGTGTGTGAACACACTTGGGACTGTCGGGGAATTTTTTCCCTCACTAGGAGGTTTTCCCCCCGTGCATTTGTATACGCCCATCATTCTAGGGCTATCAATCTTTCCATTGCATACTAAGTAATACAGTCTTTTGTGGGTGCCTTGATCTTCCTTTGTCTTGTCCAAGCCGTGTGTGTTTTCTTGAAACCCTAATTCAAACAATTGGTATCAGAGTAGGTTGCATCCTCCCGGGCTTAGTCGCAAGTAGCTCTAGCACATGCCTGCTCCCTTTCTCCAATTTCTGTGAGCTTTGAAGAGTGTTTGCAAGTTGAAAGAAATTTAAGGAGAGCTTGAAGAGCCTAATCATCTTAAGTTTCTGATACGAGCTCATTTCAGCCTCCAATTCCACTCCAGCTACTTCACATGTATTTCGTAATTTTGTGGAAAATGTTTGTCAGTACCAATTTTTTCATAATAGGTCCCTAACATTCGTATATGGTTTGTGCTATGTAGCACATGTTCCTCCCACTTTCCTTCTCCTCTATTGGGGCAGCTTTCACATCATGTGCAACATTTACCATGGCTGACAACAACACAGATGTGTTCAAGATGTTTGCTACTGAGGACATATTGGATGAGGAAAATTACCATATGTGGGCTTATATGATGCAACATGTTGTTGTGTTGAAGGGCGTTTGGAACATTGTGCAGGGCATTGATATACGTCCTGCTTCTAAGGATAAATGCGATCTTGATGATGTTGCACGCCTTGCACTGCAAGGATTGCTGGTGTTAGAGTTGTTTTGCCTACGGAAGAACAATCTCATTGGGATGTAAAGTATGCATAGTCTCATGCATTGATTGCGTTTTCTATGAAGCGCACTATTACTTCTCACATTCATTCATCAAAATTTTCAAAACAGGCTTGAGATATTCTAGGTGGTCTTTATGCAAGTCGCAATGAGGCAAAAATTGCATTGATGGAAGCTGCGTAAAGAGCTAGAATTGCAGATTATGCATGAGGAAGATGACATGGAAACTTTCCTTGGTGGTGTCAAGGATATCAATGAGAAACTTCTTTTTGCAAGAGAAGTCATTATAGACAGTTCTTTTGTGCACACATTCTTACTAGACTTTTGGTAGTACTCGGAGACTTATGATCCAAGGAAATCCTGAAGTTGGCAAGTTTGATGTGAACATTATTGTTGCAAGAGTCACTTTCCAAAAAAGCACACGACAAGACAATGTGCAGTTGAACAACCTTTTATTGCTGCTCAAAGAAAAGGTAGTAGCAGTAATGTAGCCACTTCTCATGATTCTTCTGCGAGTGGATTATCACTTGTTCCTTTTGATTCTGCTGGCAGCAATTTTTCTAGAAATTTTGGTGATAAGGGCAAAAAGAAGATGCATTGCCATTATGGTAAAGCTAATGATCACTTGATCAAGCAGTGTCCTAAGTTTAAGGCCAAAGAGGCTAAGAAGAAAGAGGGTGGTTTCACTGCAAATGTTGGTTCAACTACAAATGCAGCTATTGTTGAGTCTTATATGAAAGGAGACTGTGATGCTGATGTTGATGGAGAATGGGCTTTTAGTACAGAGTGTACATATAATCTTGATGTCCATGATGTAGGCATGTCAATTGTTACAGATTCACATGTGTGGTATTGGTGCTACAAAGAACATTAACTCCCATCGTGATTTGTTCACCTCTCTTGAGTGTGTCCCTCATGGGAATTTAGTTACTTGTGCCAACAATGCCTCTTATCTGCTTCAAGGAGTTGAAAAAATTGTTCTTATTGCAGCAGGAAATTCTTTCACACTTGTTGATGCATTTTATGTACCTGGGATCAAGAAAAATCTTTTGTCTGTATCTATTCTTGCTAGACTTGGACTTGTAGTGAAGTTTGTAGATGACATATCTACATAAAATAATGTCAATTTTGGTGATGAAATTGTTGCATCTGGCATTTTATATCGTGGTTTGTATAAGCTCACTTTGTATGACAAGTGTGGGAAAAATATTGCAAATGCATTTGTGGATTCAAAGGCTATTTTAGATGCAAAACTTTGGCATGCACATTTTGGTCATTTGAATTTCTTTAATTTGCTACGTTTGCACAAATTTTATATGGTTGCTTCTTTGCCGCCTCTTAAAGCATCTATCAAACATGTCCGTGAAGGCTGTATTTTGGGTAAGATGCAAGGTTCTAAGCTTCCAAAGGATGGTCCAGTTAGGGCCACATGCAGGTTGCAGCTTGTTCATAGTGATGTTTGTGGGCCTATGAAAACTCTGTCCTTGGTCAATTGCCTTTACTTCGTGACTTTTATTGATGATTACTCTAGGCATGCATGGTTGTATCCACTTAAGGAAAAGTCCAAAGTGTTTATGTACTTCAAACAATTTCAGGCTATGGCTAAAAATGTCTCAAAATTACAGTGTGCACTCTCCGTACCGATCAAGGGGGGGAGGGAGTATATGTCTCATGAATTTAATGCATTTTTGGATAGTAGTGGGATAAAACATCAATGTACAGTGCCTTATACTTCTCAGAAAAATGGTGTTGCTGAGAGGAAAAATAGTTCACTTACAAAAATGGTCAGAAGTTAAACTTTTTCACATTCGTTTTGTCTTGAGGCCATCATTTGTGGCACTTATGTACTTAACAAGTGTCCTACAAAAGCTTTGCAGTCTATGAAGCATGGCATGAGAGAAAGCCTTCTATTGAGCACATGTGTGTTTTTGGCTGTTTCGCATATGCTTTGGTGCCACAAACGTAGTGTTGAAAATTAGATGATAAGGCTGTCAAATGTATTTTTGTTGGTTACAGTGCTGAAAGCAAAGTTGCAGGTTGTATCATCCAAAAACAAAGTGTATTCTGGTTTCACAGGATGTTGTGTTTGTGGAAGATTTTGTTCAGCCCTTGCTGTCATGTACTAGAGATAGTAACGTAAGCTCACAAAACATTTATGACACTTTGTTGCCTCTTTTTAGTGGTGAAAGCTAAAAAATGGTGGTTTTTGAAAATGTTACAAATAAGCCTATTACAAATGCATATATACATGATGTACTTGATGAGGAAAGGGCTAAAAATGAGCAGGCTAGAGGTATGCCAAAATGGTTGGTGCATACATTGCATAGATGCACCTTTTCCTAGTCCCACTTGTTCAGGCTCTTGCCATGCATCTTATGCATTAGATTGTTATTTGTTGGTTGTGTCTAGATTACATGATGTTGATGAACCTCTATGTTTTGATAAACCACAAAATTCAAAAAATTGGGGATGGTTGCCATGCAATCAGAATATGATGCTTATAGAAAATGACACATGGACTTTATGTGATTTTCCTCCTTGCAAAAAGTCCATTGGTACAAAGTGGGTTTACAAGTTGAAACACAAACCAGATGGTGAGACTTATCGCTATAAGGCTCAACTTGTTGCAAAGGGTTATGCACAACGGAAAGGCATAGAGTATACAAAGACTTTTCGTATGACTACTGTCCGTTTTCTCTGTGCATTCAGAGCTCATTTTGGTTGGGATATAGATCAATCAGACATTGTTACTTCTTTCTTGAATGGTGACATATTTGAGGAAGTTTATGTAACACAGTCTCGCGGTTCTATCAAGAAAGGAAGAGGATATGGTGTGCAAATGTAAAAAATCTTTGTATGGGTTGAAGCAATCTCCTCGTGCTTGGTATGAGAAGGCTGGCACTCATTTGGTCAAATGAGGATTTTGTAATAGTCCAACAAAAAGCACATTGTATGTAAGCATGAGGGTGATGCACTTGTCATTTGTGGTTCTCTACGTGGATGATTTGTTGATCACTAGACCAAATGAGAGACATATTGTTGGATTTAAGGCTCATTTGAAAGCTAATTTCAAGATGAAATATTTGGGGCTGTTGCATCATTTTTTGGGTATACAGTTTAAGCAGTGTGATGGTGGTATTGCCTTGTGTTAAAAAAGTTCACATACAGAGACATTGCTATGTGAGATTGGACTTGAAGATTGCAAACCTATTACCACTGCCATGGAAAGAGGTTTGAAATTGAGTCTTCATGATGCTCCTCATTTTACAGATGTTACTCTTCACCAAATTGCTATTGGATGCCTCATTTATGTATGCAACACGAGGTTGGATATTTAGTTTGATGTCTCATAGGTTAGCAGATTTATGCATAGCCCAGGGTCTAAGCATTGGCAGTCTATCAAGAGGATTTTTTGCTACTTGAGTGGCATTTTACATCTTGGATTGGTTTATCCCAAGGGGGGCTCACTGCCAGACTTAAATGCTTTTTTGGACTCAGATTGGGCTAGTTGTTTTGATACGTTGTCATGTATTTTTTGAATGAAGATAAAGTCACTAATCCAGGCGAAAAATCTTTCTCACTAGCCTCGAGTACATAGATGTACATAATGATTTGAGTTTTTAGAGTGCTCTTGTAAAATATATGTATAAAGGCTTGGTTCTACTTAGTCACTTGCAAGAGTTTTGGGTTTGTCGAACTTCTAAAAGGTGGTTTCCAATAAGTATTTTCAGCCGTGCTTGATAGCCGATGAATCGGACTCATACGTCATGAGTTACATGCATTTGTAGTGAGTGGTTCCGTACTTAGAAAGTGTATGTGGATGTATGAGAGGAAAGGTAAGTGGGATGATTTGATAGATCTAATTAGAAAAAGTACGGCGAAGGACTTTTGGAAATAGCCAAAGTGATAAGCTCTGAGACGGGTTTTATAGCGTCGCATTCGATGCTCGGAGTCACCCGCTACGCCTCCGCCAAGATTGCTCGGTGTGGGGAGCAAAACACAAAATTTATAGACTTAAGTGGCGAGGTGGGAGGATGGTGCCAAGTGGAAATGATGTAATCCCAGATGGGCGGGAGGAAGTGGAAATTGAAGGGTATAAGAGGGGGAGTGGGCACCCCCTAAGGTTGTATCAAAGGGGCAAATGGAGCTTCTCTTGCAGTGCTAATGGGGCTTGTGGGTTTTGGGGGAGAGAGGGGGTGCCCATTGTGAGTTCCCATTGCTTGGACAGGTGCCTCACCGCCTTTTTGGTCCCTGCACACTTGCCCCCACCCCATTCTATGGTCAAATAATCACCCATAGCTCATTTTTCACCCAAAAAAGGTCAAAATTGGACCAATTAAAAGGTGCCCAACAAGAGAACCATGTTGGCTACAAGGAGAGAGAAAATTCCTTGGGATAAGAGCCAAAAAATCCCCCTTTTTTATAGCTGCAATTCCTTGCACACCCTTTTTCCTAGCAAAGACTAGCTTTTTTGGAGCTTTTGAGAGATACCCCAACTTCGAAAGCTTGTAACTCTCTTGTCTGTTGTCGGAATCAAGCATATGGATACTCTACAAAGGTCCACAAGACACGAGATTCATCTTTATGGTCTTGGTTTTCATGAATTTTAAGTATGGTTTGAGTTAGGGATGTTTCCCACCCGACTTTACAGGTGTTCCATACCGGTGATTTTTGTTGGGGTATAAAGCCCAATGTGGTTGCCCAGGTAAGTGGGCGGGCCGCCAGGTATGTACACATGTTCTTTTGTAAAAACCTAATAAGAACTCACTATGCTCTACACATTACAGTAGAGCGAGTTCACCATATCGTCGTGCTCTTCTTCTCGCACTCTCTCTCGCGTCGCACTTCCGCTCGTACTCCTTCAACTCGTATCAGAGCTCAGATCGAGGCTCGGGGCAGCACTTGCAGGTAGCTAGAGTCACCTGCTCAGATTGGAGTGAGATTCGACAGGCGAAGACACTGCCCCAAATCTTGTGGGCGATCCCGCAGGGCTGGGTGTTCTGAGAATTTCATTCTGAGGTCATCTCGGCCACCGTTCGGCTTCGACGGGTGTAGATCCGACTCTGCAAATTTGGGGTTTTCGGCCTATGACTGCAGGTGCTGAGGATATCGACACTCCCAGAGTGTTGATTTGTGGCTGTCTACACATCGAAGGACGGCTCACAGTTCTTGGAGACGTGTCACATACGACACGGGCGCATCTACACACAGACTGTAGGCGACATCTACTGGTTCATCAGGTAGCTTGTGTTTGCTGCTTGATATTCCAGATTTCATCCTGACATTGCAGGTACTTCCACATGGGATGTATTGTCAGAGATGATGTATGTCTGTTGAGGGTTTGCTGGCTGTGAGTCACGCAGCAAACAACCGCCGCAGCGGTTACAACATACAATGGGAAATTTGTGGATGTATGACTTTGTGGGAAGTCTATGTACTGTCAGATTTACTGCAGCCTTTGTTGAGGGTCGAGTGAGGTTTTATTGAGCTGGGGGATTCTCGAATGTTGAGATCCTTTCGGTGATACAGGTCTTGGAGCGATCCCTGGAGCACCCTTAGATAGGCAGCTAGGATGTATTGACTGTGAGTTAGACAGTTGGGATTGCATCTTTGCTTTACTGCCATTGAGGCATTGTCACAGTCTATGCTTACAGGACAGTGACAGGACAGTGAGAGACAGTACAGGTGCACGACAGGTTTACCCGCAGCTTACAGTGTCAGAGAGACAGTGTTTTTGAGCTGTTTTTGGGTCTGTTTTTGAGTACACCAGAGCCATTTTACAAAGGAGACTCTGCCGAAATTTATGCAGAATCTGAAGCTTTTTTGGTTCATTTGACAGGTTGATATTGGTTCAAAGGTCAGTTTACAGGGGAAACTTTGCCGAATTTTTCCCAGGAAAGTAAACCACTGTGAAGCGTAGCTATGGCTAGATCACAGGACACTGCTCTTTACAATATCAAGAAGCTGGATGGAACCAATTTCCCATTGTGGAAGAAGCAGATTTGGCACGTGTTGGTACAAAAGAAGCAGATAAAACCTATAAAGCTCAAGGGAATAAAACAAGAAGATATGGACGAAGATGAATGGAGTGAAATGGATGAATTGGCACTTTCTACCATTATGTTGACTTTGGCAGAAAGCGTTTACTTCAATGTAGCAGACGAGCTTTCGGCTTATCAAGCATGGTTAAAGCTGAGTGATCTTTATGAGAAGCAGAGTGCAGCTTCACAGGTATACTGGCTTAAGAAGCTTGTTGACTTGAAGATGAAAGAAGGGACACCTATGTCCAATCATCTAAAAGAATTCAACACAATCTACAGTCAGTTGTCAGCTCAAGGTGTCAAGTTTGATGAACCTGTTAGAGCTATGTTCCTGTTGATCAGATTGCCGGAAAGTTGGGACACTTTTCGCACAGCTTTGAGTAATTCTGCACCTCCAGATGGTTTGAACATAGCAGGTATAGAAGGAAGTCTGCTTACTGAAGAAACCAATAGAAAGACAATGGACAAAGGCAAAGGAACAGCCTTAGTTGTCAGGGGAAGGACCAAAGAAAAGTACAAAGGTGGAAAGAGGAATTAGTCTCGTAGCAAGTCCCGCAGTGCTAAAGGCAAGAGTGACATAGAATGCTACCATTGTGGCAAGAAGGGTCACATTAAAAGAGACTGCAGAGAATGGAAAGCAGAAAAAGGCAAAGAGAAAGCTGAAGACCATGGTGAGAAGAACAAGTCCTCAGTGAATATTCAAGAAATAAATGTGACAAACACTGTTGCAGAGGATGACAGTCTAGTGTCAGGAGATATCTACTTCTTGAAGAATATAATGGACTCATCTCTTCTTACAGCATCTGATGGAAATGCACTGAGTGACTGGATTATAGACTCAGGGGCATCACTTCATGTGTCTCCAAACAAGGAGTGGTTTACCTCTTATGTGACCACTAAAGATCATGTTCGGCTAGGCAATGGGCAGACATGTGAGATCTTAGGTGTTGGAGATGTTCAATTGAAGTATCAGAATGGCTCTTCTTTCACGCTGAAGAATGTGAGACATGTTCCCACAATTACAAAGAGATTGATCAGCACAGGTTTACTTGATGATGCTGGCTACGTCACCACTTTTGGACAGAACATGTGGAAGATATCCAAGGGTTCTATGACAGTAGCACATGGAGTAAAGTCTGGAGGACTTTACATGATTTATGTATCAAATGTCTCTAAAAATGTAATCAATGTAACCGAGCAGCCGAACGTTTCTTTGTGGCATAGCCGGTTAGGACATATGTCCAAGAAGGGAATGGAAATCTTGTCTCGTTCTGGTTATTTGCCTGGCTTTTCATTTAATGATTTTGAATTCTGTGAACATTGTCTGTATGGTAAGCAAACACAGCAGCCACATAAGCATAGAAGCAGTAGAAGAGATACACAGTTGGCACTTGTTCATAGTGATTTGTGTGGAACTATGCCTAACCTATCTCTAGGGGGAGCTTCTTACTTTATGACATTTATAGATGATTACTCGAGGAAAGTATGGGTTTACTTTCTCAAGCACAAGGATGAAGCGTTTAGTGTTTTCAAAACGTTTGTGACACTTGTGGAGAATCAGAGTGGCAAGAAGCTTAAATGCTTACGCACTGACAATGGTGGAGAGTATGTTTCAAAGGCCTTTCAGGACTTTTGTGAGTCAAAAGGTATAAAACGTGAACTTATTGCTCCTTACAATCCTCCTCAAAATGGTGTTGCTGAGAGGATGAATAGGACCATACAAGAGAAGGTCAGAAGTATGTTGTCTAATGCACAACTGCCAAATGGGTTTTGGGCTGAAGCTGTATCAACAGCTGTTCATCTTGTAAATAGATCTCCTAGCAAGGTTTTGCAGAAGGATTCAATGCCAGAGATGGTATGGTCAGGCAAAATGCCCTCATACAAGCATCTCAGAGTCTTTGGCTGTGAGGCATATACTCATGTTCCAAAGGACTTTAGGAACAAACTTGAGCCAAAGAGTAGAAAGTACATCTTTCTAGGCTATGGTAATTCTAGTGAGATGGGGTACAGACTTTGGGATCCCGAATCCAGAAAGGTTCTCCGCAGCAATGATGTTCACTTTAATGAATCCAAATATCATTCTAAACCAGAGAGGGTTGAGGAGATTAGAAGAGTTGTCTTCCAAGAAGATGGACCTGCACGTGAAAGACAAAATGTCAGGGCTCAAGAGGAGCAAGGACAGGATAGATTGGAACCACAGGTTGTGGCTGATCCTGATCCACCTATTGTGCATAGATTTGGACGTGTCACGCGACCTCTTGATAGGTTTGTTCCATCTATGAACTATGTCATGTTGACTGATTGCAAGGAGCCTTCATGTTACAAGGAAGCAATGCAAATGAAGGACTCCGGGAATTGGCAATTGGCCATGCAGTCAGAGATGACAGCTCTGCATAAAAACCAGACATGGAAGCTAGTTAAATTACCACGGGGCAAAAAGGCTCTACCCTGTAAATGGGTGTACAGGTATAAGATCACCGCTCATGATAGTCAGCCAAAGTACAAAGAAAGGCTTGTTGCCAAGGGCTTTAAGAAAGAACAAGGCATTGACTTTGATGAAGTCTTCTCTCCGGTGGTCAAGATGACTACATTGAGATGCTTTCTTGCATTGGTTGCCATATTAGATTTGGTGTTGCACCAAATGGATGTCAAGACAACGTTCTTGCATGATGATTTAGATGTGGAAATTTACATGCAGCAGCCAGAAGGGTTTGTTGAGAAAGGCAAGGAAGATTGGGTATGCCAATTGTTAAAGAGTCTTTATGGCTTAAAACAATCACCGAGGGCATGGTACCATAAATTCCACAAGTTTATGCTTTCTCAAGGCTACAAACGTAGTGAGTTCGATCACTGTCTATATAAAAAGAAGGCTAAGGATGGCAGTTGGTTGATCCTTATTTTGTATGTGGATGACATGTTGATTGCTGGCAAGCACTTGGAAGAAATTTCAGCTTTGAAGTCAAAGATGGCAAAATCGTTTGACATGAAAGACATGGGTGAGGCAAGTCATATACTTGGTATGTGCATTGAGAGAGACAGATCAAAGAAGTTGATTTGGTTATCTCAAACAGAGTATATTGACAAGGTTTTGCAACATTTCAATATGGAGAAGGGAAAGGCATTGAGTGTTCCATTGCCACCATATGTGAAACTTAGCAAACAAGATTGTCCTGTGTCTGAGGAAGAACAGGCTGAAATGGATAAGATTCCATATGCGTCTGCAGTGGGTAGTTTGATGTATGCAATGATTGCTACTCGCCCAGACATTGCATTTGCAGTGGGAGTAGTAAGTCGATACATGTCAAACCCAGGCAAGAAACATTGGGAGGCAGTGAAAGGAATATTGAGATACCTGAAAGCTACAAAGAGTATGCGTATATGCTATGGGAGTCAGGAGCTAAGTGTAAAGGGTTTTACAGACTCAGATTATGCAGGTGACTTAGACAACCGAAGGTCTACGTCAGGGTATGTCTTTACATTGGCTGGTGGATCAGTATCATGGCGTTCTAGATTACAAGATTGTGTTACTCAGTCTACTACAGAGGCTGAATATGTTGCAGCATCAGAGGCATGCAAAGAATCAATTTGGCTTAATCGACTAGTAATAGATTTGGGAATCAAAGAAGAGATTCTTGTGTTATATTGTGATAGTCAAAGTGCTATACAATTGGCTCGCAATCCAGTTTATCACTCAAAGACAAAGCATGTGGATGTGAAGTATCATTTCATCAGGGAAATGCTCGAGGATAAGCAACTTCAGCTTCTCAAAGTTCACACCACAGAAAATCATGCTGATCTACTTACAAAAGGACTTCCCTCAGAGAGCTTTGCGCATTTTCGCAAGCAGTTAGGTGTAGGGTAGTACATCACTTCTCTACATCTCTTGTATATTAGATTGTATAGTAGCTTCTCTCACACTTAAAGTACCACATTGGACTTTAAGTGGGAGGTTGTTGGGGTATAAAGCCCAATGTGGTCGCCCAGGTAAGTGGGTGGGCCTCCAGGTATGTACACATGTTCTTTTGTAAAAACCTAATAAGAACTCACTATGCTCTACACATTACAGTAGAGCGAGTTCACCATATCGTCGTGCTCTTCTTCTCTCACTCTCTCTCGCGTCGCACTTCCGCTCGTACTCCTTCAATTTTTGCAACTTATGGTGTGTGCAAGGATATAGAGGTTCTCATTTTCCTTCTTGTCTGCATGCTAACATCATTTTGGTGACCAGATGGAGGAGCAAGCTCTCCAATGCTCTAATTCCTATGAAATATGTCTATTCTACAGGTAGTGAATGTAAAAGGGATGTGGGTCCTTATGGACAACCGCCTATGTATGTGCAAATTGTGGACAACACTTGAGGTGGTCATATAATTGGATTGCAGCCTTTGGAGGGTCGTGAGGTTTTGTGAAGTCAAGCACTAGGTATCGGGTTACCCAGTGTGAGGTGGATTAGGTACTAGATTGAACCATCGACATCCGTTGAGTTTTCGACGTCACATGTAAGTGTTTTTGTGGCAATCAAACATAGTTGACGAGTTCCCAGAGTTTCATGGATTGCCTAATGAAAATGCACACACATTTATTAAAAAGCTGGAAGTCAATTGCTTACTGCGCAATATACTAGACCAAGCTATATTGTTGCAGTTGCTGCAATACAGTTTATAGGATGAGGCAAAAGTTTGGCTACACAATTTTGAGGAGTTGATGCAAGCACAAAATCCAGAAGTGGTTTTGGACTACAATCGTGTGAAGCAAGCTTTCCTAGAACAATACCGATCTATCAAAGTAACTGATGAAGTTTGGCATTAAATTTTTGGGGTACTCTCAGAGGGCTAGTCAAAGTGTTGATGATTTTGTCATGCAATTCACCCGTTTATGGGATAAATGGGCCCAGGCTTTGGGAAACGAGATCCCTCCATCCATGTTAAAGAAGGACCATTTTGTGGAAAACTTAAAAGAAAGTTTGAAGTTCAAAGTTGAGCTAAAAAGGCTCGCCACCTTTGAGGAGGCAGTCGCCATTGCCAGAGAGAAAGAATGGAAAGCTCAAAGGATTAATGAATACAGGAAAGCGGTCCCTAAGCAAAATAATGGTAGCCAAAATGAGAAGAATCAGGTAGAAGCTGGAGGCCAACCTGTTCAAAGGTTGTCAATACTAAACAGTTGTAACAAAATATGCAAGACATGATGATCATGATGTAGGAATTACGACCTAGTGTTCTTGGTGGTGTGGTGGTCATGGTCGTGGACGTGGTAGAGGGATGGCCCAAGAATGTGAAGCTCATCCTAACGCTAATGCGGGTCATGGACAAGGTGGTTTTCAGCCGTAGAGGAGGTTCATTCCTGCTTGTTATAATTATGGTGAGCTTGGTTACATCGGCACTTATTGTCCAAAGCCAACAAGGATGGGAGGGGATATGTTTCCACTTGCTCAGCAGATTCCTAACAGAGCTAATGATTATGCATTAATTATATGGGGAGATCAAAGTATTGGACAAGAAAATCAAGCCTCAACCTCTGGTGTTCATGTGGGCTTTGTGCAAGTCGAAAGGAAAGAAGCAGATGTGTTGCCAGTAGGCAAAAGAGAGAGGGAAGGCTATGCAGCACCAGGGCCTAGCAAAAGGAAAGGGAAGGAGAAAGAGGGTGAAGAAGCAAAAGCCAAGAGAAAGAGAAAGCCTCATAGACGATTTGAAGTGGCAGATTTACCGTTGGGATAAGGCCAAACAACTTACAGTTTTAAGAAAGACCTGATTGGGAGGAAAGTAGATTGTACTTTTGGACAATTAATGAATATTGTGGCCAAACTTAAAAGGCAATGGAAGTCATTAGTGAATCCAGAAAAAGAGCCGAAGCATGGACAAGTCAGAGTGTTGTCTGTGGGAGAGTTACCCGACATCTATCCTGTGGTGAACGCTTGGCACAAAGGTGTGGGCATGGGAGAAGCCTACATTGATAGAGGTGCCCAAGTTTGTGTGATCACATAGTCATGTGTCGAAAGACTAGGTCTCATTACTTGCGGAAGCTCTGGGTTTTGGATTCAACTAGCAAACCATGCCAAAGTGAAATGTTTGGGAATGATCAAGAATCTCAAAGTGGAAGTCTTTAATGTGAAGGTTATGATCAAGAATCTCAAAGTGGAAGTCTTTAATGTGAAGGTTATGGTAAACTTTCATGTTATGCTAGCTGATCGAGAGCCTTTCCTCTCATTTTGGGACAACCTTGGTTGAAAACTATGGGTACCGTGCAAGATTGGTGCAAGGGCACAATCGTGTGCATGACATGAAGGGTGAAAAGAGAGTGTTTGATATGACTACCAAACAGCCTATGGCACTTGAAGATGTGACTGAGAATGATGAGTCCAAAACTACCAGTGATGATATAGTTATGAAGACTCAGAAAGTAGCACTATTTTGAGTTCTAGTGATGAGGGTGAAGTATCATTCTTGATGTTGGATGAGGAACAGAAAGAAATTAGTGAAGTTCTGCAAATATTAGGGAATATAAATGCTTCAAGCTGTTTAGAGCAACTTGAAGAGTTGATGCAACCAAAACAAGAACTACTAGTGAAGAAAGAGTTGATTCAAAATATGCTGAGTACTGATTTGATCCAAGGAGAAAGAAGGGAATACTTAGCAATGTTGGACAAGTTTCCAAATCTTTTCATAATCTCATATCAGGAAATAAGGGGTTTTGTTGGGGATCCTGTGAAGATCGAGCTAGTTGAAGGGGCAAAGGCAGTCCGACAGAAATTAAGAAGGATGGTAAGGAACAGATGAATGCTTTAAAGGAAGAATTGGATAAGCTTTTGGATGTAGGATTCATTGTGCCAGTGGATAATGTTGAATGGATGAGCCTTGTAGTAGTCACCCCAAAGAAAGATGGGCGTTAGAGAGTTTGTGTTGACTACAAGCCATTAAATGTGGTGACCAAGAAAGATCCTTACCCTTTGCATTTTATTGATCAATTGCTAGATGTAGTGGCTGGTTTTGAGAGATACAGTTTTTGTGATGGGTATTCAGGATACTTTCAGCTTATCCTTGCTCTTGAAGACATGAAAAAGACTATTTTTATCACGCCATGGGGTTGTTTCTGCTTTTGTTGCCGTCCTTGTGGGTTGAAAAATGGGCCTGGAGATTTTGAAAGGAAAGTGGATTGGGTCCTTACCACGTTCCTTTGTCAAAGGATTCATAGATGATTTCTGCGTGTACAGTTCAAGGAAAGAGCATGTTGAAAAGCTTGAAATGACTTTTTGCTAGGACTCTCTTTATATAAAGCCTGTTCATTATGCTAGTAGACTGAAGACTCCTCATGAAAGATATTTTTGTGAAATTGAATTGGTGATGAACAGTATGGTTTATGCTTGCAGACAATTCAAACACTACTTGATGTAAAAGTTATTCACTTTTCTCACCAGTTATTCATTGCTTCCCCAGCTGTTCAATAATTCAAATATATCAAAAACAGTGATCAAATGGGTTATTGAGCTTCAGGAGTTTCAGTTCACCTTTTTGAGTAAAGTACTAGGGCTACCCTGACAGATCTTGTCACTTATAAGGATACTCCAGTTTTGGTTAAAGAAGAGGTGGTGCGAAAGAAGGAAGTCGGACCAAAGATCTACCCTTTGCAAAGTTTACACTTTGTCACATAGAGATCACGACTCCACATACTTAGTATATATGTTCCTTAAAGGCACATTGGCCTTTCAATGAAAGGTTGTGGGGTAGAAAGTAGTTGTGCCCATACTAGACATTGTTGTCTTTCCACCTCACTAACCTCGTTAACACTTGTTATAAATTAATGATTGATCGAGAGTAAAGATTAATGCGTTGCAGCAATGAGGACCACTGATGCACCATGTACTCTCCTCTCTCTATCTGCTCTATGTATGTATTGTAGATGCATACAAGAAATACAAAACCCTAAACCCTAAGAATGGCATGTACTTTACTAAATTTTACATGAATGGGCCATGGCAACCCATCACACTATAAAGAGTCTATTTTATAATCTATTATAGCTGGCATCACCCTACTTTTGAATCAATATTCTCAAAGTTTCCAATAGATTTATCAATCATAATTGACTGTTGAAAATTGAGTTAAAGAGTGGTTGCCAAAGATTACACGCCTGTATTTACACTTTGATCTTTGAGAAATGAAGTAGTTCCATTAGGAGACCTAGTTACCTCTACAAAATGTCTTAAGTCTCTGGACCTACACTAGGATTTACATAGAATAATTCACCCCATGTGGGTTGTAGGACGACAGGCAATGAGCTCAAAATGGTTTTAACTTCTTGAAAGCACCTTTCACCCTCCTCACTCCATGTCAATGTAGTGTGTTTAGTGAGCTGTTGCAAAGGATAGATTGCCTGAGAAAGGAGATGTATGAATCGTCCCATGTAGCGAACCTTTTGAATGAAGGAGACTAGTTGCTTCACGTTTGAAGGAGTAGGTAAAGCTAACAATGTCTTTACCTTTTCAGGGTCAGCCTCAATACCATCTTGAGACACAACATGGCCTAGTAGAGTGACCTTGCTCTCACCTATGTGGCACTTGTCTTTATTCAATTGCCCACCCAATTGGGCCAGACGGGTGAAACCTTCATCAACCTTGGACAGATGTACTTCCCTAGAGCTGTAAATGCAAAAATCATCAATGAAGACTCGTATGGACTTACCAAAGTAAGGTTGAAACACCAAGTTCATAAACCTCTGGAAAGTAGCTGGGGCATTAGTTAAACCAAAAGGCATAACTCTATAAGCAAAACACCCCCAAGGTGTTATGAAGGTAGTCTTTCTTTGGTCTTCATCTGCAATTCTGATTTGGAAGTAGCCTGAGTACCCATCACACACTGTGTACCTTTCATGACCAGCCACTTCATTTAGTATTTCATCTTGAAAAGGCAAAGGAAAATGGTCCCTTTTTGTGGCTGCATTTAGAGGCTTATAATCCACACATACCCTCCACTTCCCATTTTTCTTTGGTGCTACCACAACTGGAGACACCCACTCAGAATCTTCCACTGGGTAGATAAATCCTGCCTTGAGTAATCTTTTTACTTCTTTTAAGAGTGCATCTTGTTGCACTAGCCCTAATCTCCTTAGCCTTTGCACCACTGGTTTGACACCTTCCTTTAATTGGATATGGTGTTGGGTTACCGTCACTCCTTTAATGTGCTCGTAATCAGTTATAAAGAGGCCAGCATGCTTCTTTAGTACCTGCAAATAGGGTTCTCTCTCTTCTTCTAGTAGGTCCTTAGCTAGCATCTCGTCTAAGCCTGTGGCTTCTTCCTTGTTTAGAGAGTCTTGACCACCTTCTCCTTCTGGGTTTTGCAGTATTATACCCATGACTTCCAAAGAGCTAGCATCCTCCTCAGATGACATCCTCAGATGAAGAGCAGTTGCTTGTGCTCCATTCATCCATAGAAGTCTCCATCTCTAGGTCTTGTTGTCTACCCTGCTTCATGTCATACACAGTTTTTTTTTGCTTGCCACTTACCTTATGATTTGGTCGCAACTCAAGGGAACCTGTCTCCCAATCTTGCCTAGCTTTCATAGCCATAAGCCAAGGTCTTCCAAGGATTAGCGGATAGCCCTCCCCCTTAGTTGGGATCACATAAGCATCAATTGAGATTGCCACACCAAAAGCTGAAACCTTCACTCCATTAACCTTTCCCACACAAGCCACCCTTACATCATTTGCCATCTTAGCTTGTAAGGAAGTTTGCTCGTTTACTTCCAAACCCAACCTGTGCATTAATTTCTCTGTCATAACACAAATCTCGGCTCCACCATCTACGTATACATTGGAGACTCGCTGACTCTTAATCTCTGCATCAATGACTGGCACGATATCCTTCATGCCTCTTGCACTAATAGACCCAACTGACTTTGCCTTAGCCCTCCTGGTGCTGACCATCTTAGACCAGGTTCTACACATCTTTGGGGAAAGGTGGAGGAGTTGGTGCCATGAAATCTTTGGTCCTTGCTTGCTCACATCTGCTACCAGGTCGTAAGGTATGGATCCTACCCCAAGTGGAAAGTCTTCTACTCCTATGTGCCTCCTTGACCTACTCTTCCTTTTCTTGTTTCCTATCACTTGGGAGGAACCCTCATTCCCTTTATCCGGCTCTGAAGCTTCCATTTCATCAGTTCTTTGTCTCCTAACTCTCTTTATTGGCATGGCAACAGCTTCGTCCATTTTTTCTTTCCCTTTATCCTTACCATTGTCAAGACTTATGACAGAGACATCCCTGTCCTCCCCTCCCGATGGTAGTGGAGGGATCTCTGCTGGTGCTTGTGGTGGTGGAGGAGGGGGTTTCAATATTTGGATTGGTGGAGCCACGTGTGCATTTTGTCCATTTAGTGGCCTAGCTCGAGGAGGAGTGACTTGCTGGCGAGGAGGCCGTCTTTGATTACCATTTCCTTGATAGCGTCGTGGATGGGGGCAATAATACATGCCATGACCTACCTCTCCACAGTTGTAGCAAATGTACTCACGTGCTTGCCTTTGTCCTTCTTGTCTATTTCGTTCATTTCCTGGCTGGGGAGCCCTTACACCTTGAACCAGATTGATGGACAGGCTCTCTAGTTGATTGGTGATTTGTTGAAGTAATTCTTGTTGAGAGGACTCTTGGTCTGTTGCTCCTGTCCCTGCTACTACCCTTGCCGTAGGTTGAGCTAGCGGTGGAGGCTCCATTCCCCCTTGTAGTTGAGCTTGGAATTTTAACTTCCTATCCTTCTCCCTTGCATAAGTCATAGCTTTTTATCAAAGGTATCTGGGAATTTACCTTTTACCTTTTCTCGAAGGATGGGGTAAAGCCCTGCCAGGAAACAGTCCTTCTTTAGGCATTCTGGCGCCCTTTCTCCTCCACCGAGTGATGCACACCATTTCTCCCACAGGTTGGAAAACTTTCCTTCATAGCTTCTATAGTCATTGGGTGATGTTTGGCGTAGCTCTAAGAGCTGTCTCCATATCTCCTCTGGAGGCTCATGGCGGCAAAATTCTTCGATGAAGGCCATCTTTAAGGACTCCCAGTCTCTTCTTTCTTCAGGTGCCAAAGTTTGATACCATAATTTTGCACCTTCCCTCAAGACCAAAGGAAAGGCCCTTAACTTAGTAGCTTCGTCATCCCTTCCCGATACCAGAAAGGCCATTTCCAAATTATCCAAAAAGTCTGGAGCAACCTCCCCAGGCTTACCATAAAAATTAGGGAAGGCCATAAGTTAGAGAGTAAACAATTACACAAACAGCTCCAATTTATTTTAAAATAGAGTATGGTAATTACAATTTGGAGCTTTAGCACAACTTAGCTCAAAATAGGATGAAGATCGACACATCAAAGGAATGGTAATAGTCTAGTAAGGGTAGAATGACAGGATGAGGAGAGCGCAAGATTTTCCCAAGTCTCTCGGCTCCAAACAACAGGGCTATTCTTTGCTGATAAAAGTTTTTTCTATCAATACAAATATTCACACGGATATGACGCACAAAATGGAAAGGAAACATGTGGGGATCATCATTCTCATTATTGGCATCCATACTTACACACAAGAGCCTAGCTTAGTTGCACCACCTTGGGACCAATGAGCCTGATCAGCCACAGAAGGTCAGCACCTCGGATCACTTCGACTCTTCCTGATGCATCTGTGAAGACGTAAGGCATGATGGCAACACTTTGTACAATGCTGAGCCTTTTAGCAAGCAACAATTGGATGCTATTACCATAATCAGCATGACGAATGAAAGTGACACCATTAATGTGCAGCACATCATCAACTAAGATAGTTTCCTTAGATTGAGATAACTTCTTGAAAATTAGCAGCAAAGGTAGGGCAGGGAGGCTTTTCACCCGGTCTCCAAAGCACTTTGGACAATATCCAAAGTGATCTTCACGCGGACAGGAGGTTGGCTTGGGATTGGTGGTGTCTGGATTCACAAAGTGCACTGGGAGCACTCGCAGACGGGCGGCAATCTTGTAGGCAAGCCTTCGCCTCTTTGCTTCAGGAGGATTTAGGGGTGAGAGTCGTGGTTGCAAGTTGGAGGTTGAAGTTGGTTGCTCACTAGCTTTTTTCTTGCCTTTAGTGGTCATGTAATCCCTTATTAATGAGATTAAGCCAAATGTTACCTTACGCTTGAGCACGCGTTGCGGCCTTGGGCCACTTAGGTGTAGAGGTGATCTTCCTCCTCTTAGTCGGCTCCTCAGGAAAGAGAGGTCTAGTGATGCTTTCTCTTCCCTTAATGTGTGTCACAGTACCTTCGTGTATGTTGATGTAGAATATTTCAAGCTCGTGTGCGTTGGAGGTTTCTGGAGCACTCATAGGTTGAGAGGAGAGGTATATCAAGCTCTTCTTCTTACTCTCCTTCGTTGGCGACGATCACGAACAAGGCATGTAGAAGAACTTACTTCTTGAATTTCAATGACACTGCAACCTGGTAACAAGACCTCGATGAAAGCTTTTAAGGCCTCTAAAGCCTCCTCCTCTTCTGTTCTCCAATTTGCAAACTCCTCACACCATTCGTCCATGTTGTAGATTGCACATCTTCATTGCTTGTGGACTGAAGGTCTGTGTAGCCCTCCTCCGTGGGGGCACCAAAGTGATGGCGGGAAAAAGAGCAGTGCAATCGGGTGGCCTCTGTACTCGTGCACACTCCACAAACCACGCCTCATGCAAACAAGCAAAGAACAAAACAAAGGGGGCACCACCCTAAATTAATAGGTTTAGGGACCTCACACATAGTGCACATAGGCAAGTGAGACTTCTGGCATTATGATGGCATCAAAACATATGGTAAAACACATAGAAACGAAGCTTAGGGACCTTATGTAGCATATATATACACAAGACATCAGCTTAACAATACAACGGCATCTGATCATACATAACAAGGATATAGAGAAGCAAGCCAAGGATGGCATAATACCTTGTCAAAAACAATCAACCCAGCAAGTAGGTATGATCCCACTAGCAGCACATCAATACCTTAGAGAATGATGGCGAGGATGGTGGCCATGGAGCATGAGAGAAGACTCCTTATATAGGTTTTAGGGCTAGTAATGTAGCATACTAGAGGGAGAGAGAGAGAGAGGGAGAGAGAGTAGAGCTCCATCCATAGCTCCTCGTTGTGAGCAATGTCGTCATAGCTTCGTTGCTTGGTGAAGGGGGTGAAGTGTTGGTTTTGAGTGAGAGAAGGCCTCCTTATATAGGTTTCTGAGAGGGTTTAGGATTAGGGATAAACATGCTTAAATCCGCTGATTGGGGTTACTTTTTGCTTAGGGTGGTCAACAGATTGAGGTCACCTGATATGTCACCATCAAGATATTCTCTAGAGTGATGTGAGAGGGGAGGGTAAATGCTGATTTTTCTGATTGTGACACATGGGGATAAGGCCTTGACCAGCATTTAAGAGCAGGTAAGGTGGCTGTTGAAACTGGAGGTTCTGCACATGTCAGGGGGGGACCTGCGGGGGGGAGGTGGCAGCTGGGTCCTCTTGAATATCAAATTCTCAAAAAATCCTCAACCATGGCTTCTTTTGACATGTGTTCTTTGAAAAAATCAGCATGTCTCTTTTCAACTCAAAAGTCTTTATCCCTGTTGACTCACCTTTACCATAAGATTTTCCCCTTTTCTCCTCCTGTAACTGCATTGTTGATGCCCAATCACTGCTTCTAGTAACAGTGAACTGTTACCTACCAAATACTTATGGTGCAGTAAAAAATATTTACCATGGGTAAAAAAAGTTACTGTAGGTAAAAAGTGATTTGTATTTACCATGTAGGTGAAAAATATTCACTATAGGTAAAAAATATTTACTGTGGTAAAAAATATTTACTGTCGGTAAAAAGGTGAAAACGGAGTATGCTGTGCTGTGAGTCTTGACGAACATCCTCGTGTAAATTTCACTAGAAATTGTTGAGAGAGAAGGAGAGAGCACAGAAGTAGAACCCCAAAGTGTGTAGAATACACACATGAGATGATGTATATATAGAGGGGACCTAGGTGCCATATATATAGAGAAGCCATATATTGAGTAGCTTCACATATAAGCTCAACACCCCCCCTCAAATAAGGGTCCCTAACTGTGGATGAAAAAACCCTTGGGGGATCAAAGGAAAAACCCACAGCTCTATATACACCCACCGTTATATTATAAAGATCATTGAATATATAAATGTTTACGAGGAGCTACATCACTCGTTTTACAATGAATGTTTTATGAGGAGTTACATTACTCCTATCCTATCAAATACAATAATGAATACAAAGGTTCAATAAAGAGGTGTAAAAGCTATCGATTAGTTTGTAATCAAAAGTGTCTCCGTGAATCTGCTGTGTAGCTTGTCATCAATATCGCATCACCAAACATGTCTTCATGTTGTCATCAATATGGCATCACCAAACATATCTTCATAAATCTTTTATTGTCACCAAGTTTGTCTTCATAAAATCAATTCTTTGATCAATCCTACATAGATCATAGACTCCAAAAAAAAACATGTCATGAAAATTATTAGCATCGTTAATGAAATAATTACGTTCACAATGCCATAAGAGATGGTTCGCGACGCCACTCTTTTGACGACATATATACGCACGACAACATATGGTACATAAAGTATAAACGTAAAAGTACAAAATGTGTGATTATGTGATACAAATGATATGTGTATATACTACATAAAACAACATTTATCAATGTAGTGATCAATGAATACCATCAAAGTATTAACAAAATATCATCATTATATCAATAAAAATGAATAAATGATCATGGTATCAACGAAAAGCATCATGATATCACCGAGAATAATCATTGTATCAACGAAACAACATCATGGCATCACCGAGAATAACCATGGTATCAACAAAACATCATCATGGCATCACCGAGAATAACCATGGTATCAACGAAACAACATCATGGTATCACCGAGAATAACCATGGTATCAACAAAACATCATCATGGTATCAACAAAAATCACCATGGAATCAACGAAATATCATCATGGAATCACCGAGAATAACCATGGTATCAACGAAATATCATCATGGCACCACCGAGAATAACCATGGTATCAATGACATATCATCATGGTATCAACGAAAATCACCATGACCAAAGTATTAACAAAACATCATCATGGTACCATCAAAATCACTATGGTATCAATGAGAAATTATCAATAAAACGACGTAAACTATATCTCTAAAAGAATAATTATACGAGAATCAATGAACGAGTATATCATATAACAAAAGATCATGTACCAACAATAGCTCGATAGAATTTGGACGATCATCAACGGCTCGACTGAATCGGAACGATGTGTAACTGGCTTATGCAGCAAAGTTACGTCAGTAACAAATATATGATTGATGAAGAAAAATATAATTGAGAAGTTTTCAATTATGAGAAAAATCAAAAGCAAAAAGTAAAATTTTGATTTTCAAACATATTCGCAGTCCGAGACGATAACCCAAAATCGGTGCAGAATTTAGAGAAACTTTCTTCTGCAAAGTTATAGACCACATCGATTTCAATCCCCATCGCGGGTAGTTTCTTCTGCAAAGTTGGAGAGAACATCGATTCCGGTCTCTCACGCGGGTAGTTTCTGCAAAATCGTTTTCAATAAGCAGAAAAATAAAAAACAAAAAATGGAAATTGCTTTTTAGGTATGTACGTAGTCCGCGAACGATAACTCAAAATCGGTGCAGAATTTGAAAACACTTTCTTCTGCAAAGCAGTAGACCACATCGATTCCGGTTTCCTCCATGAGTAGTTTCTGCAAAATCGTTTTCAATAAGCAGAAAAATCAAAAACAAAAAGCGGAAATTGCTTTTCAGGTATGTACGCAGTCTGCGAACGACAACTCAAAATCGGTGCAGAATTTGAAATCACTTCCTTCTGCAAAGTTGTAGACTACATCGATTCCAGTTTCCTTGGCGGGTTGTTTCTGCAAAATCGTTTTCAATTAGTAGAAAAATCAAAAACAAAAAGCGGAAGTTGCTTTTCAGGTATGTACGCAGTCCGCGAACGATAACTCAAAATTGGTGCAGAATTTGAAAACACTTCCTTCTGCAAAGTTGTAGACCACATCGATTCCGAAGTAGAACCCCAAAGTGTATAGAATACACACATGAGATGATGTATATATAGAGGGGACCTGTGTGCCATATATAGAGAAGCCATATATTGAGTAGCTTCATATATAAGCTCAACAGAAATTCACACCTAGAATGGGCTATTCTGTAAGATATAGGTTGTAGGCATGCATAAGAGATCGTTCCCACGTATCTTCTGTCCATGGCACTTTTTACTCTTTGGTGCTTGTGAAGTAGATTTTTCTTCTCTTTCGAGATCCCTTGGACTAGAGTATCCTCATCTCCCCAACAACTGACTGTGCCTTTATTGCATCTTCAGAAGGGGTCCTAAAAACCATGCATCAGTTATATGTTCATTTTGTGGAATAGCAATCGCGGACCAGTAGACGTTTTGTCAAAGGAGACAACTGTTGCCCCCCATGATATCAGGAAGAGTTGAGTCACTTTTACCCGAGATGAGCTGGCATTTATAGTAGAAGGCAACAACCAATAGTTAAAGAGAGAGAAAGATATTTACATGACACGACTGGTAGAGAAAGATGCAAAAATAACACGGCTTTCTATAGCCACCCAAACACCCCAACCCTCACAGGTCCGGATGGAGAATAGTATTCACCGCCTAATCCAAGATGTACAAAATCTGACACAGAAGTGAATCCTTCGCCTATACAAGGGACACATATTAGTCACCTTATCCTACATCTAGATTTGGTCCCCTCGTCTAATTCAGATGCACCTTCATCTTCCCAATGTCCAGTTTGCTAGAAGAATTTTTATGGATGGAGTGGAACTATACATTGATATGTGGTCATTATTATCACTTTCTCTGCTTAACTCATTTAATGCAAAATATTAGTCAATGCACAATCTGCTCACAAGATATTCCACAAGGAATATATGCTATGTTTGGCAAGACAGATGAGTATAAATTCAAGCGAGCCCGCGAAGATACCCCTAGCACAATTAGAAATCTATTTTGTGACCAAGATGCTTGTTCTAAGCATAATAATTGAGATCGAGAAACTATGTATAATTGTAAATATGGAGCATTGTATATGATCAAAACACATTAAATACAAGCTCTTTCATAATGGTTTTTGACACAATATTCATTCTATGCTCAAGCTATATTGGATCTGTAATGTTGTTATTTGGTTCTAAGTCTAAGTGTTGTGGGTCTACTTGTGATTCAACTTCCACATCTATTATCAGATTCTCTTTTATTTCGTCTATAGTGCATTGAAATACACCAACATTGAACTCTTCTTCGTCTTTGTTTTGACAATCATACAATCAGGTTGGCATTCCCTCCTCGTAGCCAGCACTTTTGATGTGATGTAATATCTTTTCATTACAAAACATATACATTAATTTTTTTTCTCTGCCTGCTAATAATTTGTTGCGAATAGTGCCATGAACATACTTGTATATACTCTAGTTTCTCTTTGAACTCGAGTTTGCTGCACATTGTGATTGCATTTTTATTGCAAGGGGACGTAAGTTTGAGTAATGCTCTCCACCATTCATCATCCACCACTTCCATGCAGGTTAATCTTTTGCCATTGACTATACAAAATCATTCACAAAAGGACCTTCTTTTAATCTAAATGCACTCATTTCTTTGATACAATCAGTTTGGTCCTGGACGTTGAAGTAGAACGTTGGTGCAGCCAAAGTGTGTCGATCCTAGTAGAGGGCACATGCAGTGATGTGTATGCTTATAGATGCATGGCAGCTGACTAGAGTAGACGGGAAGATCTAGAGTAGAAAGCGGCAGCGGAGATGTATGATTTATGCAATTTTATAGGCCAAAAGGGTCCCAGATAAGACCCAACGGGGTGATAAATGAAGGGTATACAAAGTGATGGTTTTTGGTCCTGATATGTAGAGCTTCAAGTGTTGAAGCAGCAAGTCCAGGCACTCGTCAAACAGAGCTACAAAGCCGAAGATATTGGAGTTTGAAGGTGTAGTGCATTCCAGATCTGAGACGGATACGCCAAATGATGCCAAATATTCTGAGCTAGTTTTGGGCTATGGGCATGTAGTGCTTGATTTATGGAGCTTGTCAATATTTTAAGATCATCGATTGGGTACCTGGATTCCAAGATGTGGATGATCCAATTTTTGCTAGGCTTTCCACCTTGAGAAATGTGCCATATGGTGATTTTGGAGCCTTTCTAGGAATTGTATGTGTTCTATGCAGCAAGTGAAGGTCACAGGAAGCTGTAGTGCATCAAACTGATTTCGGAGCATGGAGTTATCGCAAGTTAAAGTTGGTACCGGTTACTTAGAGGGAACTCGCAGATAAGTGTGGTTGGTTTTGATGGCCTCGGATTGTGGATTCGGGAAACGTGATGTAAAAATCAAACAAGGGAGGTTTTAGCCAGGGACGTGATCTACCATCATGGATTTACGGCTCGACAATCGGGTCATCGAGCAGTAAATGGCAGGCATAGCAGGGGAGGGCAACAAATGAGGTTTTTAAGGTTTTCGTCGTAAGTTTTTGAGACATGAGGGAGCTTGGAGGGGAGATCCTGTGGTGCCTCCGCATGGTAGTAGCATGAGCCCTTATGCACAGGCGTGCCGCGAACTAGCGGGGTACTTATAGTGCAGCAGCCCCCCTCATATGGGCATCATGTTGTCGGGATGTGTGTGGTCTAGCTGGGAAGGTGCGGAACCTATGGCTGTGAGAGTTCGTGATGAGAGTCACAAACACTTTATGAAAAAGAATTTATGGAGAATCACCAACCCTCTTCCTAAAGATGGTTTTAACTCTAAGAACATTCATGACAAAAATGTCACAAACCCTCTTTGCTATTGTGCTTGGAACGTGCTTGTTTTGGTAGTCAAGATTATGATGAAAGGACCATCAAATCACATCCAATTTTACTTTAAAAGAGCAATTAGGAACACTAAATGTTCAGCCATAAAACCTCAATGCTCATACAAGCACAATTCTCAATCAAAACCCAAACCTCTTTGGTGGTATCATGTAGTCTCGCCCCCAATTACATAGTCATAGCATCAAATAGTTGAAACGAATACACAAGCTTCCACCTTCATGGCGACCATTTGCTGAGTTTGCAGAGATTTAAGAGCTTCTAAATTGAATCCCACACACCATTTTGATAAGGGGAAACCCTAATTCACTCCCTCACAAGCTCAGATACAAGATTGCGAAGAGGGAGGACTGCAACACACATAGATTGGGCAGCCATGGAAGCTATTGAACAGTAGTGATAAATTGCAGATTTTTTGTGTAAAAAGCCCCTTTCTCTCTCTTCCACATGGAAATATGAGATGATGTGTCAATTTTTGGGCCATTTTGCCACTTTGGACCAAAACTAGGCCATTTTCTGCTTGTTTTTTACCCAAAAAAAAGTCATTTTTGATGCGAAAAATCCCAAACGGAGTCAAGTAAATCCCTAAATTTGTGGCATCACTCACATAAGCATAGAAATCATAGATAATCATGATTTTTCATCCATATACCATTTTGGGTCACTTTCCATGCAATCCTGCAACGGCGCTTGTAGCTGCTATTTTTGGCAGTTTTTGCCCGCATCAGTCTTTGTAGGCGAGACGAGTGTGCCACCATGAAACACTTGGACTATGTACATTGGCAACCAAATTAGGCATTTTATCAAGTGAAAAAGCACGCAAATGAGCCACATCCAGGGCCAGGACTCCCTGGATAGTTATGTACATGATAGCGACCGCAATAGCCGCTTTAGCATATATCACGATATGTACATTATTGTTTTTCTTTCCATGCATCAAGAAGTGTCAAAAGTGAGGTGAATGTTTTTATTTCACACTATGTACATTCCACGGCACGACATCCACCCCCTCTGAACCTGCACATCCTTTGGCATGTGCCAACATTTTCCCTGTATAGGTTTAATCTTCATTAAAATTCACAAATATTTGGATGTCATTTTCATCTTTTGCAAATTTTGGATAATCATCCTCTGCTTCTTCACCCTCATCTGTAGCAATGTCATTAGGTTCTTCATCGTCATGTTGTTGTGAATCAAAAGGATCATTATCATGTCTCATCTTGAACATCTTGATTCTTTTGCCCGCTATGGAAATTTTAAGCTGTGTTCCATCGAGCTCCCTCAAAGTATATGTAGCATTTCCATGCACATGTTTGACAACATAGGGACCAAAACACCTTTTTGCAAGTTTTGTTTGTGTGGTGTGTTGGTTGTCAAGGCTACTGTCATACATTAGGACCCAATCACCCTCTTCAATAGGCTTTGGTCGAAGCCTATGTCTTTTATCAAACCTATCTTTATTCTTTAGTCTTGCATCCTTCAATCAAGCTTTAGAAATGTCTATGTCTTCCTGTCTTCTTTCCAATTTCCTTATGCGCAAAGCAAGTAGATTTTCCCTACTTACACCATCTTCCCAAGGTAACATGTTCCAAGTAGGAACTCCATCCTCAATTGGCATGACTGGCTTCTGACCATACATCAATTTAGTAGGCATGTAACCAGTCACTAAGCTATGAGTTGTACGATCAGCCCACAAAACATATGGTAGCAACCTTGGCCACTCACGCATTCTACCTTTGCATGCCTTATCCAAATCTTTGACAATAGGAGGATGTCCTCTTTCAGTTTTCCCATTTCCCTTTGGATTATAGGCACAAGTCAGGGCTAGCTTGATACCAATTCTTGTAAAGAAATCCGTTGCTTCATCTGCATCTAGCTCACCTCTATTAGCAACTATCTTTCCCACACATCCATAGCGACAAATTACATCTTCAAGCAAAAATTTACAAGCAGCTTCCGTAGTTTTTGTCCTCAATGCACGCCCTTCCACTTGGTTTGTCAAGTCTTCTCGTGCAAGTACCAAGTATCTCACTTGCCAAAATCCTAAAGACATTGTGACTAGATCAAAAACCCATTTATAGTGCATCGATAATGGGTATGTAGGATGCAATCCATCATGATGACGTACATTGGAATACATTTGGCATGTGACACAAGACTCCACAAAATCTGCTACATCCTTATACCTCCCTTTCCACCAATATCTCTCTTTTACTTTGAAAAAATTAGCTCATACACCTTGATGTCCTCTGAAAAGGACTCAAGTGAAGATACAATGCATATATCATCACACTTTGCATGCGAAATTGTGTAGAATTTTGTTCCCACATATTCTTCCTGATCAATCATATCATCCTCATCTTCATACCTTGCCCTTGAAAGCATATCTGCCATTGCATTATCTTTTCGTACAATGTGATTCAATTCTGGGTTCAAGGACTTTATATAAGCAATCCACCTAAGCATAGCAATATCAGGAGTAGAGCAGCTTGCAATCATCCCGAGAAGTGGTAAGCAATCAGTATCCACAACTACAAATGCTCGAATGAAGTACTCTTTGTCACAGATTAATGTTGTAACCACCCCCCATAACTCCCTTTTTACCTTTGGATATGCTCTTTGGTGAGAGCTTAGAACCTTGGACCCAAACCTTACCACATACCTGTGTTTCTCTTCATCATCTTGTCCTACTGCCCATCCAATTCCTGTTGGACTAGTGTCCAACACTGTCACAATAGCCGGTCTTCCGCACTCATAGTCAATCTTCCTCAAAGTTGGTGAAGATAGCAACAATTGCTTCAACTTCCTCATAGCTTTTACATGTACATCATTCCATTGAAACCTTTGATTCTTCCTTAGCAATTGCTAAAGAGGATTTGCAACATGTGCATAATGTGGAATCCATATGAGATAGAAGACACATGCACCTAGAAAGCTTCTCACCTTCGTGATATTTACGTATACTTCCTTCATCCTCTGTATTGCATCCACTTTAGTTGGACAAGGTCAGCGGCCATGAGGATTACAAAGATGTCCCACTATCAATATTTCTTCAACCCCAAACACTGAAGTTTTCCCACATAATGTAAGGTTCACTTTTTCCAGCCTTGTTAAAATTTTATCACAATCATTGATGTGGTTTGCTACATATTTACGGCACCCCCTCGAATCTAGAGCCTCATCTTTTTTAGCTAAGTCACATCCTTTGATTGGAACATCATCAAGAAAAGGCATTGTAATTTGTGGTATGAAGTCACAAAGGACTTTGTTCATATCGTTCATCATATGCGCAACCGAGTTGGTTGCTCCCGAGTTAAGGTGCACATCCTTACCAAACCCAAGGGTGTTCTCATGGTAGTCAAGTCCCTGCTTTCCATTTCTAGTTGGAACTGATCATACCCTGAGTACAAATCCGCCATAGAATATATTTCCCTTCCTGCAAATGCTTCTGCAAACTCATCTACAATTGGCCATGTACTCATATTCCTGATTTTTGTGACTTTGTTCACAGGCTGCATGTCTTGAATGAAGCGTAGAGCTCCATTTTTCTTTGGTACTGTGAATCATCTGCTTGAGTAGGGGACACATGAAGGTTCCAATATCCCCATCTTTATCTTTTCATTGAGTAAATCTATAAGATTTGGAAAGAGTGCTTTTGTCACGGGAATTGGTCGTAGATTCCAAGGCACATGAGACAGTGAATATTACCATTGGTTCTACTATAGATGGATCCACACACCCTATCTCATGCGGCTCAAATGCAAAAGCTTTTCCATGTTTGGAGAGTGTCTTCTCAAAGCATTTTCTTTCAATCTCTGTCAAGGATTCATTGCCTCCAACTTTTAACATCTTCAATGACTCTTGCATAAACTTGTGTCCAATTCTTTTTGGATCTCGGAGACTAGGTTGCAAAGAAGCTTGATCCATCGTTTCCTTGAAATCTGTAGGCAAAGGCAATACCACTGGTTTCACCTTCTTTGCTATAGTTTTGTACTTTGTCTCCACTCACACTTATACATCTTTTTGCACATTGAAGAGCTCCTCATCTTTGAAAGACTCAATGATTCTATACATGTCCATAGAAGCTACTTTTACCAGGTCATTTCCTTGTTGGAAACTAGAACTTGTTATAGCATTGAGATCACCCATAGTATCTACAAAACAAACCTCCTCAAAAACACCTGAAATGTACTCGTCTTCATCTAGAAAATTATGATTTTTTTATTTTCTCTGTACACTATTTACATATTGTTTTTGTCCTTTCTTTAAATCTCTAAGCTTTATGAAAGATACTGATCCATCCTTTGCTACTAGGGCACCTATAGAAAAAACTTCATCTCCCTTCGGATCAGGCGAGAACATTTTTCTTTCTGTACCACTGCACTCCCACTTCACAATGGTACTCGGCCAAAACCCCTCATCTCCCTTTGATCTCGAAACTCCTTGCTTGATTTTGGTAGAGAATGGTCCCTTAGGCTGTCACGATTACGCCCATGGTCAACACAAACTATCAAGAATTGAGCAGCTTGTTTTCCATCTTTGCTTTTGACCCGGCATAGGCAGATCCATCATCCAATACTTTTGTCTCCATTCGCACTGCGGTGATGTATGGTTGTCCAATGATTAGAGGATAGCTTGACATCTCTTGAACAAAGAAATTTTGCTTACCTTTCACATCCCCTATGGATACATTAACATTAAGCACCATAGAGATCCCCGGATGAGTTGTTTGCAGCCCTAATCATCCACCCATGGTCAGTATCAATTGGCCACTTTCCCTTCATATAGAGACTCTTGGACATGAGGTTAATCTCTGAACCATGGTCTATCAAGGCCACATAAGGCTCCTCAAGATCTCCCACCTTAACCAAGGTTTCTGTTGTAGCCCTTTTCCAATGATTTCTAGAATAGTAGCTCTTATGAGTGGCTTCGTCTTCTTCTTCATCTTCATCTTCAAATTTAACATGCCTATTTCTGCCACCAGAAGACTGGTAGCAGCTTACAAAATTCTCATCTTCATCTATTTGTTGTACTTGTATCACATGTGTCTTTGAAGCACTCTCTTCAACCTCTGATTGGATAGACTCCGTTAAAGCTTGTTGCTTCCTTCTTATGATATCAATGATGTCCTCGTGGAACTCTCTTTTTGCAATGCCAAGGACTTCTCCCAATGTAAACTCCACCTTGCTTTTTAAGATCCTTTCCTCTAAAAATTTCTTTAAATCTGTGGTAGCTTCAATATCTGATTGTAGCTTGTATGATGGGCTTTTTCCCTTGCTCTTTTCCTTATATTGCTTCTCCTTTGATGCAGCATCTCTCATTGGTACTTCTTGTGATGGAGGCTCCCCTGCCATGGGCTCTTGAGAGGGACTCGGATCCTTTCTCCCTCCACCTCTAGTAGCCCTCTTTGAGGGGCCTTCATCCCCATTTTCTCTCCTGCATATTTCTTCACAAGTGCCTTGTTTCCTTGACACTTTGCAATGTAGGCATGCACTGACAAAGCATCTATAGGTTCATTCCACCCAGACTCAAGACGGATACAATCTCCTGCTTCATGTAACACTTCTTTAGTCAACTTTCCCTTCATAGCTAACTCCATCGCCGATGGACAAACATCTTCACCATCCTCACTCTTTGAGCATGACTTGACCAGCCTTTAAGCCAAATGTTGCTGTTTAACCATTGAGATAGCATGACTGGTTTTCCTCAACTAGCTTTTTCATCCCTCCTTTGCCAAAGTTGGTCGCCAAGGGTTTCCCTGTTTCACTAAGATGTATCTTCCCTTATTTGGAGAAGACAAGATCTTTACCCAAGGCATCTTTGAAGCTTTCACAGTCCCTTCTTGGATGGTTTGGGTTGTCACACCATATTTAAAAATCCCTCTCTGTTTTGAGGTCTTTCACATGATGACTCTCCAGATGTTTGCCCCTTTTCTTCAAGCCTTGCTAGCTTTACTTTCAGCTTACGTATGCCCTTCACAAGTTCTTCAAGCATAGACCCATCATCCTTAGCACTAGAATGGTAACAGGACACTTTTATGTCCTTGGACACTTTTGTGTCGTGTTAAGTGACCATTTTGCTTGAATTATTTAAAGAGTATGAAAATGAATTTCTAGGTGCTATATATCCACAAATTTTCCTTATGAGCTGAAAAAAACTTAGCATTTTTTTTTGAGTATCGATCTCACCATTAACCTTACTGGTAAAGGGGACCTTTACCATAATTAATATGTAGTCAGGGTACTGTCAGGATGACTTCAGATTCTAATCAGGAAGTCATCAGGTCAGAGTCAACTCCGGAGATAATGAGAAACCTATTAGGAAGTAAGTAGGAAAAGACATTATGTGAAAGGATGTAACTTTTCGTAGGGGCTTTTGTATCTTTTGTGATCTTCGATGATGTAAGGAAGTAAGGGGATGATGCTGATGTGTGTGATGATGATGGGAAATGGAAGGCGGCAGTTATAACTATCTGTCTATTGTCTGTTCTGATTCTGATCTATGTCTGATGAATAACTGATGAAATCTTGAGTATAAATATGAGATATATGTATTCCCTTTGATCTTGTCGATGAAGTATCTGAAGGTTTGAAGTGCATACATACTGTGTAGTCCTGTATTGGTGGTTGGTTAAGTGTTAGGCAATTATCAGAGAATATGCAGAATCTGTCTAAGCCTTTCCTGATCAACCCCATTACACTTTGGCGATCCTGCAAAATGTTTCGGATCTGTTCCTTACCTGTGGCGTAGAGGACTAAAGTGTTTCTGATGACAGAGGAGGATGTTACAGACGTGCTATATGAATTTCGACATTGGGAGTCAGAAGAGGAAGAAGGAAATGATTTGCTAATCAGATTTCGCAATTGGGTAACAGAGGAAGAAGAAAAGCAAGAGTACGACAAAATTTTTCTGCGGGTGTACTTTCCACAATTGCCTAGGGATGTGCAGAAGTGTATTAGAATCAAAGTGGTGATCCTCTTCCGGTGCATTCATCCGGTTGGCATATATGATCTCCCTGTAAGTTGGTCGTTTGTGAACATCCGGCAACTCAGGAGATACTTGGAACTTCGGAGGAAGTACGCTCTCAGGCGACAAGCAACTGGCAAGCCGACTTAATGTATGAGTGAAGAGGAGGATGGTCGCCAGTCTGCACAACATCCTTATTGGACACGTTTTCGTAGCAAGCAAGGAGTAGGTTCATCCGCAGCAATAGAAGAAGAGGAGGAAGGCAGTCAACCGTCAACTCCTGAAAGGCAAAGTAGTACTTCTTCTGGCAATACCGAAGATTTTGAGCAACAGAATGAGGAGATTTTTAATCTGAACCTGCAAAGGTTTGTAGGAGCATTAGCAGTCAATCAGGTTTTTAGACCAAGAAGGCTGCAGTTTCAAACACACACACCACCATTACCATTTGACCCTTTGAGACAAATAAATCAAGGACAAGTACCAATACCAGTACCAGTGAATCAACTCCAACCACAACCTATAGTGATGGCTCAACCAGTACCCAACCCGAAAGTGGGGGCGGCTAAGTTCAGCGGGAAATCTAAGGAGGATGCTGACAGTCATGTCGGGCAGTTTGAGACCAGGTGGATGGCAAGTGGATACAATGTGATCCATAATGATGCTACCAAGAAGGAGCATTTTGCTGCCACATTACAGGGGAAGGCAATGGCTTGGTTATGCAGTATGGTATTACAGATTTTCCAACATATGAAGCATTAAGAAACAGATTTTTGGCAAGATTCAGGGAGGAAAAGACCCCTGAGGATATCTTGATCAAAATGAGAAAGATGAAGCAAAGAAAATTGCTAGTGGAAGACTATGCTCAGAAATTTAGAAACCTCAACAACAGATTGTTGGCAGCACAGAGGCCATCATTTGAACAGTTGGGCGATTATTTTTGTAGAGGATTGAATCTGGAGCTGCGCAGTTCAGTAGCAGGAAGAGGAGTGATCAACAATGAAGCAGATTTCAATGAGTTGGTGGAAGCAGCCACAAGGACAGAAAGAAGGTATGGAAGCCTTGAGAAGAGAAAGAAATCTTCCAAAAGGGAAGAATTAGATTCAAAGGATGAAGAAGATGATGAAGAAACATATGACTCCTCAGATGCGGAAGACTCAGAGTCTGAAAAGGATTCTGATGAAGAAGATGATGATTGGTCAGAGAAAAAGAAAAAGAAGAAGAAAAGTAAGAAGAAAAAGAAGAAATCCTCCAGGCAGGAGAAGGACAAAGAGAAAAAGGGTAAAAGCAGGGAGCAGACAGTTCCTGGAAAAGAAGACATCAGTCAGATGATTGTCAGTCAATTGAAGAATTTGGGTCTTACAAAACTGGGTATGCCAGAGAGGCCTTATTGTCAAACATGTCAAGTGTTTGGCCATAGTGATGAAAGATGTTGGTACAATCCAAATTATCGGGGACGCATTCCAGAAAGGGTGCAGCAAAGAATGAATCCACCTACAGCGAATGTCATGATTGCAGGAGGGCCTCAGGGAAGGCTACAGAATTTTAGAAACTGGGGAAATTCAGGTCCTATTCAGAGACTTCAAGCCCAAGAAGGGTGGGGTAATCAAAGGAATCAGGACAGAATGGGAGGAAATTTACCGTGTACCTATTGTGGAACACAAGGGCACAGACAGGGACCTGAATGCACCCTGTGGTGCAAACACAGGAGTGAGAGGGGGATCCCTATAGTACAATATAATAATAAAGGCGGCCAGCCTCAACAAAGGCCTCCTGCACAGTTAAATGTTGTCATGTTGGAAGAAGAAGAACAGGAATCTGAAGAGTTCCTGATGAATGCCAAAGTGGAGCCTGATAGGGCCCGGATGCCTAATGAGCGATGCTGTGGAAGAGGGGAATCAAGCAACCTGTTCCAATGTGATTGTACAGAGTGTGTCTTGATTGAAGGAGTTAAAGAGGGGGATAATGTTCCTGGAGCTATGGTGGTAACCAGGTCGTCAGGAAAGGTAAAGGGGGATATGGTTCAGAAAAAAGAAGAACAACAACCAATCGACTGGAAGGTTCAGGACCAGATTAGAATGGGAGTATTGAAGGAGATAAATAAAGTGAACAAGCGACAGGAGGATAAAAGAAGGGAAACTCAGGAAGTCCCTGAGGCAATAGTAAGGTATCCGGCGGACAGAATACAGGAAGGAGTTGGTAAAGGACATGATCAGGCGCTGACTATACAGAAGAAAGCTGCAGTCAAGATGTCTGAGGAGTTTTTTGATGCATTAATGGAAGCATCTACTCAGATCAATTTGAGGCAGATTTTGAGTTTGGTACCAAGCTTTGCAGACCAATTCATGCAGAAGTTACAACAACAGTATGGGGGAAAGAATCCGATTGACTTACAGATAGATGAAGATCCGGATCAGGAGATTGAGGTAGCAGAAATGCAACCTGAAGATGTTGATTACAAAGTTCCAGTGATCAGTGTAAAGATGGAGCAGATATTTATGCCAGGAGTGTTGATTGATGGAGGATCAGGAGTGAATGTACTTCCAGAGGAAACATGCAGGAAGATGAACATTACCTGTTGGGATCCGGCACCATTTCAAGTGAAAATGGCAGATCAGAGGAGGATCCAGCCATTAGGGATTGTCAAGAATAAGGAAATTGAGATTGGAGGTCTCAAGTTTAAAGTCAATTTTGTGGTGTTGCAGTTGGAAAAGTCTTCTCAGTCATATCCTATGATTCTTGGGAGACCTTGGCTTAGAGCAGCAAAAGTCAAGCAACATTGGGGAGGAGATTATGTGATATTGAGACAAGGCAAGAAAAAGGTGAGAATGAAGATGGTGGCCAGCAAAATACTTCCACCTGATTGCAGACCTTTGCATGCAGAAACAATCAATATGGCTCCAGAATTGGAAGAAGATGAGGAAGAGGAATTTTTGAGGGTAAATTCTTCTGTCATTCCAATATTTGAAGTGGATGTACAAAATATTGCAGAGAAATATGTAGCTAATGATCCCAAGGTGGAGAAATCGAAGAAAAAATTGGGCAAGAGAAAGCTATTTCCTGAAGGATCTGATTTGGAGGCAGAACAGAAACAGGCAGAGATCAGGGCAGAGAAAGATTTTGAGGAATATCTTTCAAAAAGTTCAAGGGTAAGGGAAGATGATTTGGAAGACATGGATCTAGGAACAGAGGGGAATTCTCAGAAGGTCAGGGTCAGTGTCAATCTGGATCAGAATTTTAAAAGAGGTCTGCAGGATTTACTCAGGGAATGCAAGGATGTATTTGCCTGGCACTACAGTGACATGAAAGGAGTGGATCCAGCTTTTTGTGAACACAGGATCAACCTGAAGGCTGATGCAGTCCCAGTGGTACAACAAAGATACAGATTAAACCCAAGTTATGCTAAGCAGGTGAAAGAGGAATTGGACAAGCTTTTGGCAGTAGGTTTCATTTACCCGGTTGACAAGGTGACATGGTTATCTCCAATAGTGGTTGTTCGAAAGAAGAATGGGAAGATCAGGGTTTGTGTGGATTGGAGGAAGCTGAATGCTGCCACATTGACTGATCCTTTTCCACTTCCATATTGTGATACAATGTTGGATGCGGTTGCAGGACATGAAATGTATAGCTTTTTGGATGGTTTTAGTGGCTATAATCAGATCAGGATGGCAGTGGAGGACACAGAAAAAACAGACTTTATTATAGAATGGGGAGTGTTTGCTTACAATGTGATGGGGTTTGGATTGAAAAATGCACCTCCTACTTTTCAGAAGTGGGTTCAGCAAGTGTTTTCTCCTTTCTTGACAACTTTTATGAGGGTGTTCCTGGATGATTTCAGTGTTTTTGGGAGAAAAGATGAGCATTTGGGACATCTCAGGCTCTGTTTGCAGAAGTGCAGGGAAGCTAGACTTTCTTTGAACCCTGAAAAGTGTGCATTTGCAGTAAGCAGTGGGATTCTTTTGGGACATGTGATATCAAAAGAAGGGATTGCCATTGATTCCAGGAAGGTGGAGGCAATTCTGAAGGCACCTGTACCTAAGAACTTGAAGCAGTTGTCAAGGTTTTTGGGACAAGTAAAGTGGCATAACAGATTTTGAGGTATTTGGCATATGTTTGTCAATCATTGACAAAGCTTACCAAGAAGGATGTACCATTCTTATGGTCTACTGATCAGCAAAAGTCCTTTGAATTATTGAAGAAGATGTTGGTGGTGGCACCAATTCTAATTTCTCCAGATTGGAATTTTCCATTCCATATATTTGTGGATGCAAGTCATTGTGCAATGGGAGTAGTCCTGATGCAAGACAGTGAGAAGGGATGGTTTAGACCTATCTATTAGGCAAGCAGGGTGCTATCCTGTGCTGAAAGGAACTATTCAGTAACTGAAAGAGAAGGTTTAGGCATGGTTTATGCATTGAAGAAGTTCAGGCATTACTTGTTGGCCAATAAGGTGGTGTTTCATGTGGATCATCAAGCTTTGATCTATATGGTTAATAAACCACAGTTGTCAGGCAGGTTGGCAAGATGGGTTCTTTTATTTCAGGAATTTGACTATAGTGTGGTGCATACACCGGGGAAAGAGCATGCCATTGCAGATTACTTGAGCAGATTGGAGACAGGAGAACCACCAGATGGAGTGCCTGATGAATTACCTGATGCAGGACTGTTTCAGGTGGTGACAGGTCTGATAGCAGAAGATTGGTATGATGAGATGTTTCAGTTCTTGGTGGAGGGTTTTTTTCCAGAAGAGATGACTTCAGATAGAAGAAGAGGTTGGCATTGGTAATATCAGGAATGTTATACAAGAAATGAATAGATCAGGTGATCAAAAGGTGTGTTTCAGTGAAAGCTGAACAAAAGGCAGTTCTTTCAGAGGCTCATTGGGGCAATGCTGGAGGACACTTTTCTCATGAAGTAACTGCTAGAAAAGTATTTCAGGCAGGGTTATGGTGGCCAAGTATTCATAAGGATGCTTACAACTATTGTAGGCAGTGTTTGGTCTGTCAGAGGGATGGAAGGCCAAATGATGCAGATAGGATGCCTTTGCAACTAGTGGTACCACTTGAACCTTTTCAAAAGTGGGGGTTGGATTTCATGGGACCTATTATTCCTTCTGCAAGAAATACTCAAAACAGATATATTCTGGTGGCTACTGATTATGCAACAAAATGGGTTGAAGCAGTGGCACTAAGGGATAATACTGCAGGTAGTGTGGCAAGATTCCTCTATAGGAATATTATGACCAGATTTGGGTGTCCTGTGGAATTGGTTTCAGATCAAGGAGTACATTTCCTCAACAAAGTGATCAAGAAGTTGACTGAGTCACACCTGATAATACACAAGAAGTCTACAGTGTATTATCCACAAGCAAATGGACAGGCAAAGAGTACTAATAAGATCCTGATCAGAATTTTGAAGAAGATTGTGGAGGACAATAGGAAGGATTGGGATACAAAGCTTGATTCTGCTTTGTGGGCTTTCAGGACAGCTTTCAAAGTGACAACAGGTCAGACACCTTTCAGGCTAGTATATGGACTAGAAGTAGTAGTACCAATGGAATTTGTAGTTCCTAGTCTGAGAATTGCAGCTGAGCATAGATTGTCTCCAGAAGAGTCTATACCTTTCAGGGAGGAATCCTTGTTGAAATTGGAGGAGGATAGGATTCTGAGTGCTTATTTGGCAGAAGCAGTGTAGAACAGAAGGAAAGCATGGGTGTCTCGACACATTAAGTTCAAATTTTTTTAAAAAGGAGATTGGGTCATGATATATAACAGTAAGTTGGGGCCAAGACCAGGGAAACTCAAGCTGAGATATGTAGGGCCTTCTCAGATAGCAGAAGTCAGAGGGCCAGGAACTTTTGTGTTACAGGATGAAGTTGGGAACCAGTTTGGAAAACCACTGAATGGGTATCGGTTGACATTATTTGAAGGGGAGGTTCCTCAAAAACAGTGTCAAAATGAGGTGGGAATATATTTTCTCGATTCGGGGGTACGAGGTATTATGAATAGAGAAGTGAAGGTGGAGTGTGAGACCACGTTTTCGTGTTTTCAAACTGACAGAGGACTTGACATCTCAAGTAATAGTGCATCAGCGTTAGTGCCCGCCATGCAGAAGAGAAAGAGTGTGTTGCTAGGTGAAGAGCAAGCCCAACGTACGCCGCCGTTAGCTAGAGAAGCTGCAGATTTTGAAGCGATGGTGCAAAGGAGGGGGCTGAGATCGGCAAGGCCAAGCCCTAGAACAATGGTGGAGATCGACGATGAGGAAGAGGATGTACAGCAACTGACACCGCTTCAAATGAAGGCTAGACAAGCAACAGAGCGTCATCTCATGGATTTTAAGGTGGAGATCGATTCCTTCCAACCCAGACATGCACGATGGCTGCAGTCTATTCAGCTATTGGAGTATGCACAGTTGCCATGGACACACTGGCGTTTCCCGACTCAAACAGGCATGATGATGGCGCAACTTATAGATTGTAATGGATTGGTGGGACACGGAGTTTACTTGTCAGCAGCATTAGTGGCGACAATATTTGGATTGCCTGAAGGAATTGATAATGCGGTGGACAAAGCATCTGAGGAGGACATGGATGCAGAATTCGGGAAGAGTGAAGGTACTCGCAATTATTTTTCTTTAAAAAATGTGTCTGATGCAGAGAGATTGCAGCAAATAAAATGGTTTTTGGAAAGGGTCATGTTATTGGTGAAGTTGGATTACATATCAAGAGAGAATTATGCAATTCTCAGCATGGCAGAGAAGGGTAAGAGATTTGGATGGGCAACAATGTTGTATGAAAGAATACATTCAGAGGTATTTTTCAAAGAAAAGAAAAGAGTGCAGAGAAGTACAAAAGTGGGACCTTTGATTGCTGCAATTTTCATGCATGTAAAGAGTAATGGTGTATTGAGGGCGATGACACCATCAGGGTCAAGACAGGTGGCTGACAGACAGGAAGGACACAGTCAGGAAGTATTTGGGCAGCATGAACTCTTGGATTCTGAGCAGATGATTGACAGGGAAATGAAGACAAAGAAGTATCATGAGTCCAAGACAGGCATATATAAGAGTATGTGGTCAGCAAAGTATTCACATGGTGAATGTATGGAAACTATGGGGTTGAATACAGATGTAGAGATTCCAAAATTCTGGGCTGAAGAGGAAGATGGACAGATAAAGCTTGTGGGGGCTCAGACAACTCCGGTGAAGCGTTCCATCAAGTTGAAGAAAAGAAGGCTAGATGTCGTGCAGACCAAGGAGACTGAGAGTGGAAAGAAGCAAGAGGATATCAAACAGTCTCTTGTTAAACAATTTTTTCAAGATGTTACATACTCAAAAGCCTTAGAGTCTGTAGAGATATTAAAGGAGTTTGTGGAGCAACAGAACATGAACAGTGTACTTTTGGAGAGGATAAATGGAAAACTTGTGGAGGAGAAAGAAGAATTGGCAAGGCAGTTGAGTAAAACGACAATGACAGTGGAGGAAATTGAAGAGTTGCAGGAGAAGCTCAAGGCAGCATCAGAGCAAAATCAAAAAATGGAAGAAAAGTGAAAGATGTTTCAGGGTCATTTGCACAGAAGAGAGAGCAATGCAAAAATGTACAAAGTGTGGCAGAATGAGTGGAAAGCAGTATTGACTATGGAGTTGGGGAATTTAGCAAATACTAATGTAGCTTTAGAAGCAGACAACAGGGTTCTGCTGAATAGAGTGGCAGCCTGTAAAGATGTGGAAAAGCAAATTAGAGAATGCACAGATGATGAGTTGTCAATTGATGGATGGTTGAAGACATGAAGGCTCAACTGAGGAGGTTGAAGACATGAAGGCTCAACTGAGGAAGTAGGGAGAACAAATTTGGCAAAATCTGGGAGTCAGGCTAGAAGAAGTGATGTCTAAACCATATGAAATATTTTCCAAAGAAGAAAACAAGGAGGAGTATGAGTTACTGAAATTTCAGTATGTGGAGTTACATGAAAAATATAACTCTCTCCTTGAGCAACAGTCACAGGACAGCAAACAGATTGAAAAAGAGGGTGTTCAGGAAGATGATGTACTAAAGACTCCAATGTTGGATACTTTAGTGGATACAATTACACAGCATGTGGAAAAAGATAATCAGGAATTGGAAAAGTTTTCTGAAGAGATTGCAGATTAGGGGCAAAACAGTGTGGTTGCAGAAAAGGAGAAGACTGTACCTAAAACAAATCTGATGCAGCACGCGTAGATTAATGAAGAAGAAAGCAAATGCAGCACCAAAATGCATTTTTTTCAAATTCGGGGTACGGATGCAGTTTTTCAAAACTAGACGGGTTGGGTGACCAAAAACTTACTATTTTTGGAAAATTCTCACAAAAATTATTTTAATTCACTTTTGGAAGCTTTATAACATTCTAAACATCATGGTACTGACAGAATTTGGAAAACTGCTAATAGTAACTTTTTCCATTATGTTCATCCCATGGTACAATGGCGCTCTTTTAGCTCGCGGTCGGAGACCTTACACTCATTGGGTGTGTGTGAAGCGAGGGAGAGCTTAGAGCTTGCTGGCTATGGCGTCGGGTGCCGCTCGCGTTGCGTGGGCGGTCGATGGCACATCGAGGCGGTTTTGAGTGGAGTGAGCGGCGGCGGCTCTGCGCCAATGGCGCTTGTTGGGACTAGTGGCGACAACCGATGGTTGGTAACGTTGATGATGTGGCGCCCTGGAAGCAATTGATCCCGTGACCCTTGGGGCCCCAAGCTTTTGAAGGAGGGCAATAGCTACCTCGCTATTGCCCCCTCCTTGCATGTAAGAGGGTGATCCCGCGAGCAGTGAGGAGAAGGCTTGAGCCAAAAGGTGGGTGGTAGGAAGGGCTGTCCTGGCAAAGTTGGCCAAGCAAAAATGAGAGCCACATAAAGGTCAAAGCCAAAAGGAGAAGGCTGTTCAAGCAAAGAGTAGAAGCAAAATGCAAAGCTGATAGTAGATGATCAGGGAGATACAGAATTGCAAAATGTGGAGGACAAAGTTGAAGAAATGCTTACTCAAGAAGATGGTGTGCTGGAGGTTGAACAAAAGGAGTGATCAAGGGAATTGTGGGTTCAGGTCGCCAAAAAGTTTCTTTTTGGTACCACCGGGTGTGCCAAGTGGTAAAGGGGACCTTTACCATAATTAATATGCAGTCAGGGAACTGTCAGAATGACTTCAAATTCTAATCAGGAAGTCATCAGGTCAGAGTCAACTCAGGAGATAATCAAAAACCTATTAGGAAGTAAGTAGGAAAAGACATTATGTGAAAGGATGTAACTTTTCGTAGGGGCTTTTGTATCTTTTGTGATCTTCTATGATGTAAGGAAGTAAGGGGATGACGCTGATGTGTGTGATGATGATGGGAAATGGAAGGCGGCAGTTATAACTATCTATCTATTGTCCGTTCTGATTCTGATCTATAACTGATGAATAACTGATGAAATCTTGAGTATAAATATGAGATATATGTATTCCCTTTGATCTTGTCGATGAAGTATCTGAAGGTTTGAAGTGCATACATACTGTGTAGTCCTGTATTGGTGGTTGGTTAAGTGTTAGGCAATTATCAGAGAATATGGAGAATCTGTCTAAGCCTTTCCTGATCAACCCCATTACACTTACTCTTGCACAACATTTTTGAACCTAAACTTTGTGAAAAAACGGGTCGTGTTTTTGGCTTTTTTTCAAATTTTGGCAACTATACCACTTTAAACTTCATGTTTGTGAGGTTTAGATGGCTAGAGGTTAGGACTTCATAGTTCTCAACATGTTTTGATGCTTGTAGGGAGAGCTAATTGTTAAAATTGAAAGTTATGACCAATTTACAAGAATTGCATAATCCTGTTTTTTGGCCAAAATTAGCACTTTTATGATTTTTTTGGTGGCTTTCTTGAAATCCAAATTCAATTTTGATTGTGCAAGTGTAATGTATAACATAAAGCTAATCTTCCTTTAGTTTTGGGGGACCTAATATGCTATATAGCATAGTACATGATGATGGTTGAGTTTTTTGATAGCTGAAGAATACGATACATTTTAGAGTAGCAAGTATAACTTTCTCAATATTGCTAGTTTCTTAGGCCAACTGTGTGTATTTTGTAGGTACTAACCATATCTAATCATAGACTACAAACTTGGCTAGATATTGAGTAGTTTCTATGCGTTTCTAGAGGTCATAATGCTAAACCCAGTTTTTTCATGTTTGCTGTATTTAGCACTTTATCATTGCCCCCAAGGTTCCAATTGTAAGAGATCCATTATCCTTTTGACATGCTCCATGGCTCCTTTTGAATCCAGAGGCCCAAAGGGAACTAAGAAAACATGTATATAGTATCTGTATTGAGCGTGACTATAGAAACTTTGATGATAGGTCTGCAGAATGGAAAAAATGCAACTTTTTTGTACCTATTTTATTGCCCAAAAAAAAAATAGTGAGATAAAAGAAACCATATGTTTTGGTCACCAACGCATTGAAGTTAACGGGGCATTTTATCTTATGTCCTACAAAAATCTCCACTCTTATTTATATGCAATCAACCGTAAGAAATTGCTATTTTGGGCAAAATGAACTGGTTCATCAACTTTGGAGGCTTGTAGTGACCAAGGGATAAGAAAAATTACAAGTTTCTCATTTTTTCCATATGTAGTAGTTATTGAACTATAAGCTCATAAAAGGATTTTTCAAAATGAGTGGATCTACTATGGTTTTGGAATTTTTTCCCAAAACCCTGAAAGGACACTTTTATGTCCTGTTAGGTTACCATTCTAGTGTTAGAAGCCACAATAGAAGGTTTTGGTTGCTTCTCAGTAATAGCAGGAATTGGAGCACCATTGTTTACCACCATCTTGTCTCTTCTGCGTTGTCTTTTTGCCAATAGGGAGACTGCATCTTGTACATCATTCCACCTTGTCTTCAAACCTTGCTCTGCATCTTTGTCTTCCAAGAGAAGCTCTAACTTTTCTTCAATTTCTTTGCCCGCTGCTTGTAGGAAAAGTTCTACCTTCTCCCTATCCAAGGAAGCTTGTTCAGTTTGTGATAGTTGAGCATAGCGTCGCTCAAACTCTCTGAGAAGCTCTGTAGCAGAAATCCCTTCTTTAGGCTTTGCAACCCAATCTAGGAAAGTTCTTTTGGTCACCCACTCAGATTCCTCCATAAAGTAGTCTTCTTTTAGAGCAAGCTTGAATTCCTCCCAATTTCTTTCATGAGTATTTTGAATTGCCCTAATACAGTCTCTGATCTCTGGGACACAAACTAACTCAAAACTTCAAACCATGTCTTCCTCACACACTCGGTTCAGCTCCATTTCCTTCATATAATCTCGTAGATACTTTGTGATGTCCTTGCCATCAAGCTGGTCAATTCTCTTCACAATGGACTGTAGTGCTTTTGTGGTTGAAATCTGGCTTCTTTCTATTGCTTGTTGTTGCTGCATGTACATGGCAAATGCTTGAAACATCTGCATGACTGCAGGATCAAAGTGCATCCCATGTGTCTCTTGATTTTCTTTCATGGCTAACAAAGTGACTAGATCAATTCACAAACTCCCACCCCAGCAACTTCACGTCGGGTTCACCAGAAATGTCGAGATATGTGTGGTCTAGCTGGGAAGGTGCGGAACCTATGGTTGTGAGAGTTCGTGATGAGAGTCACAAACACTTTATGAAAAAGCATTTATGGAGAATCACCAACCCTCTTCCTAGAGATGGTTTTAACTCTAAAAGCGTTCGTGAAAAAAATGTCACAAACCCTCTTTGCTATTGTGCTTGGAATGTGCTTGTTTTGGTAGTTGAGATTATGATGAAAGGACCATCAAATCACATCCAATTTTAATTTAAAAGATCAATTAGGAACACTAAATGTTAAGCCATAAAATCTCAATGCTCATACAAGAACAATTCTCAATCAAAACCCAAACCTCTTTGGTGGTATCATGTAGCCTCGCCCCCGATTACATAGTCGTAGCATCAAGCAGTTGAAACGAATACACAAGCTTCCACCTTCACGGAGACCACATGCTGAGTTTACAGAGATTTAAGAGCTTCTAAATTTAAGCCCACACACCATTTTGATAAGGGAAAACCCTAATGCACTCCCTCACAAGCTCAGATACAAGATTGCGAAGAGGCAAGACTGCAACACACATAGATTGGGCAACCATGGAAGCTATTGAGAAGTAGTGATAAATTGCAGGTTTTTTCTGTAAAAATCCCCATTCTCTCTCTTACCCATGGAAATATGAGCTGATGTGTCCATTTTTGGGCCATTTTGCCACTTTGGACCAAAACTAGGCCATTTTCAGCTCATTTTTTACTCAAAAAATGTCATTTTTGATGCAAAAAATCCCAAACGGAGTCAAAAAAATCCCTGAATTTGTGGGATCACTCGCATAAGCATAGAAATCATAGATAAGCATGATTTTTAATCCATATACCATTTTGGGTCACTTTCCATGCAATTCTGCAACGACGCCTGTTAGCTGCTATTTTTGGTATTTTTTGCCCGCATTAGTCTTTGTAGGCGAGATGAGTGTGCCACCATGAAACACTTGGACTATGTACATTTTCAAACCAAATTAGGCATCCTATCAAGTGAAAAAGCATGCAAATGAGCCACATCCAGGGCCACGACTCCCCGGATAGGTATGTATATGATAGCGACCGTAGTAGCCGCTTTAGCATATATCACGATATGTACATTATTGGTTTTCTTTCCATGCATCAAGAAGTGTCAAAAGTGAGGTGAATGTTTTTATTTCACACTATGTACGTGCCACGACACGACAATGTGGGTGAGGCGCTCTCATGGAGCTTGTAGCGATGGCCGCATGTGGTCCGACGCTGCTCTCGGTAGCCCTGGTGGTGCCCCAGGCTGTGTTGGGTGAGCAATGGCTCTTCAGAGTGGTGACACCTTTGGGTGAGCAATGGCTCTTGAGAGAAATGACTCTTGAGAGTGGTGAGACCTTTGTGTAGCATGTGCTGATGTGGCACCCTTGTGGCAGTATGGTTCACGTGCCCATTCGGGAAAAACCCTTTCGAGAGCAAAGTTGGGGAGCACCAACTGCGCCGTCGGTGCCCCACTTGAATAAGTGGTGGTTCATGCTAGGCTTGGGGCTGAAGATACACTTGCCAAAAATAGCAATGGCAGCTTGTCACACGCTATGCAAAGTAAAAAGGGAGGTTTGACCCAAAATAGGGGTTTATGCACGTGGCCCATAGGGGCAATTTTTGGCAGTTTTGGGAGAGTTTTTTTGAGGGAGAGGTCTTGGAGAGCACCGAGGAGGAAAAAGAACTAGCCATTTTTTTCTTCAAGGGAGGAGCTCTCGGCTGAGAGGGGATAGACTCGGAGGGGTGTTCTCGAGACCCCGAGGTAGGACGAAGGCAAGCTTTATTTTGGAGAGAAGGTGACATAAAATATGGGTGTTTTTGTTGTGCTCTCAGCAAGGAGAGTCGCACGAGTGGTGAAACCAAAGTGTCCATTTTTTCCCTTGTTGCTCAAGGTCTCCATGTCAAGCTGTTGTAGCAGGTTTTGATGATGGTTTTTTGCCGTAATTGAAGGAAACTATGTGGTTTTTTGGTGTCGTTTCTTCCCCTCCCCCCCCTTCTTTTTTCTCTGCTCCAACCATCTGATTCCATTGTTGGAGATGTGTGTGCCTCCACGGACCCCTGTGTGTGTGAGAGAGAAAGAGAGAGCAGTGTGTGTTCCAGAATAGTCATAAATAGGCCGAACCGGTGTGGATTGCTGTTGATTGTGCGATTTTTGAAGGTAAACTATAGTGGATCGGGATGCAATGATTATCCTAGGCTATAGAGAGGTAGGCTGTCTGGGTTCCGGGTGTGTTCCCCTTTTCCCCCATCCAACGTGTTGACCACACGATAGAAATCGTTGATGACCACCCTTGTATTGGACATCAGATCTAAATTCCAGTACTCTAGATTGACCATGTAAGCCACACTATGGAGCATCCTTTTGATCCAGAGTATTGGCCAAAATTTATCGTTGTTTGCCATAGAATGGTAGTTTCCACTCCTTCTCTGCTACAGACTCTTTCAACTCCTCAGGATTTTCAAGACTTTGTTGGACTCACCACCAGGTCATCCACACTTCGCCCATATTTGGCACCTTTTGATCAAGGTTGCAAATCAAAAACATAGCCGGCATCATGACATGGTATGCATACATTGCACTCTTCCACCAAGCAGCCTTGTTTATGTTTCCACGTAGACATGTAATTTTCTCTTTCACTTTGTCTTTTTGCTTAAGCATCCATTCATCAAAGGCCATGCAATTGGAAGTTTCAATCACAATGCACTTAGATAAGTGATTCCAATGTATAAAAATGGATGCAAAAACGAGTTTCAACATCATTTACATACGCGTTGTTTTATTCTTTTCAATATATATTAAAAAACTAATCACTAAGAAAGTAATCAAATCTGGACGATATGAGATTTTCAATGCACGCTAGTCAATCCACATATCAATCACCTATGTTGTGAGAAAACATACACATTGCAATGCACTCTCTACACGACATAATAAATAAAATAATGCTATAAATTTCTCAATGCAATTATTATTATGATGATTATTTATACATCCTCTTTGATTTGCAAACAATAAGACACATCTGATTCTAAATGCTACAAAGAATAATCAACTTCTACATTGAACAATGTCAATTATTTGCAAAAAACACACGAAAGCAATAATATCTATGATTGGTCATGTCATGCACTAATAATCTTTCATAATACATAATGCACTCTCTACATAAACCAATGCATGAAATAACACAAAGAAATATTCAAAATAATCATACATTTGAGGAATACTCTTACCCAGTCAAGGTTTGTAGTCCCCCTTATGCAACCAATTCAATATATTGAGGCGGTCCGGGGCGGGCAACAAGAAGAGTGTCCTCTAAGCACTCTTCTAGGCTCCCGTGCTGCTCAATTGGGTTGGGGTTGGAAAAAAAAAACAACACACACAAAAACCCGCAACCTAACCCTACACAAATTTGGGGCACCACCTAGTTTTGGATGCGAACTAGGACGCATAGAGAGAGAGAGAGAGAGAGAGAGAGAGAGAGAGAGAGAGAGAGAGAGAGAGAGAGAGAGAGAGAGAGAGAGAGAGAGAGAGTTTGCGGGTCGCCGCGACGGACGTCCATAGCATATCTCTCAAGCATCAACATAAAATTATCGAAACAGGGGAAGCGACTCGGATGAGGCATGGAAACTCACTAGGGTGTCAATCCTAATGAAGTGAACTCGAAGAGATGCAACTACTAACTCTACAAGAAAATCAAACGCACTAAAGCCAAGTAATCTGCCTATGTCCTTCTACACAGCTCTACAGTCATCACTCCCGTTCACCATGCAAATCATATTGGAATCCCATGAAACTTGAAGAGAAGCTACAGGGGACTATTAGGAACATATCCTATCACTGTCACAGAATTATGGAGAGGTACAACGATCGCGATCGTTTATCCCAAAGTCAGCAAAAACAGCGAACATGTGATCCTAATGGGTCATTTTAGGGTCCCTAAAGCCTCTCTTAGGGTCAAAACAACATAAAATACGCATATAAACACTCAAAACAACGATTTAAGGCCTAAACGAGTGCGTTTGAAACCTTCACCAAATATTGAATGCTTACACTTGAATGAAAGAGCAGAGTAAGAGGAACACAATGCAAGAAACAAAACTGAATTTGGATTATCGTAGCCACAGAAGTGATGATTACAAGTTGGAGCAAAGAGGTATCTCTGTGTACATAACGTAGTAGTCCCTTATCTTAATAAAATAATCTCCCCTTTTCCACTAACCTCAGTGTATTATATACCTAGGGCTTTCTAAAGTGGCCGACGGCCAACATTTCATGGACTTCTACATACATCATTGGAAAAATTACATCTTTGACTCAGACTTGACATAGGCGATTGTCATTAGACTTTTACAGGGTTTGATGTATTAAACATCGGAAAAATAATGTGACCACATCAAAACTTTGGCCGGCTGACTCAACGGCGCCTTGGCTAGGTATGCACTTGCATGTTGTTATCACCTCCAAACACTCCCCCCTTCCTAGCTCGTGTGGTCCCTTGACACGACCTTGTGCAGTCTTGGCATGGAGTTGTCTTTAGATTTGTCTTCAAGGTTGGTCTTCATCTTGGGAATCCCGTTGTCGTTGATGACGCTCCCCCCTTCCTTGAGTGATGCATAGCTATCATGTTGTTGATACATGATTTGAGCTTTGATTATCGAGGTAACGTTTCTTTTTGTTGTGCATTCGCCTCTTGGTTGTCAATGTTAGTTTCCGTAAAGATGGATGTTGAAGTGTTTGATCGTGTAGAATTGATCCTCCTTGTGGCGTGGACTTTATGATAGATATTCATTCAAGGTCCACTGCAATTTGAGCTGTTTACAATAGGTCACCAATGTTGAAGCACTGTGTGAGCTATTTTTGATTGTTGTGGATAGCTCGCTTGCTAAATTTCTCATTGCTTGATGTTGTAGGCCATTCTTTGACTTGCCATTGTTGGATGGAGCTTTGTTGTCACCCTTGAAGATAAAAGATGCTCTTGATAAGCATATGGAGACTTGCTATTTTTGCTCCAAGTTGTTGTTTATGGATTGGGTAGCCCTTTCCTTATTGTTGATGTAGAAGGAATATATACAAGAAGTTGATGATGAGGTCTAGATTAGGGTCTTAAAACCTGGATGACCAAAGGGAAAAACCCAGTGGGAAAAAAGTGCCTTCAGTATACGCTCTTATTGGAGTTGAGCATTTTGACTCGAAGTACCTGTCATGCAAGGTGAGTGCTTGGGAGAAACAAAGGAAGAGTGCCTAATGTAAGTGCCAATTATGGGACACTCTATATGCTTATGAGAAGTTTTTAAACAAAAGCATGTAGTGTAAAAGATGGAGTTGATGGGTGCTTCAAGGAAAAAATGTAGCACATGTGACATCAAAGGACGTCTCAATAGCTTGCACGTTTCCAAGAAGGGTTTTCGATGTAGAAGCTTCTCCACTCATTCATCACTATGCGTAGTGCGTGAGTGTCTTCTGGACTTTTTTCATTTAACCAAACTTAAAATACATAGACTTTGACTCTTATGCTCACCTATACCAGCATGAGCGACACAACATAAATATGCTCAACTCCTCCACCTTCAGCAATACCTAGAATAGCTAAGACTCTTAGACCACAGAGAATATTACTTGAAGCTTTGGGACTAATGCCTTGCTCATTTAGTGGCTCAGCTGCCCGACTCTTGACTTTTATGCCATGTATTTTTAATGGTGACTTGGACTTACCTGTTCATGGCCTGAAACCCAATGCCATAAGTTCTTGAGATTAAGGCCTCTATCATTGCTTTGGTCTTTGAATGCCACCATTTTGTCGAGTAGGTTGGCATATTTTGGCTCCTCTTGACTTGGTTGTTGTATGTTGATACTTCTTTGTAAAACAAGTCCTTCAGCTCTGATAGGGCTTGATGTAGCCGTTGCATTAATTTCCATGAGAAGCAATTGTCGAGATGTGTGGGTTCTCTGTGATTGAGTTTCCACTAACAATTTTGGAACCCATCTTGTTTTTGGTCCTTGTGTGACCCTCTTTGGCATTTTATCTTCTTCTATAATTTGATGGACACTAGGCTTTGGTATCCAAACCTGATGATTTCTGTTGTAAAAGCCTTGCTTTTGTAGTAGAAGACGAGGGATCCATTTTGAGGTTGTTTCTCCCTTGGTTGTGCTTAGTCCCCATTGGCTCTTTGTTGTTGTTGATTGTCTTTGTGTGGGGTCCTTTGCTACTTGGTTGGTCTTAGTGGCTCTTGTTGAGAGAAGGAGAGAACACAGAAGTAGAACCCCAAAGTGTGTAGAATACACACATGAGATGATGTATATATAGAGGGGACCTGGGTGCCATATATAGAGAAGCCATATATTGAGTAGCTTCACATATAAGCTCAACACCCCCGCTCAAATAAGGGTCCGTAACTGTGGATGAAAAAACCCTTGGGGGATCAAGGGAAAAACCCACAGCTCTATATACACCCACCGTTATATTATAAAAATCATTGAATATACAAATGTTTACGAGGAGCTACATCACTCCTTTTACAATGAATGTTTTATGAGGAGTTACATTACTCCTATCCTATCAATACAATAATGAATACAAAGGTTCAATAAAGAGGTGTAAAAGCTATCGATTAGCTTGTAATCAAAAGTGTCTCCGTGAATCTGCTGTGTAGCTTGTCATCAATATCGCATCACCAAACATGTCTTCATGTTGTCATCAATATGGCATCACCAAACATATCTTCATAAATCTTTTATTGTCACCAAGTTTGTCTTCATAAAATCAATTCTTTGATCAATCCTACATAGATCATATACTCCAAAACAAAACATGTCATGAAAATTATTAGCATCGTTAATGAAATAATTACGTTTACAATGCCATAAGAGATGGTTCGCGACGCCACTCTTTTGACGACATATATACGCACGACAACATATGGTACATAAAGTATAAACGTAAAAGTATAAAATGTGTGATTACGTGATACAAATGATATGTGTATATACTACATAAAACAACATTTATCAATGTAGTGATCAATGAATACCATCAAAGTATTAACAAAATATCATCATTATATCAATAAAAATGAATAAATGATCATGGTATCAACGAAAAGCATCATGATATCACCGAGAATAATCATTGTATCAACGAAACAACATCATGGCATCACCGAGAATAACCATGGTATCAACGAAATATCATCATGGCATCACCAAGAATAACCATGGTATCAACGAAACAATATCATGGTATCACCGAGAATAACCATGGTATCAACAAAACATCATCATGGTATCAACAAAAATCACCATGGAATCAACGAAATATCATCATGGAATCACCGAGAATAACCATGGTATCAACAAAATATCATCATGGCACCACCGAGAATAACCATGGTATCAATGACATATCATCATGGTATCAACGAAAATCACCATGAAATCAACGAAACAACATCATGGCATCACCGAGAATAACCATGGTATCAACGAAACATCATCATGGCATCACCGAGAATAACCATGGTATCAATGAAATATCATCATGGCACCACCGAGAATAACCATGGTATCAATGACATATCATCATGGTATCAACGAAAATCACCATGACCAAAGTATTAACAAAACATCATCATGGTACCATCAAAATCACTATGGTATCAATGAGAAATTATCAATAAAACGACGTAAACTATATCTCTAAAAGAATAATTATACGAGAATCAATGAACGAGTATATCATATAACAAAAGATCATGTACCAACTGTAGCTCGATAGAATTTGGACGATCATCAACGGCTCGACTGAATCGGAACGATGTGTAACTGGCTTCTGCAGCAAAGTTACGTCAGTAACAAATATATGATTGATGAAGAAAAATTTAATTGAGAAGTTTTCAATTATGAGAAAAATCAAAAGAAAAAAGTAAAATTTTGATTTTCAAACATATTCGCAGTCCGAGACGATAACCCAAAATCGGTGCAGAATTTAGAGAAACTTCCTTCTGCAAAGTTATAGACGACATCGATTCCGGTCTCCCATAGCGGGTAGTTTCTTCTGCAAAGTTGTAGAACACATCGATTCCCGTCTCTCACGCGGGTAGTTTCTGCAAAATCGTTTTGAATAAGCAGAAAAATAAAAAACAAAAAACGGAAATTGCTTTTTATGTATGTACGCAGTCCGCGAACGATAACTCAAAATTGGTGTAGAATTTGAAAACACTTCCATCTGCAAAGTTGTAGACCACATCGATTCCGGTCTCTCTCGCGAGTAGTTTCTGAAAAATCGTTTTCAATAAGCAGAAAAATAAAAAACAAAAAACGGAAATTGCTTTTTATGTATGTACGCAGTCCGCGAACGATAACTCAAAATTGGTGCAGAATTTGAAAACACTTCTTTCTACAAAGTTGTAGACCACATCCATTCCGGTCTCTTCAGCGGGTAGTTTTTGCAAAATCGTTTTCAATTAGCAAAAAAAAATCAAAAACAAAAAGCGAAAGTTGCTTTTCATGTATGTATGCAGTAGGCGAACGATAACTCAAAATCGGTGCAGAATTTGAAAACACTTCCTTCTGCAAAGTTGTAGACCACATCGATTCCGGTCTCCATCGCGGGTAGTTTCTGCAAAATCGTTTCCAATTAGCAAAAAAATCAAAAACAAAACGCGGAAGCTGTTTTTCAGGTATGTACGCAGTCCGTGAACGATAACTCAAAATCGGTGCACAATTTGAAGAAACTTCCTTCTGCAAAGTTGTAGACCACATCGATTCCGATCCCTTCTAGTGGTAGTTTCTGCAAAATCGATTTTGATCAGGAGAAAAATTGAAAACAAAAATGTACTACTCTGATACCACGTTGAGAGAAGGAGAGAACACAAAAGTAGAACCCCAAAGTGTGTAGAATACACACATGAGATGATGTATATATAGAGGGGACCTGGGTGCCATATATAGAGAAGCCATATATTGAGTAGCTTCACATATAAGCTCAATAGCTCTAGGTTGAGCAACTACTTTGGGTAACCATATTTGGGTGTTACCTTCATAGAATCCTTGTGCTTCAAGTAGCTTCACTGGAATCATCCGCTGATTCACCTGTTTGTGATGGGTATCTTTGTTGAAGTCTGATTTTGGTACCCAAACTTTTTGCGTTGCCCGCTTGGAAGGTCTTTTTGTTTGCCTTTTGTTGGTGTTCTTTCGCTTCCCTGAGTATTTTGTATTCCGTTGATAGCACATCTTGTTCCTTGTAGAACTTGTTGGTTGAGGTGGGTAGGTCCAGACTGTTAGTTTAGGATTTTTGGCCCAAACATTAGTGTTTCCTTGGAAGTAGCCTTGAGCAGTGATTGACTCGTTTGATGCTATCCACCCTGTCACCTTTTGTTGTTGTGGTTGAACCCATGTTTCATGTATCCAAACTGGGTCTTTGACTTGGATATGCTCTTTGGATATTAACACCTGCTCGACATTCTTCGGCTTCTTCTGGATGCTTTTTTGTGATGAAAACTTTGGTTGATAGACTTTTTGCTTTGGTTTCCATTGCATTGTTGATGGTGTGGCTCTTGATGTAGAGGCTTCGTGGGAAATTTGATGGAAGCTCGTTGAAGGTAAAGTCGTCTGGCGAGGTTGATATACTTCAACGTTTACCTTTGCTTTACCTTTTTTCACGATTGTTGGCGATTTCTTCTCTGCATGGATTTGAGAAGCTTCATGGAGTCTTACCGTTGTTGTTGTTGAAGCTTTTGATTGTTGTCGAAAGAAGATGTTCCTCCAGCTTTCTGTCAGGACCAGACTCTCTTTGATATGATGGGAGTTAATTATGTGGAAAGTATCTTTATACTCCCCGGTACTCAATTTGAGTACAGCTTCTGCCACTCCAAAGCTAGGAATCGACATTTTTGAACTTGTGTAAACTGTTTCTTCTAGCTCATTGATTGGTGGTTTTCCCATCATGATCCACGTTCCATAAGTCATTAGATTCTTTGTTGCTTCTGGATCTATTGCCGCCGAACATGTAACCTTGAGCCCTGTTTATCCGCATAAATTGAATTTGATCATCGTAGGAGATAGTCCATCTTCTTCCTTGTCCCTGTTCTTCTTTTGATCTTGCGTTTGTTGAAGATTTGTCGTTGAACTTGGAAGCTTTTCTCCTTCATCTACTTTCATTTGCACTTTTTCTGGAGTCGGCTTCTTTGAAATAGCTTTTGTCGATTCTTCAGGTATGTCAATGATGACATATTCTCGTTGCTGCTCTGCTTTCTTCATGTGCACTTTGGCATCATGCTCCATGACGTAGCTATCTGTTTCACCTTTTTTGCCTTCACACTCACAAATTTCGTTAGCTTCCTTCAACACCTTTATCGTAAATGCGGGAGTTATATCATACCCTTCCTCATCACAAAATTTAGTCGGGGTCACCTCATTCACACACACATCAAGAGTCGCCAGTATTTGATCCCATCGAAAGGGTTCAAATAATTGCTCTGGAAAGGGTTCCGGTATGTAAGCTTCATCGTTCATTGATCTTCCTAGGATGCAATCCTCCTTCACTGAGCTTCCACACTTCGAAGCACCACACATCCAAAGTTCTTGTTTGGTTTGTAGCCATGCAGGTATCTCTTTCCCATTGACTATAGAAGAGTCAATTTCTTCTAATGGAGTTCTATTCACATCTCTATAGCTATGGTATTTTATGCTTATTTTTGTGGTGATCTTTTTATGTCTCAAGTAGATATAGTCATAGCCCCAATCTTGAACTATCTTAAGTTGACGCATGAAAGGTCTTCCTAAAATGATATCAAAATTATTCCCTTTTCCAAAATCTACTATTGCAAATGTATGTTCATATTCAATTCCACAAGAAGTCACAATAATTTTCTCTAAGATACCCAGAGTTTTTTCCATGTATCCATTTGCAAGTTGCAGCTTCATTCTAGTTTTCCTAAGCGCTAGTCTACCCCATTTTTTCCAAATTTCTTTTGTGGCTATGGCTACTCCCGCCCCACTATCAAGTATAGCCAATCTTTTAACTCCTTTGTATTCCATAGGTAAGGTGGTGTTTCCTTCTTCTCCTTCGCAATATTCCCCCACCTTGTTTATTGGCACAGGTTTAGCGTGTGCACTTTCTTGTTGAGTTTTGTTTGATTTTTCATTTGAGGGTAGATCTTGAAGAGGTATCTTTAATCCCATCTTCCCCAAAAGGTTGCCTACTTCATCCCATACATGTGGTCTAATCTTAAGCAGTTCAGATAGAGTAGTGGTGCACTGTATTGGAGCTGACATCAACTCTTGCATACTCTTTCTATCCATCATCTTGGATATGGCTCTCCTCTGAGATGGCACCACTCTAGTCTCTGAGCCTGCCTCATGTTCTCCTATGTATGAGGGTAAGGTCTTCAAGGACTCTGGTTTGATTTCAATTGAAACTTCCGTCCTTGCATCTCCATTTAGAGATTGAATGTCTCCCTGATAGACTTCATTCCCTGTATTGACCTCAATTATGGGTGCAGATGGGAAAGTCGCACTTCCATATTTTGCACTTCTAATTGCTTCCCACAATTCATTTGGCCATGGCTCATCTATCTTTGGGATAGGTGCCATAAATTGTGATTTTGACCTTGCATCAGTAGTGGTGTTGGCCACTATTCGATCATCTAGTTGAATTTCTAGGTTGTTGGTTTCTTGTGTTGCAGTCTTTGCTTGCACATCCTTTTGTGATTTTAGCTCAATGTTTCTTTGAGTTAATGTTTCAACAACCTTTGCCTTAGGCATTTCAAATCCAACACTAAAAAAGTCAAGTCTCTAAAAAGTCAGGAATTTGTGACTTTTTTAGTCTCTGGACACTGGTTTTGGGGTACCCTAAAAGTTTGGAATTAGGAAACCTAGAAAAATTCAGCTCTAAAACCTAAAAGTGTGTGCTATTGCCCGCAAGCTTTCTTCCTAGCTATACCTGACTCAATTTGGAGTTGTCTATCAAAAGTTAGAGCACTTTTGGTGAACTGCTCCTGAAACAGCACTCAAAACAATCTCAGGACCAGAACACAGGAACTTTGGCTTGTATCGTGGCTTCCAAAGGGTATTTTTCACTCAAACTTGAGATTTGGGATGTCCTCAAGTAGGTCTACAAACTTATGAAGTCAGATACCCCCACTATGTAGAGGTACACCGATCGCGATCGTTGACCCCATGTCACAGATTTGGAAGATTTTTGCACAGTAGCTAGCCCTTGATGTCTTGATACCAAGTGTCTCTGTATTTTTGAATTTGGAGATGTTTTGACCAATGAAAACCCAAATCCCAGGTGGTTCTGCGGTTATTGGCTTGATTGTGTAAATGGGACTTTTGACCACTTTCTTTTGATTTTTTGACCTTGCTCCTTTTGGAAAATATGTTGCGCTAGATGTCAGCTACCTACTCATAAATTTTCAGTCCAAAATGTCACTGGGGTACACCGATCGCGATCGTAGTTCCAGCTCCTTTTTGCATGAAATTTTAGGAGTTGATAGACATGGGTATGATTAGTCTATTCCCAAACCCACTTTGCATTTGGATCACAAAAACTTGAATTTTCTCAAAATTTTGGTCTGAAGGATCAGTGATCAGTGTTTGCCCTATTTGACAACTGTCTTTTGGTTTTTTGACTCTGGTTCTTTTGAGAAAGTTGTTTGTCTAGTTATTAGCTACCTACTCACAAATTTTCAACTCAAAATGTCAGTATGGTACACCGATCGCGATCGTACTTTTGAGCCCAAATTGGATAAAACTTGTGGATATGGTAGACAATGATGTGTACAGTTTACTCCCCAAATCTTTTTGAATTTGGACAAGAAAAAGTCATGTTTTCACCAGATCTTGGTCTGCTGCAGTGGTTTCTTGACTGTCTGCTGTTTTTGGCTATTTTGGTGATTGTTTTTTGAAATTTTGTTTTTGAATTTTGAAAACTCCTGGTATCTTATATAACCTAGGTGTATGTGTGGGTAAAATCTGGTCAAAATCTGGGACTGAGGTACACCGATCGCGATCGTAGTTTGGAGCCCAAATTAGAACAAATTTGGCATGCTTGTAGACACTGATGTTTTAAGGCTATCCCCCAAGTCTTTTTGCATTTGGATCACCAAAAGTCAAGATTTTACAGTTTCTGGGTCTGTTAGGCTAGTTTTACCCAAGTGGCCTGATTTCCTTGATTTTTGATGTTTTTGGGTGTGGTTGCTTTAGACAAACTTGTTTAGAATCTTATCAGGAAGGCACATGTCAAATCTTGTCCAATTCTGGCACTGAGGTACAGCGATCGCGATCGTGGCCAAATCTGATGAAATTTTGTCTGCTCCCTCTGACAAGTGTTTCCCAGTGTTTGGTGCTACCACTTTGTGATTTGAATCAAGTTCAGCTCTGTTTGGTCAGATTATCAAAATTTCAGAGTCTTATGGCCTTTTTGCCAAAGTTATGGTTTTCTGGTTTCTCGACTCTAACTTTTACCCCAAATCTGACTGGAATGTGATTTACTTATCCTACTCCTAAGTACAGAAATGAAAGAACATAAGAAAATGAATCAAACAAAACAAACAGCATAAAAAACGGATGATGGATCAGTACTTAATCGATACAAAGAAATTTGAAGAGAAAAAATGCTTAAAGCAACCTCACTCACAACTCCCTATATCTCTCAAGAGTAGATCTAGCAGTCCCCTGACCGTAGACTCCACTAAGCGCTAAACCCCTGTCTAGATGCTTCACTGAAATGTAAATGGAATGGAAATGATCTTTTGGAACAACAAGAAAACTTTGAATACGCACTCGTTCACTCATCACCTAAGATTCATTCCCCGGAAATGGCGCCAATGTTTGCGGGTCCCCGCGATGGACGTCCATAGCATAGCTCTCAAGCATCAACATAAAATTATCGATACAGGGAAAGCGACTCGGATGAGGCGTGGAAACTCACTAGGGTGTCAATCCTAATGAAGTGAACTCAAAGATATGCAACTAGGGTGTCAATCCTAATGAAGTGAAATCGAAGATATGCAACAACTAACTCTACAAGAAAATCAAACGCACTAAAGCCAAGTAATCTGCCTATGTCCTTCTACACAGCTCTACAGTCATCACGTCCGTTCACCATGCAAATCATATCGGAATCGCACGAAACTTGAAGGGAAGCTACATGGGACTATCAGGAACATATCCTATCACTGTCACAGGATTCTAGAGAGGTACAACGATCGCGATCGTTCATCCCAAAGTCAGCAAAAATAGCGAACATGTGATCCTAATGGGTCGTTTTAGGGTCCCTAAAGCCTCTCCTAAGGTCAAAACAACATAAAATACGCATACAAACACTCAAAACAACGATTTAAGGCCTAAACGGATGCATTTGAAACCTTCACCAAATCTTGAATGCTTACACTTGAATGAAAGAGCAGAGTAAGAGGAACACAATGCAAGAAACAAAACTGAATTTGGATTACCGTAGCCACAGAAGCGATGATTACAAGTTGGAGTAAAGAGGTAGCTCTCTGTACTTAACATAGTAATCCCTTATCTTAATAAAATAATCTCCCCTTTCCCACTAACCTTAGTGTATTATATACCTAGGGCTTTCTAAAGTGGCCGGCGGCCAACTTCTCATGGACCTTTACATACATCATTGGAAAAATTACATCTTTGACTCAGACTTGACATAGGCGATTGTCATTAGACTATTACAGGGTTTGATGTATTAAACATCGGAAAAATAATGTGACCACATCAAAACTTTGGTCGGCTGACTCAACGGCGCCTTGGCTAGGTAGGCACTTGCATGTTGTTATCACCTCCAAAGAGAGAGAGAGAGAGAGAGAGAGAGAGAGAGAGAGAGAGAGAGAGAGAGAGAGAGAGAGATAGTGCTCGGGCTGCTTTGAAATGTTCGACAATGATCAAGCAAACAAAATTATATATGTAAGAAAAAGAGAGAAGGGGGAGGGGGTGCTTGTTGCACTAATACCTTCTTACAAATTTGTCATGACCAATGAAAGTGAGATTAGTATTTGTTCAACATAGCTTGAGTAAATTACACCACAACACATCACAAGAAAAGCCACCCCAATCATTGTCTTAAGGCCAGGGGAGTCCTCTCCGCCCTGTCGCCCTCTTACAATATGTGGGATTTATGGCTAAATTGATGACAACACCCAGAGACAAGCTATCAAGAACTTTAAAAAAAAACACCAAGACACTTACACATCATTGTTGTCCATTACTTCACGTTGGAAGAGAGACAAAGTATCCAAGCTTACTCCAAATCCACCCTCCTTGATTCAACAAATGTTGGGCTAACACTAGTAGGAGAAATGATAGATTTCCTACTCTCAATTGAACGATCACTCTCTTTAACAATGGCATAGAGCTCCCTTGCTAACCACCCCTAATACAACACATGCATATGCATAAGACAATGAGATTCCACTCAAGAGCTTCTTCTAGAGAGGTTGAGATTAGCTTCTCAAGCTATAGCATAGTGCTCTTGCTTATGGCTCCCCCCCTTTTGTGCTGGCTACACCCTCCTTTTATAGCAATTTTGAGGGCTAGGGTTACTCCTCTAACCATGGTTGGGTTAGATTTTTAGCACTTATCTAATTTCTTTTTCTTGGAATTATCAAGAAGTTGGTGGGGATAGATGAAGAAGAGAGAGAGAGGAGAGAAGTGGAGGTGATCGGACTTTTCATAGTAGGTTAGTGTTAGTAAATTAGTAGAGTTAGTATTTTTATTGATTTACAAATGGAATTGGATATTTACAATGGGAGTATCCAAGTAGGATACAAATAAGCAAGAAAAAAATCTTAATAGGTAAGAAAATATGGATTTCTTACAATGTTGATGCTCCAAGTGTCTTGAGTAGGGTCAATTTTAACGCTTGTTGACGGTCCACTAGCTTTGATGGTACGTTTTTTCTCCACTCATGACCTTCCTTGGGAGCCAAGGTAAGTAAACATGAGTAATCAATCACCAGGATGCTGTCTTTCAAGAGAAGAGGCTGAATTTTGTGGTTTTTTGATAGATATGGGTAATATGGATGAGAAAAAATGAGACTAGGTGGTCAATTTTGGAATGGAAGTGTGTGTAGGAGACATGAGTTCACCATGGTTTCTCTTATTCTTCAAGGTTGAGAAGAAGGTGAGTAGGGTGCAGAGAGGAGTGGTGAGAGAGGTGGGGATGATGAGTGGAGAAGTGTGTGTGAAAGAGGAAAATGATAAAGTGGAAGAGGGAGTGTGGCTGCATAGCATGGGAAAACTGGGGTCCACCAATAAAATCATAGCTCACAGCTCATAGCTCAAAAAAATATAAAAAATTTGAGGTAAAATTTCAGCTCACAAGCTACAACTTTTGTTTGTTTACTTTTTCAAATTGGGAGAGCATGGGATCTTTACAAATTCCGTAAAACCGATTGTTTTTTTCGACTGCACAAAGTCTTTGTGAGTTCCTTCTTTGGATGATTCGTTTGAATACCTCCAAGAGTGAGCCCCCCATGGTGCATGCATGCATTCCACATACCCTTGACCTTATTTGGTACGTCTATAATTGAAGATATTGTTGAGATCATGATATAAGTGAATAGTACAACTAAGAAAAATCAAATATTGAGGGGTCTAAAAAAAATATGTACATGTCAAATATAAATAATATAGGTGAAAAAAATATAAATGGGTCAAAATAAATCTCTCTCATTATACGTCTACCATAAAAAGATGAATATTTTTGGTGGTCTAATTTATGAGAATAATAGAGAATAGATGTAGGAAGGAAAAAATCACAATAGTGAAAAAATATACACATAAATAGAACTAGTTTTTTTGGATTTTTATTGGGATGGAGTTACACCAAAAATAAGAGAAGCTTGCATGAAATTATTTTTATATGGAATAAAGAGTATGCAAAATGGTAAGAAAAAATATGGTAATGGTGAGTCAATGTACATAGCATAAATAACACACCCTAAGTAGAAATATTTAAATAAATACCAAAATAATTATGAAAAATCCTTTTATTTAGGCCCTATATACAATGAAATATTTACACACAAATGGGCCATAATATACTTATATATATTTTTTTTGGCTGAACTAGCCCAATGACTAGCTAATTGAGGGTTTTTAAGAAGATATGGAAAAAGTCCCTAACTCACACACACCTATATACAGTGAAAGGGTGAGGGTAACCACAGTGTTTGAGTGATTTGATAGGGTGAGGTAACTCGCTATGGAAATTACAGAGAGCCGAAAAATGGCTATCATTAGCCCTCCCCCAGGATGATGGTGATAGCCATTTTTCGGCTCTCCGTAATTGCCATACTGAGTGAACCCACGCTACCAAAATCATCCAAACACTGTGGCTATCTCTACGATTTCACTGTACATAGGTGTGCGTGAGTTAGGGGACTTTTTCCATATCTTAAAAACCCTTAATTAACTAGTCACTCGGCTAGTTGAGCCAAAAAAATATAAAAAATATAAAAAATATAAGTATATTATGCCCCATTTGTGTGTAAGTATTTCATTGTATATAGAGCTTAAATAAAAGGATTTTTTCATAATTATTTTGGTATTTATTTAAATATTTCTACCTATGGTGTGTTATTTATGCTATGTACATTGAATCACCATTAACATATTTTTTCTTACCATTTTGCATACTGTTTATTCCATATAAAAATAATTTCATGCAAGCTTCTCTTATTTTTGGTGTAACTCCATCCCAACAAAAATCCAAAAAAACTAGTTTTATTTATGTGTATATTTTTTCACTATTGTGATTTTTTCTTCCTACATCTAATCTCTTTTACTCTCATAAATTAGAACACCAAAAATATTCATCTTTTTATGGTAGACTTATAATGAGAGAGATTTATTTTGACCCCTTTATATTTTTTCCACCTATATTATTTATATTTGACATGTACATATTTTTTTAGACCCCTAAATATTTGATTTTCTTAGTTGTACTATTCACTTATATCATGATCTCAAAAATATCTTCAATTATAGACCTACCAAATAAGGTCAAGGGTATGTGGCATGCATGCATGCACCATGGGGAGCTCACTCTTGGAGGTATTCAAAAGAATCATCCAAAAATGGACCTCACAAGGACCTTGTGTAGTGGAAAAAACAGTCCGTTTTTGCTGAATTTTTAAAGATCACATGCTCCCCGAATTTGGAAAGGTGATACAAACAAAAGTTGTAGCTCTTGAGCTGAAATTTTACCTCAAATGTTTTCATATTTTTTTGAGCTACGAGCTGTAAGATATGATTTTATTGGTGGACCCCAGTTTGCCCATGCTATGCAGCCACACTCCCTCTTCCACTTTATCATTTTCCTCTTTCAGACACACTCCTCCCTCTCCTTCCCACTCCCAAACCTGCAACTCCCATGTCCTAATTCACCCTCTTCACCATTGCCACATCTCTCACACCTCCATAGCCTTCATCCTCCATTTCTACACCCTATGTGTCCCCCTTTCTCTCTACATATATGTCCATATTACCATACTCTCTTCAACTTTGTAAAGAACTTCAAAAAAATCAGCAAAAATCCAAAGATAACCTCTGCAAATGAAGGCTTTTATCATGAATTTTCCAAGGTTTGAAATAACATAGCTTCATCGACACGCGCTGCTTCGCCATGCTGATTACTTCTTCCGGTGCTGTAAAGAGGTGAATGTCAACTTCTCCAAAGCTTCAACCTCTCTTTACAAGCTCATCCCTTCTCTAACTTTTCTCATCATATATCTCACCATTTGGTGAATGATTTTGTAAATAGTTTTTAGTGATAATTACTAACTACTAACCACTAACCTTATTGTAAAATGCACCCTCTACTAGAGTAGGCACTCCCAAATTATTCACTCAATCCTCTCTCCTATCATCCTCAATACTTCTCTTCCCTTGAGCCCACATCCATGCGACTGAAAGGACAAGAGAGACCCACCCTCACTAAAATAAAAATAAATAAAAATAAAAAATGCATAATCTTTTATTCCTTCAAATAAACTTGATTAGGCCTAATCCTAATCAGGGCTTCTAAAACCTATAAATAGAGCCCTTCTCTCCCTTGTACATCATCACATGATCACACTACGCCACACCATTCTCAACACATAACACACCACTCTTCAAGCCTAGTTGTGTAGAGTGTGTGCATTGTGAGTGCTCTATTCCATCACACTACGCCACACCATTCTCAACACATAACACACCACTCTTCAAGCCTAGTTGTGTAGAGTGTGTGCATTGTGAGTGCTCTATTCCATCACTACACATAGGTGCATGGAGAAGCTTGAAGTTAGTTATGCCATCTAGAGGAGTGGAGTGATACTATAGTCTGCAATCACACTTGTAGCCTACTCTTGTCCATAAATAAGATTCATAGTTTTGGGTGCAATTGTATGCTGCAACTACGACTCTTCTCTCCAAATTGACTTGATAAGTTGGCTCATCAGGTGGTTAAAGGTATATTGTCCTTGAAGTTTGTTGTGCCATTTCATGCTTGGTGGTTTGAGGGTTTGTTGAATTGTTTTCCTAAAAGGTAAATTGTAAGAGGGTGCTCGGTGAGAGGGCTCCCGTGACCCTAAGACAATTTGTGTATTGGCAACAAGGTCAAGTTTTGTGTTGTCTTTCTATTTCTCATCAAGCTTTGTGTGCATCTAGTCTTTAAGGCTAAGACTGAGTTGCTCAAGTTGATTTGTGCTGTTTACCTCTCTCTGGCGTGGTGAATGTTTGTGTTTGGTGTGTGTGGCTATCTTGCATTCCCCTCTCTTTGAGCGTTTGAGTACAAGGAGATATCACGTGCGTCCTAGTTCGCATCTACAACTATGTGGTGCCCCTTTTCTTGTTTGGTTTCTGGCTGTGGGTTGTTGCTGTCTCTGATTGTGCTTGCCCCAACCCCAATTGAGCAGCACGGGAGCCTCAAAGGGTGTTTAGAGGACGCTCTTCTTGTTGCCCGCCCCGGACCTCCTCAAATTGGTGCCCCCACTGAGGACGGCTTGTGTATGTTATGTGAAGGCTGAACCTTTAGCATAATCAAGTAGCTTGCATGAATGACGAGAATTTGTATGATTCTTTCATTCCGATTGCAAGGCAAAAGGTACACATAATTGTCAGGACTAAGTTGAAATTTCAACGAGTAATTCGTAGAATTTTAGGTTCTCTTAGGTTAGCCGAAATAAACGCTTCGGTAAATCCTTTTATTTTGCCTCTCATTAGGTACGATCTTAGTTTTGATGTCTATATTTTTGTTCTATTTTAGGCATTAGGTTATGTATAGAGCATGGATAATGGCCCAAAAATTTTCCCTGTTTACTTCACACCATATATTAGGGTAAATATTGCACTTAGTAGAAAGATACATTTTCAGCAGTGTATGGTGTTTATGTTTGGGGCTGAAAGAACAGGGGAAATTCTTGCATCTCCACAACCTATCATTATACCTCTCATCAACTACCACACTTCTTTTGATGTACATGTGTTCATTTTATTTTAAAATGAAGTGCAACCAAACAAAATAGTGTGTATGTTGGCTTTTTGTTTGTTTACGTTTGTTACAAAAACAAAAAAAACGATCATATATTCTAACAAGGAGTGTGTGTGCAGTGAAAATTCAATCCTTAGAGATCTAGCTCTATTACCGATTCAGTTGCAGGAGCAGGTAGTAAAGCATCTCCCTCATAACAAGAGGGTGGTGAAGCTAAGACGAAAGGTCCTGCGTGTGGATTCCATTTTCATTTTGCTGTTGGGCACTAAGGAAGACCGTACATTCATCCAAATAGTGTGTGCCCTAAGATTGGTAAATAGAGTGAAATTTGGTGTTTGGCGAGTGCATTTCACCATTGAGGAAGACTCTTCAGGAAACTTGCGGCCAGAGTTCATGCTTCATAGACTCACATTTGGTGAATTTTTCCCTCATTTTCTTCTTATTAATAGTCTTCCTTTCACTTTCAACAAAGGAGATAGGGAGCTATTTAGGGCTTGCCTTAATAAAGAGAGCATCGAGAAGATTGCAAATTTGTATAAATTCTCATCCTTCTCTACTTTCTATGACACTTTGTTCATAGAGACATTGTAAATCTCTTGATGCTTATGACTGATTTAACCATAATCCTAAGGAGTTTTTGTCTAGGAGTTTTGTAGCACAAGTGGAGTCTTTAAATCTTGCAAGCTTGATTGGACTTGAGGAGGATGTTTTTTATGAAATTGTGAGAAGGTTGCCTCATTCCAACTATGTGGAACTCGAAGGAAAGGAGCTCCTAGTCAATTGCTACTTTCTCACAGCCTTCGACGAGCATGAAGATCTAGTTTTTATACAAACCGCTTGTGCATTGGGAATTGTAGAGCAAGTGCAATTCATTACTTGGGACGTGGTTGCTCTTCTAGATCCAGAAAATGAAGTTTTAGATATTTTTGTATATCGTCTTAGCTTTGAAGAATTTCAACCCTTCTTAGAGCTCATAAATAGTCTACCCTTTTGTTTTGATCAAACAAATCGAGACCTCATTGAAGCTTGGATAGCTGAAGAAGAAAACCTAGAGTGGTACTTTCTTACTTCTTCATTTGCAGGCGAGTGGTTCTAAATTTCTATTGTATCCCTTGTTACAACTCGTGTTGTAATCTTTCATAATAATGGAAAGCCAACACCAAATGTCCGGATACCCTCTTTTCTTTGGAGAGCCTGGAGAGGATGCAGAATTATTTTTAGCAAATTTGAAGATGTCTTGTCGTATCAAGAGGATAGTAACTGATCAAGAACGTGTAGAGATGTTTAAGGTGGTCCTTAGGAAAGATGCTAGCACTTGGTTTGACTCTTTGCCTGAGGAAGTTAAAGGGAATTACACGGAAGTTGTGAATCATTTCAAGAGATACTTATTTGATCCCCAAAACACTCAAAAACTATGGCAAGACATTGTTTCTCATGAGCAAAAAGATTTAGATGACTACTACTTGTACAAGCAAGAGTTTCTACGTCTTTGGGATCTATGGATACGAAATGTTGCTAACCCCGGTGATGGTGCAGAATTTCTAAAGAAGAAGGGATTCATAGCTGGACTCTTTCCTGATCTTAAGGTAAAGGTGGAGGCGGATGCACCTGCCACCTATGATGCAGCTGAAATTAGAGCTTCCAAGAAGTATAGGAAACTCAAGTGCCTAAGGGGAGAGGTGCCAATAGAAGGTCTTAGACCCAAAGGTAAGTCACAAGCATCAACATCTAGGGAGCTTCCTGAGGTAACGGCGGAAGTGATTGAGAAGTTAAATGAATCTTTAAGCAGCTTGTCAATTCACCTTGCACAAGCTGTAGGTCCAAAAGGACAATCAAGGAAGTCTGAAGAGCGAGATCCACGACCTAGGAGAGTCTTACAATGTTGGAATTGCGGAGTGTCTGGACATGGGATGTATAATTGTCCTTGGCCCCGTGGGGAGCCACGGAGACCTAACTTGAATTACCAAGTGATGAATGCAGGTGAAGGAACTAGTCAGCAACCACGGCTTCTACAAAGGCCAAATGGAGCTAGACCACCTCCACAAGGAGTGGAAGGAGTTCCACCTTTGCCAGACCCAAATGTGCATGTAGTAGAGGTGAAAAACTCAAATGAGGTCGACATGGAAGCAAATGGCATTAAGCGTGGCCGAGGAAAAGGTAAAGAGAAAGAAGGTGTCACATCACAAAGTGACCATGGACGAGAAAACAAGGCAAAGGAGACCAAGGAAGCTAAGAGGACTCGACGTCGTATCAATCTTCAAGACTTCCCTCTTGGACATGGTATGGCTCCATACAACCTATTGGAAGACATGAGAGGTAAGGGTCCTGATATCTCATGGCCTCAGTTTCTTGCATTATGTCCACAAGTTAGGAGGGATTTAACAAAGGCATTTAGCACTAGGAGAAAGGTAAAAGAGAGTGTGCCCGTTATAAAAATTTCACATGCTGAAATGAATGAGGATATTACACCTGTGCTAGATTGTTACATCAAAGGAAGATTGGTTAGGAAAGGTCTAGTGGATGGGGGTGCACAAATTTGCATCATGACAGAGGGACTCATGCAAAAACTAGGCATGCACATCCATGAGACACCTGAAATTAAAGTGAAGATGGAAAACAATAGCAAAGCTAGGTGTGTAGGCATTTGTAAAAATGTCTCTGTGGAGGCCTTTGGCATTAAGAAGGCAGTGGATTTCTATGTCATGTCTACCAAAGGAAATGGTTACCCATTTATCCTAGGGAGACCATGGCTAATAAAAATGCGAGCTTTGCAAGATTGGGAGAGTGGAAAGCTAATTTGCAGGAATGACAATCATAAGAAGGTTGTCTTTGACATGAAGGAGCAACGCCAAGAGGAGCTCCATGAAGAATCATCTCAAAGTGAGATGGAGGAAGGCTGGACCGATAGCACTTCAAAAGGAGAAAGTAGTGGCAGCATTACTGAAGAGGAGTCTTCCATCGAAGTCATGGGGGTAAGGTTTAATCCAAACAACCAAGAGACCTCTTGCCCAGGTTTGGAAGAGGTAGGTTCCTAAGAAAACCAAAAAGTGGAAGATGAAAGAATGCTAGAAGGTATGTTATCTACAACACTTACAAAGGATGAAAGAGAGGATCTCAAAGGTGTGTTAAGGAAATTTCCTAGGCTTTTCACTAAAGACTACACCGATGTGCGTGGAGTAGAGGTTGTTCAACACAAAATTGAGTTGAAGCCAGAGGCCACACCTAAGGTTCAAAAGCTACGAAGGCTAGGATTCATCAAGGAGCAGGCTTTACTCAAGGAGGTAAGAAAGCTTCTAGTAGCAGGTTTCATTTATCCAGTGGAGAATTCATAGTGGGTCTCTCCGGTTGTTGTCACTCCTAAGAAAAATGGCAAGTGGAGGGTGTGTGTGGATTACCGTCCACTCAATGAGGCAACAAAAAGAGATCACTTTCCCCTCCAATTTCAAGATGAGATACTAAATGAGGTAGCTGGTCATGAGAAGTACACTGTGTGTGATGGCTACTCGGGTTACTTTCAAATAGGTATCGCATTGAAAGATCAGTTAAAGACAACCTTCATCACTCCTTGGGGTTGTTATGCTTTTAGAGTCATGCCATTTGGTCTGACAAATGCTCCTGCAACATTCCAACGTTTCATGAACATGGTGTTTCAAGCATTCTTTGGAAAGTCAATTAGGGTGTTCATTGATTATTTCTGCATTTATAGCTCAAAATCATTGCATCTACAAAGGGTAGAAAAAGGTTTAAAGAAGCTCTATGACATGGGAGGTCAACTCAACCCCTAAAAATGTCACATAGGTGAGGATGAAGTGATCTTGCTTGGTCACAAGGTTTCCTATAAAGGCATTGAGGTGGATCCTTCAAAGGCAAAGGCTCTTATTGAGCTCCCATCACCCAAGAATCTCAAAGAGGTCATCTCATTCATTCAAAAGGTGAAGTATATGTCACGCTTTATTCACTTGGCTTCAGAGTTGCTTCATCCTTTGCAAAAGTTGACACAACAAGTAGAATTTGCATGGTCTTATGAGATTGAAGAGTAATTTTGTAACATTAAAGTCATCCTGTCAGAGCTACCAACACTCATGACTCCTTGTTGGGAGTACACATTCTTTGTTAGATCTAGTGTTGGGAAAGAAACAATTGGAGCAGTTTTGCTACAACAAAATCCCCATAGTACCCGGATGCGACCCATCTACTTTGCTAGTAGGGTCATGAATGCTTTGGAGAGAGGCTACACGGAGGCAAAACTCATGATGCTTTCTCTCATGTTTGCGGTGAGAAAGTTTAGATCCTACTTGCTACCAAAACCTTTTGTAATTCTCACTACAGAAAATTTGTTTCCTTGGGTGTCATCTCAAATGAATCTTAGCATTAGGATCTCAAAGTGGATTATGGAATTGCAAGAGTTCCAATACTCTTTCAAGGTAGAAGATACTGTGCGTGCACAATTGGTAGGGATCCTTACTTATAGGGTACATGAGAAGGAGATTAAGGTGCTTGAAGTAAAGACCCTACCATTGCCACCACCTAAAAGTATTCCTAATGCTTTTACCTTGTTCTTTGATGGAGCTTTTCGACGAGCCACAGGAAAAGCAGGGGGAGGGCTAGTATTGCTCAATCCAAGTGGGGAGGTGGTCATGCAAGAGAAGGTCAATCTACCAGGTTCAATTAGCAACAATGAAGCAGAATATGACACACTACTTCATGGTTTAAAGATATGCATTGGCCAATGTATACAATGCCTCATGGTAAAAGGGGATGCACTTCTCATCATGAAGCAAATTTTAGGCATTTGGGCATGCAAGAATGAAAGCCTAAGGACAAAAGTGAAGGAGTACGAGCGGAAGTGCGACGCGAGAGAGAGTGCAAGAAGAAGAGCACGACGATATGGTGAACTCGCTCTACTGTAACGTCTAGAGCATAGTGAGTTCTTATTAGGTTTTTACAAAAGAATATGTGTACATACCTGGCGGCCCGCCCACTTACGTGGGCGACCACATTGGGCTTTATACCCCAACAACCTCCCACTTAAAGTCCAATGTGGTACTTTAAGTGTGAGAGAAGCTACTATACAAGCTAATATACAAGAGATGTAGAGAAGTGATGTACTACCCTACACCTAATTGCTTGCGAAAATGCGCAAAGCTCTCTGAGGGAAGTCCTTTTGTAAGTAGATCAGCAGGATGTCTTGTGGTGTGAACTTTGACAAGCTGAAGTAGCTTATCCTTGAGCATTTCCTTGATGAAATGATACTTCACATCCACATGCTTTGTCTTTGAGTGATAAACTGGATTGCGAGCCAATTGTATAGCACTTTGACTATCACAATATAACACAGGCATCTCTTCTTTGATTCCCAAATCTGTTACTAGTCGATTAAGCCAAATTGATTCTTTGCATGCCTCTGATGCTGCAACATATTCAGCCTCTGTAGTAGACTGAGTAGCACAATCTTGTAATCTAGAACGCCATGATACTGCTCCACCAGCCAATGTAAAGACATACCCTGACGTAGACCTTCGGTTGTCTAAGTCACCTGCATAATCTGAGTCTGTAAAACCCTTTACACTTAGCTCCTGACTCCCATAGCATATACGCAAACTCTTTGTAGCTTTCAAGTATCTGAATATTCCTTTTACTGCCTCCCAATGTTTCTTGCCTGGGTTTGACATGTATCGACTTACTACTCCCACTGCAAATGCAATGTCTGGGCGAGTAGAAATCATTGCATACATCAAACTATCCACTGCAGACGCATATGGAATCTTATCCATTTCAGCCTGTTCTTCCTCAGACATAGGAAAATCTTGTTTGCTAAGTTTCACATATGGTGGCAATGGAACACTCAGTGCCTTTCCCTTCTCCATATTGAAACATTGCAAAACCTTGTCTATATACTCTGTTTGAGATAACCAAATCAACTTCTTTGATCTGTCTCTCTCAATGCGCATACCAAGTATATGACTTGCCTCACCCATGTCTTTCATGTCAAACGATTTTGCCATCTTTGACTTCAAAGCTGAAATTTCTTCCAAGTGCTTTCCAGCAATCAACATGTCATCCACATACAAAATAAGGATCAGCCAACTACCATCCTTAGCCTTCTTTGTATATAGACAGTGATCGAACTCACTACGTTTGTAGCCTTGAGAAAGCATAAACTTGTGGAATTTATGGTACCATGCCCTCGGTGATTGTTTTAAGCCATAAAGACTCTTTAACAACTGGCATACCCAATCTTCCTTGCCTTTCTCAACAAACCCTTCTGGCTGCTGCATGTAAATTTCCACATCTAAATCACCATGCAAGAACACTGTCTTGACATCCATTTGGTGCAACACCAAATCTAATATGGCAACCAATGCAAGAAAGCATCTCAATGTAGTCATCTTGACCACTAGAGAGAAGACTTCATCAAAGTCAATGCCTTGTTCTTGCTTAAAGCCCTTGGCAACAAGCCTTGCTTTGTACTTTGGCTGACTTTCATGAGCGGTGATCTTATACCTGTAAACCCATTTACAAGGTAGAGCCTTTTTGCCCCGTGGTAATTTAACTAGCTTCCATGTCTGGTTTTTATGCAGAGCTGTCATCTCTGACTGCATGGCCAATTGCCAATTCCTGGAGTCCTTCATTTGCACTACTTCCTTGTAACATGAAGGCTCATTCCAATCAGTCAACATGACATAGTTCATAGATGGAACAAACCTATCAGAAGGTCACGTGACACGTCCAGATCTACGCACAAGAGTTGGCTCAGGCTCAACCACAACCTGTGGTTCCAATCTATCCTGTCCTTGCTCCTCTTGAGCCCGGACATTTTTTCTTGCATGTGTAGGTTTAGAATGACTCTTCTAATCTCCTCAACCCTCTCTGGTTTAGAATTCTATTTGGATTCATTAAAGTGAACATCATTGCTGCGGACAACCTTTCTGGATTCGGGATCCCAAAGTTTGTACCCCATCTCACCAGAATTACCATAGCCTAGAAAGATGCACTTTCTATTCTTTGGCTCAAGTTTGTTCCTAAATTCCTTTGGAACGTGAGTATATGCCTCACAACCAAAGACTCTGAGATGCTTGTATGAGGGCATTTTGCCTGACCATACCATCTCTCGCACTGAATCCTTCTGCAAAACCTTGCTAGGAGATCTATTTACAAGATGAACATCTGTTGATACAGCTTCAGCCCAAAACCCATTTGGTTTTTGTGCATTAGAAAACATACTTCTGACCTTCTCTTGTATGGTCCTATTCATCCTCTCAGCAACACCATTTTGAGGAGGATTCTAAGGAGCAGTAAGTTCACGTTTTATACCTTTTGACTCACAAAAGTCCTGAAAGGCCTTTGAAACATACTCTCCACCATTGTCAGTGCGTAAGCATTTAAGCTTCTTGCCACTCTGATTCTCCACAAGTGTCACAAACGTTTTGAAAACACTAAACGCTTCATCCTTGTGCTTGAGAAAGTAAACCCATACTTTCCTCGAGTAATCATCTATAAATGTCATAAAGTAAGAAGCTCCCCCTAGAGATAGGTTAGGCATAGGTCCACACAAATCACTATGAACAAGTGCCAACTGTGTATCTCTTCTACTGCTTCTATGCTTATGTGGCTGCTGTGTTTGCTTACCATACAGACAATGTTCACAAAATTCAAAATCATTAAATGAAAAGCCAGGAAAATAACCAGAACGAGACAAGATTTCCATTCCCTTCTTGGACATATGTCCTAACCGGCTATGCCACAAAGAAACGTTCGGCTGCTCGGTTACATTGATTACATTTTTAGAGACATTTGATACATAAATCATGTAAAGTCCTCCAGACTTTACTCCATGTGCTACTGTCATAGAACCCTTGGATATCTTCCACATGTTCCGCCCAAAAGTGGTGACGTAGCCAGCATCATCAAGTAAACCTGTGCTGATCAAGCTCTTCGTAATTGCGGGAACATGTCTCACATTCTTCAGCGTGAAAGAAGAGCCATTCTGAAACTTCAATTGAACATCTCCAACACCTAAGATCTCACATGTCTGCCCATTGCCTAGCCGAACATGATCTTTAGTGGTCACATAAGAGGTAAACCACTCCTTGTTTGGAGACACATGAAGTGATGCCCCTGAGTCTATAATCCAGTCACTCAATGCATTTCCATCAGATGCTGTAAGAAGAGTTGAGTCCATCGTATTCTTCAAGAAGTAGATGTCTCCTGACACTAGACTGTCATCCTCTGCAACAGTGTTTGTCACATTTATTTCTTGAATCTTCACTGAGGACTTGTTCTTCTCACCATGGTCTTCAGCTTTCTCTTTGCCTTTTTCTACTTTCCATTCTTTGCAGTCTCTTTTCATGTGACCCTTCTTGCCACAATGGTAGCATTCTATGCCACTCTTGCCTTTAGCACTGCGGGACTTGCTACGAGACTGATTCCTCTTTCCACCTTTTTACTTTTCTTTGGTCCTTCCCCTGACAACTAAGGGTGTTCCTTTGCCTTTTTCCATTGTCTTTCTATTGGTTTCTTCAGTAAGCAGACTTCCTTCTACACCTGCTATGTTCAAACCATCTGGAGGTGCAAAATTACTCAAAGCTGTGCGAAAAGTGTCCCAACTTTCCGGCAATGTGATCAACAGGAACATAGCTCTAACAGGTTCATCAAACTTGACACCTTGAGCTGACAATTGACTGTAGATGGTGTTGAATTCATTCAGATGATTGGACATAGGTGTCTCTTCTTTCATCTTCAAGTCAACAAGCTTCTTAAGCCAGTTTACCTGTGAAGCTGCAATCTGCTTCTCATAAAGATCAGTCAGCTTTAACCATGCTTGATAAGCCGACATCTCGTCTGCTACATTGAAGTAAACGCTTTCTGCCAAAGTCAGCATAATGGTAGAAAGTGCCAATTCATCCATTTCGCTCCATTTGTCTTCGTCCATATCTTCTGGTTTTATCCCCTTGAGCTTTATAGGTTTTATCTGCTTCTTTTGTACCAACACGTGCCAAATCTGCTGCTTCCACAATGGGAAATTGGTTCCATCCAGCTTCTTGATATTGTAAAGAGCAGTGTCCTGTGATCCAGTCATAGCTACGCTTCACAGTAGTTTACTTTCCTGGGAAAAATTCGGCAGAGTTTCCCCTGTAAACTGACCTCTTAACCAATATCAACCTGTCAAATGAACCAAGAAAGCTTCAGATTTTGCATAAATTTTGGCAGAGTCTCCTTTGTAAAATGGCTCTGGTGTACTAAAAAACAGACCAAAAAACAGCTCAAAAAACACTGTCTCTCTGATAGTGTAAGTTGCGGGTAAACCTGTCTTGCACCTGTACTGTCTTTGACTGTCCTGTCACTGTCCTGTAAGCATAGACTGCAACAATGCCTCAATGGCAGTAAAGCAAAGATGCAATCCCAACTGTCTAACTCACAGTCAATACATCCTAGCTGCCTATCTAAGGGTGCTCGAGGGATCGCTCCAAGACCTGTATCACCGAAAGGATCTCAACATTCGAGAATCCCCCAGCTCAATAAAACCTCACTCGACCCTCAACAAAGGCTGCAGTAAATCTGACAGTACATAGACTTCCCACAAAGTCATACATCCACAAATTTCCCACTGTATGCTGTAACCACTGCGGCGGTTGTTTGCTGCGTGACTCACAGCCAGCAAACCCTCAACAGACATATATCATCTCTAAAAATACATCCCATGTGGAAGTACGTGCAATGTCAGGATGAAATCTAGAATATCAAGCAGCAAACACAAGCTACCTGATGAACTAGTGGATGTCGCCTACAGTCTGTGTGTAGATGCGCCCTTGTCGTATGTGACATGCCTCCAAGAACTGTGAGCCGTCCTTTGATGTGTAGACAGCCACAAATCAACACTCTGGGAGTGTTGATATCCTCAGCACCTGCAGTCGTAGGCCAAAAACCCCAAATTTGCAGAGTCGGAAGTGCGACGCGAGAGAGAGTGCGAGAAGAAGAGCACGACGATATGGTGAACTCGCTCTACTGTAATGTGTAGAGCATAGTGAGTTCTTATTAGGTTTTTACAAAAGAATATGTGTACATACCTGGCGGCCCGCCCACTTACCTGGGCGACCACATTGGGCTTTATACCCCAACAAAAAGTTCATGCCATTCGTAGGATGTTTAATCAGTTTGAAGAAGTGCAACTATATCATATTCCTAGGAAACAAAACGAAGATGCCGATTTACTTGCACAACAAGCAGTTACATGTGTTCAGAAAGAAGTGCAGGTCATCATGGTGGCAACAACTGTCAAGCAACCGAGATACTAGGGATTGGAGTCATTGACTCCCATTATTAGCTACATTTTGGAGGGTGAGTTTCCACAAGACTTCACGAAGGCTCAGAAGAGGAGACTCATGAAAAAGGCAAGCGCGTATCTCTTCTTAGAAGGATCCCTCTATCAAAGAGGGAAGGATCAAGTGTGCAGAAGAGTACCAACTATTGAGGAAATCCCAGCCATTCTAAAAGGTTTACATGAGGAAGCGTGTGGTGGTCATTTTGCACAGGAACTCACTACAAAAAAGATATTGCTTGCCGGATATGTTTGGCCAAGCTTGCACATTGATGTTCAACATTGGTGTAAAAACTGCCACAATTGTCAGATTAATGGAAACAAGCATCTGTTACATGGTCCACGTCAGCTAGTCCTTGCAAATGGTCCGTTTGAAAAATGGGGCATTGATACTACGGGTCCATTGCCCAGGACTAAAAATGGAAAATTGTATATCTTGGTGGTCATAGACTACATGCCTAGGTGGGTAGAAGCTCAAAGTGTGGCAAGAGTGAATGAGAAGATAGTTAGCAAGTTTGTGTACACTCACATTTGTTGCAGATTTGGCACACCTTTGGAGATTGTTTCTGATAATGGTCTAGGGTTTAGAAAGGGCTTTCTCACAGAAGTCTGTGAAGAACTTCACATTCTACATTGTCATAGTACACCCTACTATCCCCAATCAAATGGTTTGGTAGAAAAAGCTAATGGTGTATTTGCAGGCATCATTAGAAAGATGGTGAAAAACAAGACAAAGTTGTGGGATGACTTCTTGGATGGTGCCTTGTGGGCGTATCGAACCACATATAGGGAAGCCACAGAGTTCACACCATTTCACTTGGTCTATGGTCAAGAGGCTTTACAACCAATTGAGCTCAACATTCCAACAATGCGACTTCATGGCAAAACAGCACAAGATGATCAAGAAGCATGGATGGATCGACTTCTTACCCTAGCTGAGCTTGAGTGGAAAAGAGAAGCAGCATACGAGTGCTACAAGAGGAAAGCCACACAGACGAAGGAAAAGCTTGACAAGAAACTGAAGAACAAAGGCATCAATGAAGGAGATCTTGTGCTAAGGCATGACAATCGACTCGATAATCATTTTGATGCCAAATTTGAAACTAGATGGTAGGGGCCATACATAGTCAAAAAGGCTTTCAACTCAAGTTATTATCAGCTTACGGACTTGAATGGGAAAGAGCACTCCAAGAAGGTAAACGGGTTTCGCTTCAAGCCTTATTTGAGTCGCCTTCTACCAAAGGATCTACCAAAGATCTGTCAAAAGGCAACTATCTCATGTAGGTATTGTTCCGTGAAGCATGAGTGTAACTCAAACCAAAATTCTGAGGGGCCAAACAATGAAGACCTCGTCAAGGACTCTGAAGCACTCTCTTTGGAAAAGATGCTCTATGATGGTACATGAATATACCATCATCCTGGGGGAGGGCTAATGATAGCCGTTTTTTGGCTCTCCGTAATTGCCATAGTGAGTTAACCCACCCTACCAAAATCATCCAAACACTGTGGCTATCCGTACCATTTCACTGTATATAGGTGTGTGTGAGTTAGGGGACTTTTCCCATATCTTCTTAAAAACCCTTAACACTAGGTTGGTAACCTAATAGGACATAAAAGTGTCCTTTCAGGGTTTTGGAAAAAACCTCCAAAACCATAGTAGATCCACTCATTTTGTAAAATCCTTTCATGAGGTTATAGTTCAAGGCCTACTACACATGGAAAAAATAAGAAACTTGTAAAATTTCTCATCTTTTGGTCACACCAAGCCTCCAAAGTTGATGGACCACTACATTTTCATCAAAACAGTCATTTCTTACGTTTTGTTGCATAAAAATAAGATTAGGGATTTTTGTAGGACTTAAGATAAATTCTCTGGTTAACTTCAGTGGTTGGTGATCAGACCATATGATTGCTTCTCACTCAATATGTTTTGTTTTGCCAAAAGAAATAGGTACAAAAAAGTTGAGTTTTTTTCCATTCTGCAAACCTATCATCAATGTTTCTATAGCCATGCTCAATACAAATAATATATGCATGTTTTCTTAGTTCCCTGTTGTCCTTTAGATTCATGAGGAGCCATGGAGCATGTCAAAATAGTAATACATCTCTTACCAAGGGGAATCTCGGGGACAACAATGAAGTGCTAAATACAGCAAACATGAAAAATATGGGTTCAACATTATGAGTTGTAGAATCCCATAGAAATTATTCAATATCTAGACAAATTTGATGCTTATGACTAGATATGGTTACTACCTACAAAATGCATATAGTTCTCACAAGAAACTAGTAATATTGAAAAAGCTATACTTGATATACTAGAATGTTTCGTTTTCTTTTATAATTGAAAAAATCAACCATCGTTGTGTAGTATGCAAAATAGGGTATTAGGTGCCCCAAAACTCAAAGAATATTAGTTTTATGTTACAATATGCGACATACAAAATCAAAACTGCATTTGGATATCATGAAAGCCACCAAAAAAATCATAGAAGAGCTAAAATTGGCTTAAAAATAGGATTTGACAAATTTTGTAATTTGGTCATAACTTACAACTTTAACATTTATTTCTCCCTAGAAGCATCAGGATATGTTGAGGACTACTAAAGATAGTTTTCTAGCATTATAGACCTCACAAACATGAATTCTAGAGTGGTGTAGTTGCAAAAAGTTGAAAAAAGCCAAAAACAGGACCCGTTTTTTCACACAGTTTAGGTTGTGAAATGTTGTGCAAGGACAAGGTTAAAGATGGAATTGATATTTCAAAAAAATGTCAAATTTTTTTCAGCTCATGAGACAACTTTCTAGATAGATCGCACGTCAAAATCCATTTTGAAACTCTTGACATAATTCAAGGAATATGGTCACTTAACAGGACATAAATGTGTCCCAGGACATAAAAGTGTCCCATTACCAACCTAGTGTTAATTAGCTAGTCACTGGGCTAGTTGAGCCAAAAAAATAAAAAATATAAGTATATTATGCCCCGTTTGTGTGTAAATATTTCATTGTATATAGGGCCTAAATAAAAGGATTTTTCATAATTATTTTGATATTCATTTAAATATTTCTACCTAGGGTGTGTTATTTATGCTATGTACATTGACTCACCATAACCATATTTTTTCTTACCATTTTGCATACTCTTTATTCCATATAAAAATAATTTCATGCAAGCTTCTCTTATTTTTGGTGTAACTCCATCACAAAAAAAATCCAAAAAAACTAGTTCTATTTATGTGTATATTTCTTCACTATTGTGATTTTTTCCTTCCTACATCTATTCTGTATTACTCTCATAAATTAGACCACCAAAAATATTCATATTTTTATGGTAGACTTATAATGAAAGAGATTTATTTTGACCCCTTTATATTTTTTCCACCTATATTATTTATATTTGACATGTACATATTTTTTTAGACCCCTAAATATTTGATTTTCTTAGTTGTACTATTCACTTATATCATGATCTCAAAAATATCTTCAATTATAGACCTACCAAATAAGGTCAAGGGTATGTGGCATGCATGCATGCACCATGGGGAGCTCACTCTTGGAGGTATTCAAAAGAATCATCCAAAAATGGACCTCACAAGGACCTTGTGTAGTGGAAAAAACAGTCCATTTTTGCTGAATTTTTAAAGATCACATGCTCCCCGAATTTGGAAAGGTGATACAAACAAAATTTGTAGCTCCTGAGCTGAAATTTTACCTCAAATTTTTTCATATTTTTTTGAGCTACGAGCTGTGAGATATGATTTTATTGGTGGACCCCAGTTTGCCCATGCTATGCAGCCACACTCCCTCTTCCACTTTATCATTTTCCTCTTTCACACACACTCCTCCCTCTCCTTCCCGCTCCCAAACCTGCAACTCCCATGTCCTAATTCACCCTCTTCACCATTGCCACATCTCTCACACCTCCATAGACTTCATCCTCCATTTCTACACCCTATGTGTCTCCCTTGCTCTCTACATATATGTCCATATTACCATACTCTCTTCAACTTTGTAAAGAACTTCAAAAAAATCGGCAAAAATCCAAAGATAACCTCTGCAAATGAAGTCTTTTATCATGAATTTTCCAAGGTTTGAAATAACATAGCTTCATCGACACGCGCTGCTTCGCCATGCTGACTACTTCTTCTTCCGGTGCTGTAAAGAGGTGAATGTCAACTTCTCCAAAGCTTCAACCTCTCTTTACAAGCTCATCCCTTCTCTAACTTTTCTCATCATATATCTCACCATTTGGTGAATGATTTTGTAAATATTTTTTAGTGATAATTACTAACTACTAACCACTAACCTTATTGTAAAATGCACCCTCTACTAGAGTAGGCACTCCCAAATTATTCACTCAATCCTCTCTCCTATCGTCCTCAATAATTCTCTTCCCTTGAGCCCACATCCATGTGACTCCAAGGACAAGAGAGACCCACCCTCATTAAAAAATAATAATAATAATAAAAAAAATGCATAATCTTTTATTCCTTCAAATAAACTTGATTAGGCCTAATCCTAATCGGGGCTTTTAAAACCTATAAATAGAGCTCTTCTCTCCCTTGTAAATCATCACATGATCACACTACACCACACCATTCTCAACACATAACACACCGCTCTTCAAGCCTAGTTGTGTAGATTGTGTGCGTTGTGAGTGCTCTATTCCATCACTACACATAGGTGCATGGAGAAGCTTGAAGTTAGTTATGCCATCTAGAGGAGTGGAGTGATACTATAGTCTGCAATCACACTTGTAGCCTACTCTTGTCCATAAATAAGATTCATAGTTTTGGGTGCAATTGTATGCTGCAACTACGACTCTTCTCTCCAAATTGACTTGATAAGTTGGCTCATCAGGTGGTTGAAGGTATATTGTCCTTGAAGTTTGTTGTGCCATTTCATGCTTGGTGGTTTGAGGGCTTGTGGAATTGTTTGCCTTAAAGGTAAATTGTAAGAGGGTGCTCGGTGAGAGGGCTCCCGTGACCCTAAGACAATTTGTGTATTGGCAACAAGGTCAAGTTTTGTATTGTCTCTCTATTTCTCATCAAGCTTTGTGTACATCTAGTCTTTAAGGCTAAGACTGAGTTGCTCAAGTTGATTTGTGCTCTTTACCTCTCTCTGGCGTGGTGAATTTTTGTGTTTGGTGTGTGCGGCTATCTTGCATTCCCCTCTCTTTGTGCGTTTGAGTACAAGGAGATATCACGTGCGTCCTAGTTCGCATCTACAACTAGGTGGTGCCCCTTTTCTTGTTTGGTTTCTGGCTGTGGGTTGTTTTTGTCTCTGATTGTGCTTGCCCCAGCCCCAATTGAGCAGCACGAGAGCATGGAAGGGTGTTTGGAGGCTGCTCTTCTTGTTGCCCGCCCCGGAGCGCCTCAATGGTATATTCATGTACCATCATAAAGCATCTTTTCCCAAGAGAGTGCTTGAGAGTCCTTGACAAGCTCTTCATTGTTTGGCCCCTTGGAATTTTGGTTTGAGTTACACTCATACTTCACAGAACAATACTTACATGAGATAGCTGCCTTTTGACAGATCTTTTGTAGAAGGCAACTCAAATAAGGCTTCAAGCGATACCCGTTTACCTTCCTCGAGAGCTCTTTCCCATTCAAGTCCATAAGAATGATAGTAACTTGAATTGAACGCCTTTTTGAATCTTGTGTTGAACATCATCTACTCCACGCGCATTGGTGTAGTCTTTAGCAAAAAGCCTAGGAAACTTCCTTAGCACACATTTGAACGCCTCTCTTTCATCCTTTGTAAGTGTTGTAGATAGCATACCTTCTAGCATTCTTTCATCTTCCACTTTTCGGTTCTCTTGGGAACCTACCTCTTCCAAACCTGGGCAAGAGGTCTCTTGGTTGTTTGGCTTAAACTTTACCCCCATGACTTCGATGGAAGACTCCTCTTCAGTAATGCTGCTGCTACTTTCTCCTTCTGAAGTGCTATCGGTGCAGCCTTCCTCCGTCTCACTTTGAGATGATTCTTCATGGAGCTCCTCTTGGCGTTGCTCCTTCATGTCAAAGACAACCTTCTTATGATTTTCATTCCTGCAAATTAATTTTCCACTCTCCCAATCCTGCAAAGCTTGCATTTTAATTAGCCATGGTCTTCCTAGGATAAATGGATAACCACTTCCCTTGGTCGAAATAACATAAAAATCCACCGCCTTCTTAATGCCAAAGGCCTCTACAAAAAACATTTTTACAAATGCCTACACACCTAGCCTTGCTATTGTTTGCTATCTTGACTTTAATTTCAGGTGTCTCATGGATGTGCATGCCTAGTTTTTGCATGAGTCCCTCTGTCATGATGCAAATTTTTGCACTCCCATCCACTAGACCTTTCCTAACCAATCTTCCTTTGATGTAACAATCTAGCACCGGTGTAATGTCCTCATTCATTTCAGCTTGTGCAATTTTATCAACAGGCACACTCTCTTTTACCTTTCTCCTAGTGCTAACTGCCTTTGTTAAATCTCTCCTAACTTGTGGGCATAATGCAAGAAACTGAGGCCATGAGATATCAGGACCGTTACCTCTCATGTCTTCCAACAAGTTGTATGGAGCTATTCCATGTCCAAGAGGGAAGTCTTGGGGGTTGATACGACGTCGAGTGCTCTTAGCTTCCTTGGTCTCCTTTGCCTTCTTTTCTCGTCCATGGTCACTTTGTGATGTAACTCCTTCTTTCTCCTTCCCTTTTCCACGGCCACGCTTGATGCCATTTTCTTCCATGTCAACCTCTTTTGAATTTGTCACCTGTACCATATGCACATTTGGGTCTGGCAAAGGTGGAACTCCTTCCACTCCTTGTGGAGGTGGTCTTGCTCCATTTGGCCTTTGTAGAAGCCGTGGTTGCTGACTATTTCATTCACCTGCATTCATCACTGGGTAATTCAAGTTAGGTCTCCCTGGCTCCCCATGGGGCCAAGGACAATTATACATCCCATGTCCAGACTCACCGCAATTCCAACATTGCAAGACTCTCCTTGGTCGTGAATCTCGCTCTTCAGACTTATTTGCTTGTCCCTTTGGACCTACAGCTTGTGCAAGGTGAATTGACAGGCTGCTTAAAGATTCATTTAACTTCTCAATCACTTCTGCCGTTACCTGAGGAAGCTCCCTAGATGTTGATGCTTGTGACTTACCTTTGGGTCTAAGACCTTCTATTGGAACCTCCCCCCTTAAGCACTTGAGTTTCCTATATTTCTTAGCAGCCCTAGTTTTAGCTGCATCAAAGGTAGGAGGTGCACCTGCCTCAACTTTTACCTTAAGGTCAGGAAAGAGTCCGGATATGAACCTCTCCTTCTTTAGAAATTCTGCACCATCACCAGGGTTAGCAACATTTCGTATCCATAGAGCCGGAAGATGTAGAAACTCTTACTTGTACAAGTAGTAGTCATCTAAGTATTTTTGCTTATGAGAAACAAGTTCTTGCCATAGTTTTTGAGTGTTTTCGGGATCAAAGAAGTATTTCTTGAAATGATTCAAAACTTCTGTGTAATTCCCCTTAACTTCCTCAGGCAAAGAGTCAAACCAAGTGCTAGCATCTTTCCTAAGGACCACCTCAAACATTTCTACACGTTCTTGATTAGTTACTATCCTCTTGATACGGCAAGACATCTTGAAATTTGCTAAAAATAATTTTGCATCCTCTCCAGGCTCTCCAAAGAAAAGAGGATATCCAGACATTTGGCGTTGGACCTCCATTGAATCAGTTTCAAGGTGACAACACGTTTTTGTTTGTTTGTTTGTTTGAAAAAAAAAAAAGATTTACACAGTAATATTTTCTAAATTGCAATCTATTCTATAACAAAATAAAAATATTCACATCAAATTACCTATGATAATCAATGAGAGGTAAGATGATAGGGTTTGGTGACGCGAGAATTTCTCCTACTCTTTGGGCACCAAACATGAAAACCATACGTTGTTGAAAATGGATTTTTCTACTAATTCCAATGTTTATTCTAATGTGTGGAGTGAAATGGAAGGGAAAAACCTATATTCCTGGGCCTTTATCCATTGTCTATGCATGACCTAATGCTTAAAACAAAACAAAAACATAGACATCCAAACTAAGGTCGTATCTAATGAGAGGTAAAATAAAAGGATCCAAACCAAGGTCGTATCTAATGAGAGGTAAAATAAAAGGATTTACTGAAGCGTTTATCTCGGCCAACCTAAGAGGGCCCAAATTCTACAAATTACTCGCTGAAATTGCAACTTAGTACTAACAATTATGTGTACCTTTTGCCTTGCAATAGTAATGAAAGGATCATACAAATTTTCGTGATTCATGCAAACTACTTGACTATGCTAAAGGTTGATCCTACACAAAAATACACAAGCCATCCTCAGTGGGGGCACCAATTTGAGGCGGTCCGGGGCAGGAAACAAGAAGAGTGGCCTCTAAGAACTCTTCTAGACTCTCGTGCTGCTCAATTGGGTTGGGGTTGGAAAAAAACAACAACACACACAAAAACCCGCAACCTAACCCTACACAAATATGGGGCACCACCTAGTTTTGGATGCGAACTAGGACGCGTAGAGAGAGAGAGAGAGAGAGAGAGAGAGAGAGAGAGAGTGCTCCGGCTGCTTTGAAATGTTCGACAATGATCAAGCAAACACAATTATATATGTCAGAAAAAGAGGGAAGGGGGAGGGGGTGCTTGTTGCACTAATACCTTCTTACAAATATGTCATGACCAATGAAAGTGAGATTAGTATTTGTTCAACATAGCTTGAGTAAAGTACACCACAACACATCACAAGAAAAGCCACCCCAATCACTGTCTTAAGGCCAGGGGAGTCCTCTCCACACTGTCGCCCTTTTACAATATGTGGGATTTATGGCTAAATTGATGACAACACCCAGAGACAAGCTATCAAGAACTTTAAAAAAAACACCAAGACACTTACACATCATTGTTGTCCATTACTTCACATTGGAAGAGAGACAAAGTATCCAAGCTTACTCCAAATCCACCCTCCTTGATTCAGCAAATGTTGGGCTTACACTAGTAGGAGAAATGATAGATTTCCTACTCTCAATTGAATGATCACTCTCTCTTACAATGGCATAGAGTTCCCTTGCTAATCACCCCTAATACAACACATGCATATGCATAAGACAATGAGATTCCACTCAAGAGCTCCTTTTAGAGAGGTTGAACTTGGCTTCTCAAGCTATAGCATAGTGCTCTTGCTTATGGCTCCCCCCCTTTTGTGCTGGCTACACCCTCCTTTTATAGAAATTTTGAGGGCTAGGGTTACTCCTCTAACCATGGTTGGGTTACATTTTCAGCACTTATCTAATTTCTTTTGCTTGGAATTATCAAGAAGTTGGTGGGGATAGATGAAGAAGAGAGAGAGGAGAGAAGTGGAGGTGATAGGACTTTTCACAGTAGGTTAGTGTTAGTAAATTAGTAGAGTTAGTATTTTTATTGATTTACAAAATGTTGATGCTCCAAGTGTCTTGAGTAGGGTCAATTTTAACGCTTGTTGACGGTCCACTAGCTTTGATGGTACATTTTTTCTCCACTCTTGACCTTCCTTGGGAGCCAAGGTAAGTGAACATGAGTAATCAATCACCATGATGCTGTCTTTCAAGAGAAGAGGCTGAATTTTGTGGTTTTTTGATAGATATGGGTAATATGGATGAGGAAAAATGAGACTAGGTGGTCAATTTTGGAATGGAAGTGTGTGTAGGAGACATGAGTTCACCATGGTTTCTCTTATTCTTCAAAGTTGAGAAGAAGGTGATTAGGGTGCAGAGAGGAGTGGTGAGAGAGGTGGGGATGATGAGTGGAGAAGTGTGTGTGAAAGAGGGAGTGTGTCTGCATAGCATGGGCAAACTGGGGTCCACCAATAAAATCATAGCTCACAGCTCGTAGCTCAAAAAAATATAAAACAATTTGAGGTAAAAGTTCAGCTTACGAGCTACAACTTTTGTTTGTATTACTTTTTCGAATTCCGAGAGCATGCGATCTTTAAAAATTCAGCAAAACCGACTGTTTTTTTCCACTGCACAAAGTCCTTGTGAGGTCCTTCTTTGGATGATTCTTTTGAATACCTCCAAGAGTGAGCCCCCCATGGTGCATGCATGCATTCCATATACCCTTGACCTTATTTGGTAGGTCTATAATTGAAGATATTGTTGAGATCATGATATAAGTGAATAGTACAACTAAGAAAAATCAAATATTGAGGGGTCTAAAAAAATTATGTACATGTCAAATATAAATAATATGGGTGGAAAAAATATATAGGGGTCAAAATAAATCTCTCTCATTATAAGTCTACCATAAAAATATGAATATTTTTGGTGGTCTAATTTATGAGAGTAATACAGAATAGATGTAGGAAGGAAAAAATCACAATAGTGAAGAAATATACACATAAATAGAACTAGTTTTTTTGGATTTTTATTGGGATGGAGTTACACCAAAAATAAGAGAAGCTTGCATGAAATTATTTTTATATGGAATAAAGAGTATGCAAAATGGTAAGAAAAAATATGGTAATGGTGAGTCAATGTACATAGCATAAATAACACACCCTAGGTAGAAATATTTAAATAAATATCAAAATAATTATGAAAAATCCTTTTATTTAGGCCCTATATACAATGAAATATTTACACACAAATGTGCCATAATATACTTATAATTTTTTATTTTTTTTATTTTTTTATTTTTTTGGCTCAACCAACCCAGTTACTAGCTAATTGAGGGTTTTTAAGAAGATATGGGAAAAGTCCTCTAACTCACACACACCTATATACAGTGAAAGGGTGAGGGTAACCACAGTGTTTGAGTGATTTGATAGGGTGAGGTAACTCGCTATGGAAATTACACAGAGCCGAAAAATGGCTATCAATATAAAAGCTATTTTCACCCAATTAAGGACTATAGCTCTTATATTGTGCAGTGACAATGTATATTAAATTAAATCTATGATGGTGAAAAATGCAAGACTTCAAGGATATTTATATGCCCAATACACTAGTATAGGTCATCCAACCCTTGACTATCGACTCGTCATTTGCATATGCTCATCTTCTAAAACCAATTGCATCCCTCATTTGGACCAATGGCTTCGTCGCAAAGAGAGTAATTACCAAATTAAGAATCACATTTGGCCCAAAACAAAGGACCTGTGACTCTATAACCTTAGGTTAGCTCACAAGGAGAGGATTTTACCCGGCATTGGGATACACTCCCCAAGGATTTTCCTAGTCAAAGCACCACGGTAAGCACAAGGTTTACTATATATAATTATGACCACCGGGCTTCTTTATTTTCTTGGGCAATGCCTTTTACCTATCGGTCACATCGGGAAAATATAGAACCCCGGTTGAACCCTCAGTGAATATGCTCTTACTCAGTAGTCTAACCGGCTCTATGGGTTTAAGAAGGTCATTTTGAAAGTCACGTTGACAATTAACGTGATCACGTGTTTTTTTGTGTAATTACTAGTCCTATTAATGTAATCACACGATCGTGATCACATCAATGAAATCCTTGAAGGAGATCCTACATGAGACAAGGGTTTACATTTGCCGAGAAATAGGATGGAATGATCCAGTGGACCCATTTTCACTGCATACCTACATTACAAAATGCCAACAAAATGAGTCTATTGTAGAAGAGAAGTGCAGATGTTGGTGCAGCCAAAGTTGGTCTATGCAAGAAAGTGGTCTATGCCATGCTAAGGCTATAGAGAGTGGCAATGCAGAAGGTTAGAGCAGGTATGGAGTCCTTGGGCACACTGATGGTAGCCAAAATGTATGCTTAGTAGTGCGGTTTTTTCGACCAAAAAGGCCCCAAGAAGGCTCCTGATGCAATATCAAGTAAAGGTGCTCAAAGTGCTAAGTCAGTGGTCTCGAATGAAGTGTTTGAGGTCCTCTAGAAGACGGTCTAGACAGATCGTCAAATCGAACCCCGATCTGTAAGATATTGCACTCCAAAGTTAAAAGGTTTAGCAGACCCTTGACGGATAGGGCAGTTGGGGGCAGATGGCTAGAGGGGATGTAAGTGGCGGATAGATGTGTAAAGATCAAATTATGGAGCGTGCATGTCTTTTTGGATTGCTAATCAGAGCTCTGGATAGCAAGTTATGGCCAGTGGCCAGTTGACAATTTGTCGGGGGCCTGTTATGGGTCAAGCTGATCCCATAGGGAACCGTATCATCTAGCATTTTTTTGACCTTGACAGGGTTCTAGAGCAAGGTATGCATCATACAGACTCAACAAGAATGAAAAGCTCTTTGAACGGAATAGCGGTTGCGAAGATATTGAAGCATATGGGAGGATGGGACGAGTCCTATGGGGTGAAGTGTCCGGGCAAGGCAAAGTGATGGTCTAGAGAGAGGAAGTGAGAGAGAGGGGGGGAGGGGGGAACGGGTCAAGGACGGTCAAAGAGGGAAATCAAAGACCCACTTAAAGAGTAGTCCAAGCATGAGTCAAAGCAAGGGGAGGGAAAATGAGAGTAGTGCAAGACAAAATGGGTAAAGGGGAGAGTTCCCAAGGTAGAAAGAGGGAAATCAAAATAAAGAAAGAAAGAAATGGCTAGGGCACTAGCGATGTTGCAAGTGTCCCCCCTCCCCCTCAAGAGCACAAGCCAAGGAGAGCAAATGGAAGCAAAGCGGCTTCCCCCTTCCTAAGTCTTCAAATTGGGATGCGAGATGGGAAAATAATAAAGTAATTTCCCAAGTTGAAGACCCCCCCACTATAAAATCCATTCTTTGAATGAAATGGGGGATTTTTTTGTGCTGTTTGAAGCCTACAGAGTGAAATTTCTTGGTAGAGGAGTGTGTTTTTCAATCCCCTTTGTATTTTTTCTTGAAAATGGCCATTGTGATGGCATTCCAAGATTTGTACATGCCTCTTAAAGTGTAATCAAGCCACTATTTCCCGATTCTACTTTGTTTCCTCTTTCTCCTCTTCTCTTTCTCCTACTCTGGTGTTTCCCCTATGGTGCCGACAGTGTGGATGTGTGTGCCCCCTGGACCATCGGTGTTTTGTATGAGAGAGTGAGATTAAGCAAGTGTGGGTGTGTGTAAGGGTAGAGAGAGACCATGGAAATAGGTGTGTGTTGTGTGGTGGACTTATGAAGTGTGTAGGCATTGGGAAAAGAGAAGGTGGTGGTATGCTAGTGTAAGGTGTGTTTTTGAAGAAGGTGTTTTTTAGAGGATAGGGTGTTGTGTGGATACCCTAGTGATCTATAGAGAGGCCTTTGTTGTTGTTCCGGATATGCTCCCCCATTTCCCCTCTCCAATGTGAGAAGGATGATGAAAGACCATCAAAAATAGATTCTATAAATGGGGAAATAAGCAACTCAATGCCTTCCCAAACACCCCGAACACAAGGAGCATCTCCACTTGAAGTACTCATGGAGGATTCTACAATAGAAAAGAAGAAAGATCCAACAAAAGGTAATCCAAAAGGCCCAACTTATAAACTAGAATCTTCTATGAAGGTTGCTAAAGATTTAAAGAAAGTCTTGAAGGAGAGGATTTTGAATAGCACGATTGAGTTTATTCTGGGATAGGTCCTTGGCATTGCAAACACATGAATTCCATGAGGAGATCATTTAAATCATCAAGAGAAAGAGGCAAAATATTGTTGAGGTTGCTTGTCCACAGGCTGAAGGCAAAAAATTTAAGACACAAGGGTTATAGTCGCGAGACGAGGATGATGAAGTTGTGGTAAGATGCTACCAATCCCACTGGGAGAGTGAAGCAAGCGCATTTTTCAAATGATGATGGAGAAGTTTAAGCCATTCCTAGAAGCCACTATTCACAAAATCACTAGGCAAGGGCTACTACAAAAACTTTGGTCAAGGTAGGTGATGTTGAAGAGCCATTTGTTGCCTTGATTGACGATGGTTCAGAAATAAACATTATATCAAAGAGTCTCTACAACAAGTGGAAATGGCCAATGGACACAGATCATGGTCGGATGGTGAAAGTGGCAAACAATTCATCTCACAAATTTTATGGAGCATGTCCAGGCGTGAATGTGACAATAGGTGATGTGAAAGCTAACCCAAAAATTTCTTTGTACAGGATACGTCTTCATATTGAGGACCGATTTTCAAATTTTGGCCCAATTGTCTCTTGGAACACACTTGACGGTAAATTTTCAATGCATCATGGAGGAACGACCGCTGAAAGTTTTGTGGTTTCACATAAATTTCTTGGCGGGAGTTTTCCATGGGATGGATGGTAAAGAGGATGCATTATGGCCAAGCAATGGCAAAGCCAAAAGCATCTTCTTTTCCTCTCTTTTTTTTCTTTCCATGGGGCTCCTCCCTCAAGAGCGTTTTCCTTTTCCATAATTTTCTTCCCACGAGCTCCACTCTTTATTTATCTAAGTTATATAATATCTTCTAGTTTGAAAATGGGATGGCCAATAATGATGCTAAAGTCAATAAAGTATAAGGGAGGGGCCTCCTTGTCTCCTCTCTCTCTCTCTCTCTCTCTCTCTCTCTCTCTCTCTCTCTCTCTCTCTCTCTCTCTCTCTCTCTCTCTCTCTCTCTCTCTCTCTGTCAACCCACCACCTCTTTGTCCTCTCTCTTTCTCTCTCTCCCTTGCTGTAAATCCATCTCTTCTCTCTCTCTCTCTCTCTCTCTCTCTCTCTCTCTCTCTCTCTCTCTCTCTCTCTCTCTCTCTCTCTCTCTCTCTCTCTCTCTCTCTCTCTCTCTCTCTCTCTCTCTCTCTTGTTCTTGTCGAGCCCTATGCCTCAGCCTCAACCCCTGTGCGTCTCCCCTCGGGGGCAAGGGCAGCCTTGTGGGGGGCGTTAATGCCCAAGCTCTACCGCATGCCCAAGCCTGCACATTTTCTGCTATAATCTACTCGTCACCCAAGCTTGCGTGTTTCTTGCTACGACATACTCATCAACAACAGGGTGTCTACTACATCTGTGGTGACTTTCTCGTTAGCAGCATAAGGTCGTTTTTATCTCCCTCTCTCTCAGCCCATCGAACCCAATCCCCACCCTCTGCTTGTCGATACCTTTTAACCCGCTTACACAAAACATGGCTTATTGCCTCCAAAAAGTTTAAATCAGCATAAGACCTTGATCTCACAGACTACTGTGTGCCCAACAAAAATTCCTGGCTTGATGTCATCCTTTGGTACCCCTACTGCATGCAAGAGCTCTCTTGCGGTGGCAGCGGCACCAAAGAAGGAACTTGCCGCCTGCCAAGAAGCACGAAGTAGAGCCCTGGAGGCTCATATTCAAGAACTCGTCGGGGAGAATGAAAGATTAAAAGAATGTCTACACAAGATTGAATATGTGAATGAAGTAGAGAGCCAAACTCTGCTTGAAAATTCACACTCGGTCGAAGCCTCACTGGTTGAAATTGTCATGGCAGTGTAGAAAGAATCACATGAAGCAACACATAAGAAGATTGACACAAAGATACATGAAACCCTACGAGAATTCCGGCTACAAGAATCTCTTGGCCTCAAGATCAAGAATACATGGCTTCACTCACCGTGGTGTACCATGGAGGACACCCTCTAGGAAGCAATCATTAAGCTCAATATCACTCTTCAACCTGTTAACATCAAGCCCAAAACTACTGTCTGGATCAACGATACACATAGACATGTGCCACATGAGCATTGCATACTCACTTTCAAGGACAAAGATGTGCGTCTAAACCTGCTATGTCAATCTCGACTTCTCAAGGGAAAAAAGCTTTGGATTAATGAAGAATTGATGATTAATCAACTCAAGAGTAAAGCAAGCTCAAGAATATGCATGAAGCATGTAAGAAAGGAAAATGGGCAGTCTACCGGGGTGGCAAAGTGATCATCCAGGAGTAGAAAAAACCCAAACCGGCTCTCCCCTCAGCCGACCCTCCTTAGGTTTTTGTTTTCTCTTTTTCTCTACTCTACCCTCTTGATGGACCCTCAATCCTTAATTGATATGTATCAGACTGCACTAAAGGAAATTGTTGTAATGTGTTTTTGGTCCCATGGGTCATATATGACCTCCGTAGACGATAATTCAATCTCTATCTCTCTCTCTCTCTCTCTCTCTCTTCTTCTTACAAACACACACACAGTCACACCAAGAGCGTACACACACATGCACATTTTCATGATGACAATTACCTCTAAATCCTCTTGAGTCAACCCATGAGCTGAAAGTAACTAATTTTCATCCCACACACATAGGTGCTCTTGCATACATAAATACATGCATTCCTTGACAACGAAAGTTGACTACCATGACAAGAGAGTTACCATCAAAATAGCATCTAAGGAGTTTTAAGCGACAAGATGATGCCAAAGGCATGCCTCAGCCAACTTCAAAGATAGAGAGCACCTTCACCGGCGGACGATGTGTCGGTGTATCACCAAGAAGACTTGTGGCCATAAGTAGCAATACCTTGTAATTTTGTATATTTTTTTCTTGTTGCATCTAGCCTAACCAAATAAACCACCCATATTATAAAAATTCAAATCCCAAATCATTGTATAATATCACCTCTCTCTAGGTTTGGCCACATAGAAGCATTTTCCTTTTCGTAACGTGATAACTACAAAGCAAGGGTCAACCTAGAGGACACTTGTAAACAAACACCTAATCAAGCTCTATAACTCACACTCTCACATGTACATCCTTGTGTATGCACCTCTACGCTGTCATGTAGCTCCGCTTCCATGACGAGAAAATGAACAAAGGACTGCACATCATGTTTATTTGAATCTTATATGATTATTCAACACACTAATAAGGGTTTGATGAAAAACCAATTTTAAGCTAAAAGTATGCTTTTTAAAGGTCCTAAAGTTTTCTTGTTAATGCTAAAAATGAGTATGTTTGAAGTGGTCATAGCTAGGATTTTACTGATTAGAACTGCAGTACTTGAAGTACTATACAGGCTTGTCTTTGCGGCCCTTCAATTGGAGCTATAGATAGGAGTTTATGTCAATTTGAAGTTTGAATCGGTAGCAAATCTGTACTGGATTGGGCAACTATTGATAATGAGTCAAAGATGTTATGAATGCATGGGCCTAAAGTGCTCACTTTGAGGAGCGTGTCGGTCTTTCCAATTTGTCAATCGGAGCTCCGGTTGTCAAGATATTTCCAGTTTAAGTTTCATCGAGGTCCAATTTCGTAATACTTTGGTCGCCTCAGTCAGTTCTTCATTGTATAGTTTGGAGCTTCAATCAGGTTCTGGGAAATGGTATATTGTTCAAAAATTCATCTCTTGTAATTCATTGATAACTAGTGCTTCAATCAAATTGTATTCCATGGCCGGCCAATGGAAGTTCAGACTGGTTTATACTAACCATGGGAGCCGTCAAAGCCACATGCTATGCCTTGGATGATGTAATCACCAAATGTGATGCCTTCATGAAAGTACATTAAAATCTTGATGATCTTTGAAGGGTTTAACATTGCAATACCTTGGTTGATATATATGACAAGTATGTTGGCAACTAAAGGCGATCCCCACTAGAAAATGTGTTTTCCAGTCCAATGATGGTCGTTCACCTCAGCAACCCATGGCTGCCTAGTGACGGTCATCAGCAACAAAGGAGGAGCCATGCTTTGCCTGATATGTAAACCAGATATGGTGCCTTGGTGACTATGTATGCCAAATGTGGTGCCTTAAAGGGGTAGATCACCAAATCACCAAACGGCATGGCTGCCCACTATGGAAAAGGGCACTCTAAATTTATAAGGGTGTGAACCAAAGAAAAAGGAAAAGGAGGCAACCGGGAGGGTGGCAGCCAGCAAGGGGTGCACGGAAGAGAGAAGAGCTTGCAAGGAGCCGAAGAGTGCTTGGATGACCACACTGAAGAAACAAAGAATTCTCACCGGGCCATGGCGCCCCTTTTTGGTACCACTCTTGTCATTTTTTGCACGGTTCGAACTCCGCCATGCCACATCACCAAAGGGTCTTTCCCACTAGCGTTATTGCTAGTAGGTTGGCCATAAATAGGAAGGGCACTTACTCATGCAAACCAAAAGAGCTCCCAAGGTCAACTCATATAAAAAGAGGAAGGGGGCTCTCAAATGTTTTTTCTTCTTCTCAGTGGGGGGAGGAAGCCATTAGTCATGAGAATTCTAATCTAATCAAAGCTTTCATAGTCGTTTTAATCCTAAGCCTGCTAAGCCACTGTAATCAATGCTTCCATAGGTGGTTTAATTCTATGCTTCCTAAGCCTCTCTAATCAAACCCTCCTAAGTGAACTCTAATCCTAAGCTAAACTCCTTAGCCATTCTAATCTTAAGCCAAGCCCCGATAGCCAACCGGAGTTTCAAGCTCTCTCGGGGAAGAAAATCGGACAAGCTTTTTCTCAAAATCTTGGAAATCCATTAAATCTATATTGATAAGACAATATTATTAGCTTGATTGTATGGAGGCTAACCCAAGCCACAATCTCCTTTATAAGCCATAATTAATTATTTTCCTGGGATATCTCTCTCTCTCTCTCTCTCTCTCTCTCGTAAATCAGTAGAGGAAGAACGAAGGAGAATGCATGCTTGGCAGGACAATTAAGTTAGATTAAACCAATGTAAGGAGCTTAAAGTCCACAATTTAAGCAACGGCACTGTTAAGTGTCTTCTTTGGGTAATCTAGGTTTAGAATCTTGTTCAAGCTGTCACTTTTAAGTTTTTTCTACATTAATTTTGTCTACTGCAACACCCTTTCTTGCACCTCTTACATCCAAAGTCCTTGCACATTACTGGATCACCTTTCAAACAAAAATCCCTCGACATTCTTGGTGGTGAACCCGAAACAAAATGAGCCGGGGTGGGAGGTAAAGATGGAGATGGCAGAACAATTGATGTAGTTTCTTGAATACTACAATTCCAATAGATTTGATAAAAATCTAGCAGTTGCACATCAGCCAAACATGTTGGGCTTTAGGGATGTTTGGAAGAAGTGAAAGCCATGAAGATGAAAAAGCAGATTGATGATGTAGTGGAGATGGCATGCCGTAAATGAACAGTGTGGTATTTTTCAAGGCCATGATCCAAATGGACTCCTTGCATGCTATAAAGCAGACATCAAGAGCCAAGGCATTCCATAAGATCGGATGATTTTGACTTTTGAAGAAGTTGTAACATCATAATTTAAAGATAAGATTTGAGAACTGGTAGAAACATATACCACACAGTGGGACTATTTTGCAGATAAGATTTGAGAACTGGCAAAAACATATACCACATAGTGGGACTATTTTGCAGATGGTTTTGTTCATGAAAGCTCAAGGATTATCGAGTTGGCAATGAAGGAGATTACCGACCAAAGCCATATTGTCTTATTTAAAGGAGACGGGGATCAGATGCAGTTGCTTAATTACGATCAATTTTGGGAGCATATTTCTGCAAGGAGTAAAGTCAAGGCAAATACGTCTTTGGGAGTAGCAGATTCATCTTAAGAGGACCATATTTTTAGCAACTTAGCAAAGGTAAACAATGAATTTAATGATAAAACAAAAATATATAATTTGTTTTCAAAGATTGCTCGCATGGAAGCTACCTTCGATAATGGTTCTAATGAAGATCTAGACTGTACAACAAATGTTTTTCAAGCTACTGACGTTGGCATGGGATGTTCTCAAAAAGTCTTTCAAGAAGATGAGACACTACAGTCTACTAATGGGTCTTTCAACACTATAGCTGAGCAGAACAACAGGTTTACTATAGATGATTGCATCAATAAAGCTATTATATACACAATACCTGAAAAAGTACACGAGGTTGATGAGCCGACATAGGATATGCTTGAGGGAATCCCTTTAGAGGGGGTGCGTGATGAACTGTTGTAGTGTTATGATGGATTTCTAAGTAGCATGGATGCAGCTTAGGAAGCAGCGGACGATATTGATGAGTTTGAAGATTGCGAAGATCATGTTGATTATGAATAGGATATTAACATGGATTTTAAATCTACACTTATACATGGGCTACAAGAGGAGCTAACTCCTACAGTTTTGATGAATGTTGAGACTTCCAAGGGTGATTTTCCCAAGGATGCTGTGGATGAACATCTACAAGATAAAGCTATTTTACATGATCAAACTCAAAAACCAAATAAAGATGCCTACAAAAATACAGGTCCAAATTGTTCCAAGGTTCTTCCTTTTGTCTATGAAGCTAAAGGAGGTGATGATACTAAATCACCATGGATACCGGAAAAGGTGTACGGGTTCCTTCATTTCCTTCGATAGTATGCCAATTATGGTAGGGTTCTGATGCTACCTTTTTTAATGGTGTTTATGTTAGTGATGGTTTGGCTGCTAGTAAAGGGAGTCAATTCCCTTTAAGGATTACTGGTATGATGAGCTTAAGTTTCCAGGAGTGTATGGGATGTGTGTGCTGCACAATGCTTCAAGTGATGCTCTAGTATATTGTGGGTCCCATCAATGCTATGTCCTCTTAATGGTATTTGATCCAGGAGATTCGAAGGATCTTTAAAAGCATGTTGAATATGGATGGTAAGGATCTTTAAAAGCAGCGTCAATACGGATGGTTACTTGTGGATGTGCATTCGGGTTGCATACTATTTGATCCAAGAATAGCACACCTACACCAGAAATATTTAATGTTGATTGATACAGGAAATGTATGCTTATGTGGGTATTATGAATTATGATGCTCCATTATTGGGGCAATTTCTTATCATCCCACTTGGTCCTGGGGGCTATTAAAGGGCAACTTGCACATTCAAGGATGTCAATTATTTTCTTGTAGCAGGTTACTTGGCACTAGGTTTTGTTTTTGGATTTATGCTAAGTCAGTAGAGTTTTCGGTTATATGATCAATAAGCTTACATGGCTAGCTTCCAGTTGACATCGTTAGACAATTGATAAAGTATCTACATCTTTTAAGCTGGTTTTGCTACCAGAACCTGAAGTAGAGGACTTGGTGGCCATTCCGCGTGCACACAAACTAAGGCATACTTGAGCTTCACAAAGTTCCCAAAATCGATCTTGATGGTCAAGCCGTGTCCATAATTAACTGGAGCACTTGAGTCTGGCAAGGTTCACTAAACACATTTTTCATAATTGAGTATTTTGGAGATACGACCACTACGGCTCCAAGATTTGTGATGGGGTAGCCACAAAATAATTGAGCTATACCATTGATGATATAGTTTAAGCCTTATTTTGTTTTACATGTACTTACGAGTTATGGGATCTTGATGGAAAGTAGCTTACAATGATTATAGTAGATATAGACTGAAGATCAGTTGGCACAGACTGGGGGTAGATGTTGTGCATCTCCTCTTCCATGAAGAGAAAATGAGCAAAGGAATGGAGATCAGGTCTATTTGAATCCTATAAGATTATTCAGTAGTAATAAGGGGTTGATGACAAGCCAATTCAAAGCTAAAAGTATGCTAGCTACGGCTTTAAAGTGCCAAAAGTTATCTTGTTAATGCTAACAATCATTATGCTTGAAGTGGTCATAGTTGGGGTTTATTAGATTAGAATTGCAATACTTGAAGTGCTCTAGAGGCCCGTCTTTGTGACTTGTCAATTGTAGCTACAAATAGGAAGTTATGCTAGTTTAAAGTTTGAGTCAGTAGTAGCAGATCCGTACTGGATTGGGCAACTATTGATATCGGGTCAAAGATGATATGAATGCATGGGCTTGAAGTGCTCAATTTGAGGAGCGTGTCAGTCTTTCCAATTTGTCCAATCAAATTTTTGGTTGTCAAGATATGACCAGTTTAAGTTTCACTGGGGGCCAATTCGTATCACTTTGGTCGCCTCAGTCAGTTCTTCATCTGAAAGTTTTGAGATTCAATCAGGTTCCCTAGAATGGTATCTTGTTCAAAATTTCATCTCCTATAGTGCATTGATAGCTAGTGCTTCAACTGAATTGCATTCCATGGTCGGATAATGCAATTTTAGATTGATTTATACTAACCATAGGAGCCATCAGAGCCAAATGCTATGCCTTGGATGATGTAGTCACCAAATGTGATGCCTTCATGAAAGTACAATAAAATCTTGATGAGCTTCAAAGGGTTTAACACCGTGATGCCTTGGTCGATATATATGCCAAGTTTGGTGGCAACTAGAAAATATATTTTCTTGTCCAATGATGGTCGTCCACTGTGGCAACCCATGGTTTCCTAGTGCCACGGTCATCAACAGGAAAGGAGGAGCAGTGCTTTGCCCGATATGTATACCAAATATGGTGCCTTGGTGACTATGTATGCCAAATGTGGTGCTTTAAAGGGCCTGACTACCAAATCACCAAAGGGAATGGCCGCCCATTATGGAAAAGGGCCACTATTAGTTTATAAGGGTGTGAACCAAAGAAAAAGGAAAATGAGGCAATTGGGAGGGTGACAACCAGTGAGGGGTGTAGGGTAGAGAGAGGAGCTGGCGAGGAGCCAAAGAGTGCTTATCTAACCGCGCTAAAGAAACAAAGAATGCTCACCGGGCCATGATGCCCCTGTTTGGTACCACTCTTGTCAATTTTTGCGCGGGTCGAACTTGGCCATGCCATGTCACCAAAGGGTCTTGCCCACTAGCAATATTTCTAGTGGGTTGGTTGTAAATAGAAAGGGTCCCTACTCATGCAAACCAAAAGAGCTCCCAAGGTCGGCTCATATAAAAAGAGGAAGTGGGATCTCACACTTTTTTTTCTTATTATCAGTGGGGGGAGGAAGCCATTAGCCTTGAGAACTCTAATCTTATCAAAGCTTCCATAGTCGTTTTAATCCTAAGCTTGCTAAGCCACTCTAATCAAAGCTTTCATAGGCATTTTAATTCTAAGCTTCCTAAGCCACTCTAATCAAACCCTCATAAGCAAAATTTAATCCTAAGTTGAACTCCTTAGCCATTCTAATCCTAATACAAGCCTCCATAGCCGACTGGAATTGCAAGCTCTCTTGGGGAATAAAATCCGACAAGATTTTTCCCAAAATCTTGTAAATCCATCAAATCTATATTCATAAGCCAATAATATAGATTTAATGGATTTACAAGATTTTGGGAAAAAGCTTGTCGGATTGGATGGAAGCCATAACCCAAGCCGTTATCTCTTCCATAAGCCATAGTTAATCATTTTCATGGGATCTCTCTCTCTCTCTCTCTCTCTCTCTCTCTCTCTCTCTCTCTCTCTCTCTCTCTCTCTCTCTCTCTCTCTCTCGTTTGTAAAGCAGTAGAGGAAGAACAAAGGAGACGAATATTATCAAGACATGCTTCGCACGCCAATTAAGGTCGATTAAATTGTTGTCCGCTTTGGGTAATAAAGGTTCAGAACCTTGTTAAAGCTGTCAGTGAAAAGCTTTTTGTACATTAACTGTGTTTATTGTAACACTCTTTCTCACACCTCTCACAGCTAGAGGCCTTGCACCTTCCCGTCTCACCTTTTGAACACAAATCCCCCAACAATGCACAAATAATTATACTATGTCATAGTATTATCTATGGTTGTTTGTTTTGGGGTGTGTGTGTATATGTTTCTTAATGACCAAGAGGTTTGAATTACCATGCACACATGAGTTGTGAGATATTCATTATGTGAAATTCCCCTTGCGAATGTTTGTATGGTGTTTATGATGCCCATGTTATGAAGCTCTAATGATCTCTTTATGTCCCTCTCTCTCCTTCTCTCCAATTTTCCTTGTGTTATGTGCCAACCCTTTACTATGCATCCTAGCTGCATTCCTAGCTAGGTGGGGCCCCTATTGTGTACCTCCCATGATGAGGCCATCATGCATAGTCTTGGTGTAGAGGCCACCGAGTCTTTTTTGCATCTTGGGAAAGCCCTACATTGTAGGAGTTTGAATGGAAACAAAGGTAATGGATGAACGTTCAGCTTATGCTAGGTAAACATATTGTTCAATATCTAACAGTTTTTGTAAACCATGAAAGAAATCATGACAACCTCAGAGATCATCCTCTACCAAAGGTGAGCAAAAACTTTAATGATCATAGAAAAATGATGGGTTTTGGCCAAGTACATTGTAAAGCGGGATTACAATGGTACAAAACAAAAAAGGTTGTCGCTTGATCCAAAAATGGGTGAAACGTTTCCTACGGGATCCTCAGTAACAAGGAATGGATCAATATGTTTTACAAAACTTTAAGATTTGAAGAGATGTGAGAGGCAATATGTACAAATAGGCACAAAAGAGAGTGGATTGCTAGAGCCTATTGAAAATGTTTTGGGTTAGTGTGAGCAAGTTTTTTTTGTAGATACTATGGGTGAGCTTTATGCTATAATGGAGTCTAGTTTGCATCTTGAAAATGAAGTTGTGGAAGTATGAAATGTATCAAGTCATATATAGAAGCCTTGAAAGAAATAATATGTTTCAAGCAAGCAATTGGCCTAGAAGTCCATGTTGAAACTAAATACAAGAGTGTAGCAAAGAAGGTGAAACCAATAGCTTCACCCTTACCACATTAGGAAGAGAATGGGGTATAGGAGGGCCTCTTTATCTGGCAGTTCAAACCTTTAGTATTAAGAAATTAATCAAAGGACAACTTTTGAGTTCAAATAAGCACAATGGCTACTTTATTTGAATTCAAATTTCCCCCCAAAATGGAATTTAAAATCTAGTGGGGTAAAACCAGATCATGTAACATATCTATGGAAAGAGCTAGATGCATAGATTGTAGATCTACGATCTTCGCTTAAATCGAAGATTATTTGTGGGAGTTATAGAAGGTTGAAAATCAAAGAATTTTCCATCTCCTTTTCAGGAAGGAAAGTGCATCCTTTGACCACTCTTACACATCTCTTACACACCCACCACTCTTGCATACATTGGCGTACACCTATTTGTCAAAATGTTAATCACCTCCATAAGCTCATGGAAAATAAAGACGCCCTCCTACACCCCATCCTCTTCATAATGACCCAAAAAAAGGAAAAAGATTGAGCAGGCTTCTTTGCAACCAAGTTTGAGGAATCCTAAAATTATTGGGCACACCTCCACAAAGGACTCGTTTCAAGAGTTGCAGATTGTCTATGAGGAGTTTCTAACACAGGAGGAGAAAAAGTGCTCTAGAGAAATTCTTTCAAAGCATGGTAAGGCTTTTTAATTTGAGCCACATGAGATAGGGTGTGTTGATCCTTCTATTGTAGCTCCTATGGTCATTGTTACAATATCCCATGTGGCTTGGAATTTGCATCCTATTCTGGTTCCAAAGACAGATTTGTCCAATTTAGCAGAGCTATTGAATGAAAAGATCAAAATGACGATTTTGGAGACTTCTTGTGTTCCATACTCAAATAGGTGTTTCACAGTTCCAAAGAAGAATGGTACTCTATGCTTCATCCAAAATATGCAGCCAGTGAAGAAGGTGACAATTAAGAATGTAGGTACAGGTCCAATTGTGGATGAGAGCTTGCAGAGGCATTTACAAGGAGGGAAATCTACTCAATGGGAGACCTCTACTCAGGGTATGATCAATTTTAGATTGCAATGGAAATCAGAGATTTGACAACCATGAGGATACCTTTAGATTTGGTAAGAATGTGTACCTTTCAGCAGGGGGCAACCAACTCAATTGCACATATGATGAATGGGATGAATAAGGTCTTACGTGACTTTATTTGCATATCACAATGCCTTTATTTGATGATTTGCCTATCAAAGAATGTGAAGCAAGTGAGAAAGAAGAATCTTTGGATCTCAAGGGTTGCCACAGGTTTGTGGAAAATAACATAAATGATTTTGATAAAATTTTATCTAGGTTGGAGGAAGTAAATCTTAGCTTTTCAGGGAAAAAGTCTATGTTTGGTGTTAATGAAGTGCTCATTGTGGGGAACATGTGCGGGCCATATGGTAGTAAATCTTGTCCACAACAAAGGTAGATGCCATCCAAAGAATGAAAGAAACATGCGCTAGAATCACTATGTTTAGAAGGTTTCTGGGAGCATGTGTCTTTTATGTTATTTGGATTTCACATTATGCACATGTATCTGATCCTCTTTATCAATTTCTTATAAGGAAACTAAAGTCTAAATGGACAGATACACATGTAAAAGCCATGTAATAGCTAAAGGAGTCTCCACAGCTAGCACCAACTTTGAGAAAGGTAGACTATGAGACTAAAATGCCAGTAATTGTCATAGTACACACCAGTCCTAGAGGAATTGGATGGGAAATAGGGCAAGATGATGAAGAAGGACACAAGTATGTGGTAAGATTTGGAGCAAAGGTACTAAGTTTTCACCAAAAAAACTATCCACATATAAAATTAAAGCTATTGGATATGGTTACAGCCTTGAAAAATGGGAAAGAGTACCTTAGAAATAGATTGTCTATAACTTATTGGGATGATTACAAGATGCTCAATGCTAGACATTGCTATGTTGCAGTGGATTGCTTACATTAAGTCTTGAAATCCTGAGTTTAAGCACATTGTAGGTAAAGAAAATACAATAGCTGATATGCTATCAAGGGAAACATATGAAGATGAATCAATTATGGTTAATGAGGGTGATGATGTGGGAAAAAAGTTCTATTCCATCTCTCATGTCAAAGGTAACTATGCACGCATGTCTAAACCACTTGAATTGTTCTTGAAAGAGCTTTATGAAGGTGATTGGCTTCTTATTGAAAGTTACTTGAGTACTTTAACAAAACAGGATGATTGGCCTAACCAACAATCAAGAGGATATGTAGAAAAGTATATGGGTACTTTTTGATGGATGTTTACTTATGGAAGCATCCTAAACAAAAGGGTGTTACCCCACAAAGGGTTATATGTAAAGAGACTGAAGGAAATCTCATGCAAGAGTTTCATGAGAGTCTTCAAGTTAGACACAGGGGTGTGTGGCCAACCTTCTCCAAATCAAAATAAAAATATTGATGGAAGCGTATGTATAAAGATGTTTCTCAATTTGTAGAGTCGTGTGTGACTTTTCAAATGTATTCAAATGTTTGACATCGTGATGGGTTGCACCCTACATATCCACTAGCCATGCACTAAAAATGGGTTGTGGATCTAGTCACAATGCCTTTAGGACTCTAGTAGATGAGATACTTAGTTCTTGCATGAGAGGACCCAACTAACCAAGTTGAAGGGAGAGCATTACGAGCAAAAACCACATAAGCTGTATACAAATTCATTCTTGATGAGGTGATTTTTCATTATGGTTGTGTGGGAAATATCACTACTGAAAAAGGTGAATTAGATGCCGAGGAAGCCGCAGGGAGTTCTTTTCCAAATTAGGAACTAAGTTCTCCCTTACTACAGTTTACAACCCTGAACGCAATGGAAAGAGTGAAAGAGGGCATCCTCCTATCATCAAGTTTTTGGCCAAGGATTGTGAAGGAATATTTGGTGAGTGGCCAAAATTTTTGCCGTATACTTTATGGGATGATCGTACAACAATAGCTCAATAGCTAGCTATATGCCAATGGATGTAATAGGACTAGTCTTTGAAGTTCTTAAAGTCGAAAAGAATGTAGCAGGACATATCTTTCGTTAGCACGATTTGAAAGATTGTTGAATAGTCTATTAAATAGAGCTTATACGAATGAGTTGAGATATTAAGAGAGAACATATATTCCTTTTTTAAAATAATACACTAAAGACGGATTTGATAAAGATTAATGAATAACACATAGTCTGTCTATGAACAGTAAAATTGAGATTTTTATTAATATTTATGTGTTTTAGCTTAAAATGCATGGGTAGGCTTAAAATAAGTTGTGAAAGTAGTGGAGACCCAAAAATAGAGGTTTTATGAGTTGCGACCTAAAAGTTACGTTCTTAGCCAAACAGAGACGTTTATTGCAATTCTGTCCACGTTGCCTTGTAGACCAGATCTATTCCCGTCGTTTTGAGTACCTGGATTGCTCTGTTCTGAGTTTGTTTGTAGAAGTTATGATGAAACCAAGCAGAAAGCAGTAGCAGTCTAGTATACACAGAGACAGACAGACATACAACATCATACAGCTCTCCCTGCTATCAACCAAGAAGTGGATTGTTTCTTCATGGTAGAGTATTGCAATAGAGATTATGAAGGTATATAATTATGTTTTTCTACTTTGATTATCATGTTGAATTGGTTGCACGAGTATGTTCTTTTGACTATTTTGTAGGCGATGCAGAAATCAGTTTGTGAAACCGGATCTGTGCAAAGTGTCATGAAAAAAAAATCTAACCTTTATGGATCGCTTAGCGATCACGTTCTTATCTTATTCTCGCAGGTATACTTGGTGCGAAAATCGAGTTGATTGAACGCCTAAAAAGCGACTATTTTGAGAAGCCGCATGCTTTTTGAGGAAAAGAAGGATTAAAGAACGACGGATGGTGCATTTGGGGATCATTCACATATCTCCTCTTCTGCGAGTGCGAGTGCGAGTGAGACGCTGCATGCAAGCGAACTGAAGCTCGGGGGTGGTCGGGAGGTTCGAGCTCCGTACAACGGAGTGCGCCCCTATTCAATTGCTCCTCTGTTGTATCAAAACTCTACAAAGATTCATCAATACAAATATCTCTTTCTCTATCTTTTGCTGTCGATCTCTATTATTCGGTTCCCGTGACGATTGGTATCAGAGCAAGCGGTTGATGCTGGACATGAAAGGATACGAGAGGAGGATGAAGGAGCAAGAAGACCTGATTCGGCGACTATGAGAAGATCTAAAAATTGCAAATCGGGAGCGTGCTGAGGCTCTGCGGGGCAAAGCAGCACGAGAGCTTGATATCTATGTAGACCTTGATGGCCAACATGAAGGTGAAAACCATGCTAATCCACCTGGAAACAATAATCATCGTGGTGGCACTGGGGTACCGCCAAAAGAAACGATGACGATATGGGAGAAGCGACAACCAAATCATTCTTAACGAAGGCTAAGCTTAAAGAGTTTGATGGCATAAGAAAGATATGCGAAGATTTAGAAGCGTGGATTGAAGAGCTCAAAGATTTGGATTATACTTTCAATATCGAGAACATGACCACGAGACTTTCGAATGCTCGAGCAAGGTGACCGATAAGACAATACGTACCAAGATGGCTCAATTGGAGACTTTTGGCGATGCGTACGATAAAGGTAAGTCATCTACCCCTTCTTTGTGATGTTTTATGTCTTTGATACGTCCTTTGAAAGCTTCTGTGAGATCGAATTTATGCGTAAAAGTTGAGATTAAAATTTGAATTTCTTAATTGATTTGGATAGTATTCATTGCTTCTTATCGTCTAAATTGATTGAGAAATTAAACTTGAAATTAAATCGAGAAGTTAAAAGACTTGTGGACTGAACTAGTGGTAATAATAGTTTCACGAAAGAGTTAGTAGGAAATTTGTTTTTTTTTTCTTTGAAGAGTCGAAATCATAAAGATGATTTCTATAACATAAACATTGATATGCATGATGTTATCATTGGTATCAATTAGATCATTGAAAATCATATTTTGATTGATTGTTAAGAAAGGAAAATATATCTTTAATCATTTGATGATGATAAGTCACACTCTTTGTGGAAAGAAAGAGATTCTAAATCTAGTTTTGGCAATGGAATTGATAAGGTGACTTAGATAAGAGTGTGAGACGTTGCTTGTGTTTGCTTGTGTGAGACGTTGCTTGTGTTTGCTAATGAGATTAAAGAAGAATTTGGGGATAAACAATATAAAGAGACAAATCTGGAATTTATAGAGGATCTCTTACAAGAAGTTAAGGATGTGTTTCCGGACGATCTTCCTAGTATACCTCCGCCTAGAGCGGTAGACCACACCATAGATCTATATCCAAGAGCAACACCTTATTCAAGGGCTCCATACAGGTTCAATATTGATGAGCTTAAAGAGCTCAAGATACACATGATCGTTTGAAAAAAAGGGTTTCATTAAACCTAGTGTATCTTCTTGGGGTAGTCGTGTGTTATTCCAAAAGAAAAAGGATGGTACATATAGGTTATGTATTGACTATAGGGGATTAAACAAACAGACCATTAAGAACAAATATCCTCTTCCTCACATAGATGAATTGCTTAGCCAACTGAGTGGTGCCACAATATTTTTGAAGATTGATCTTCGTTCTGGCTACCATCAAATCTGCATTAAGACCGAGGATATTCCAAAGACTGCTTTTCGTACACATTATGGGCATTATGAATTTACAGTTCTTGCTTTTGGTTTGACTAATGCACCATCAACTTTCATGTGCTTAATGAATGGTATTTGCACCCGTATCTTGATAACTTCATTCTGGTATTCTTGGATGATATTTTTGTGTATTCTAAGAATGAAGAAGATCATGCATTGCATTTAAAGAAAACATTTGAAGTTTTGCGTGAACATAAATTGTATGCCAAAGCAAGTAAGTATTCTTTTGCAAAGGATCAGATTGTGTATTTGGGAAGAGTGATTTCTAAAGAGAGGATTCACATTGATCTTCATAAAGTTAAGACTATGTTAGTAAGAGATGTAAGAAGCTTTATGGGTCTAGCACAATATGAGAGAGCACATATTAAAGATTTCTCTAAGATAGCAAGTCCTTGACCGAATTGACCAAGAAAGACAAGTGTTTTGTGTGGACTTCTAGCTGTGAGACTGCTTTTGAGACCTTGAAGACTAAAATAGCAGAAAATTTTGTTTTAAAAGTTCCTGAGATGGGCAAACCATTTGTTGTGTCCTGTGACGCTAGTGGTGAACAACTAGGGTGTGTTTTGACACAAGAAGGAAGAGTGGTTGCATATGAGTCTAGGAAATTAAGACGACATGAATTGAACTATGCAACACATGATCTAGAATTGCTTGCTGTTGTTCATGCATTGAAACATTGGCGTCATCTTTTGCTTGGTGTCAAATTTGAATTGCGTACTGATCATCAAAGTTTGAAGTATATTTTCACTCAGCCATTGTTAAACAACAGACAAAGGAGATGGATTGAATTGATGGCTGAGTATGATTTTGACTTGAAGTATTTGTGTGGGAAAGAAAATAAAGTTGCAGATGCATTGAGTCATAGGCCCATGTGTAATTTGTTGACTGTTGTGCGATCCAATTTGGTTGATGAGATACATGCCGAAGTTGAAAATGATTCTTTTTACATACCTATTTTGAAATTCTTGCGTGAGAATATTGGTGAGATGTATGAGAACAGATATCACTTGTATAAGGGAAATCTGTATTATTATGACCGCTTGTGTATTCCTGCAAATTCTGCTTTTAAGAGTCAAATTCTGCATGAGTGTCATAACTCACCTTTTTCTGGTCATCCTGGATTGAGTAAGACATATGAAAAGATTAAAAGTTCATTCTTTTGGCCACGTATGAAATTGGATGTTAAGAATTATGTGTGTGAATGCTTTCAATGTCAACAAGTTAAAATTGAACATAAGAGGATGCCTGGTGACCTTCAACCCTTAGACATTCCTTTACAGAAGTGGGAGTCTATATCCATGGACTTTATTATTAGACTTCCTATTACTCATGGAGGTTATGACTCGATCTTTGTGGTGGTAGATAGACTCACAAAACAGGCTCACTTCTTTCCTGTGAAAATAACTGATACTGCTTTGACCATTGCACGCTTGTTTGTGAAAGAGATATTTTGTTTGCATGGCATGCCCAAGAGCATAGTGTCTGACAGAGATTCTAAGTTCACTTCACATTTCTGGAGAGCGACTTTTGACTCTATAGGTACCCAGTTACGCATGTCTACTGCTTTTCATCCTCAAACCGATGCGAAAACGGAGAGAGTGAATCGTATTTTAGAAGATATGTTACAAATGTATGTCAATGAAAACCAATCTAATTGGAATGAATATTTGTCTTTGGTTGAATTTGCATACAACAGTTCATATCATTCATCTATTAGGATGACTCCGTTTGAGGCAATGTATGGCTATAACTGTCCCACACCTATAAATTTTCTTAGCTCGAGGAATAAGGTAGAACTGCCACGTGAGATGCTTGAGAAAATGGATAACGAGTTGGCCAAAATCAGGGGGAATATTAGAGAATCTCAAAAGAGACATAAACTGTATTATGACAAGAAACATCGTGTTGTGGAGTATGAAACTAGTGATATGGTTTTCTTAAAGGTCATTCCTGAGAAGTCTCATTTGATTCTTGGAAAGGATAGAAGATCGTCTCCATGATTTGCTGGGCCATTTAAAATTTTGAAGCGCATTGGTTCATTACCTTACAAATTGGAATTGCCTTCTCATGTTAAAGTGCATCCTGTATTTCATGTGAGTATGTTCCTAATGTGCATCATGTTTTACAAAACAACTCTATGTTGAAAGATGACGGACCATTGACTGTAGAACCAGACTTAGTACTAAATAGGCGTTTTACACATTTGAGAAATAGAGACATTGTGGAAGTTTTGGTTAAGTGGCAGAACTATCCAGTAGAGGATGCATCATGGGTTGATCTTAGTATTTTGCAAAGATAATTTTCCTCTCTTTAGACCAACTCTGAGGACAGAGTTAATTTTGATAAGGGGAGAATGTAATAGGACTAGTCTTTTGAAGTTCTTAAAGTCGAAAAGAATGTAGCAGGACATATCTTTCGTTAGCACGATTTGAAAGATTGTTGAATAGTCTATTAAATAGAGCTTATACGAATGAGTTGAGATATTAAGAGAGAACATATATTCCTTTTTTAAAATAATACACTAAAGACGGATTTGATAAAGATTAATGAATAACACATAGTCTGTCTATGAACAGTAAAATTGAGATTTTTATTAATATCAATGTTTTATATTTATGTGTTTTAGCTTAAAATGCATGGGTAGGCTTAAAATGAGTTGCAAAAGTAGTGGAGACCCAAAAATAGAGGTTTTATGAGTTGCGACCTAAAAGTTACGTTCTTAGCCAAACAGAGACGTTTATTGCAATTCTGTCCACGTTGCCTTGTAGACCAGATCTATTCCCGTCGTTTTGAGTACCTGGATTGCTCTGTTCTGAGTTTGTTTGTAGAAGTTATGATGAAACCAAGCAGAAAGCAGTAGCAGTCTAGTATACACAGAGACAGACAGACATACAACATCATACAGCTCTCCCTGCTATCAACCAAGAAGTGGATTGTTTCTTCATGGTAGAGTATTGCAATAGAGATTATGAAGGTATATAATTATGTTTTTCTACTTTGATTATCATGTTGAATTGGTTGCACGAGTATGTTCTTTTGACTATTTTGTAGGCGATGCAGAAATCAGTTTGTGAAACCGGATCTGTGCAAAGTGTCATGAAAAAAAAATCTAACCTTTATGGATCGCTTAGTGATCACGTTCTTATCTTATTCTCGCAGGTATACTTGGTGCGAAAATCGAGTTGATTGAACGCCTAAAAAGCGACTATTTTGAGAAGCCGCATGCTTTTTGAGGAAAAGAAGGATTAAAGAACGACGGATGGTGTGTTTGGGGATCATTCACAGATCTCCTCTTCTGCGAGTGCGAGTGCGAGTGAGACGCTGCATGCAAGCGAACTGAAGCTCGGGGGTGGTCGGGAGGTTCGAGCTCCGTACAACGGAGTGCGCCCCTATTCAATTGCTCCTCTGTTGTATCAAAACTCTACAAAGATTCATCAATACAAATATCTCTTTCTCTATCTTTTGCTGTCGATCTCTATTATTCTGTTCTCGTGACAATGGAGCTGATGTATGGTCAAAAGCCAGTGATGCCAATTGAAGATAATATCCCTACATGGAAGGTACTACTTTGCCAAGAAGGCCTTACCAGAGAAGATCTCCTTGCATTGCGTTATAAGGCCACTAGAAAAAGGACATAGATACATTGAGGTTGCAAAAGAGCGATTGAAAAATGCAATGTTGAAAAACAAAAACTACTTTGATAAGAGACATCCGCTCAGGAGATGTCATAAAATCTAATATCTGACCAACCCAAATGATTTTCTCATATTAAACTGATCACTTCATGTGGGAGAATAAACGGGAACAAGGGTTAAGATATAGATGTGCTTATAGATCTATTTCAGCACGGTGCCAATGGTAAAGGGGCCCAAATGAGAAAATCTCTATCAAAGAGCAAGGTTAACCAATGGAGCAAAAGACCTTAGGGTTGTACTCATTAAAGCCTCCAAAGGTATGTGTTAAAAGCCTTAAGACATAGTCTTTAAATTTTTACTCTTTAGTCGCTAAGGTCCAAGGAGGCACGGGGAAGCTTGCTTAAGCTAGGGCTATGCTTAAGCAGGGGGGTTTCTTGCTTACCCAGTTCAAAGTACTTGCTACTAATGAGGGGGCAAGCCCTACAAAGGAGGGAGGTGGATAGTATGTGAGCACCTCACCAACATTGACCCATAATCTCATGGGAGGAAAGGGACCACATGTCAAGTGTAGAGACACATTGCTCAAGCAAGTAGGGGTTGTGCTTAAGCAGGGGACGTGCTTAAGCAAGGGGGTTGGGGGAAACAAGGACACTTGTCAAGAGCCTACATACCTTGCCCCAAAGGGAGCCAAGCTCTCATTGGCTTAGAGGGCTACATGGCCCAATGAGCTTCAAAGGAAGCCTAGGAAAGGGGGTCGACCTAGCGCTCTCTCTCTCGCTCTCTCTTATCTGAGAATTCCACGAGCTCTCTCTCCCTCATTCTTTCCTTCACACACTCTTGTGAAAGCAAGGACTCCATCTCCTTCTCCATGCTTGAGAAGTTGAGTGCCTACTACCACAAGCTCTTGGCTATGGATGCAAATCCACACAAGAGAACCTTAATGCTTCCTTATCAATCTCTCTTATATCCATTAACACTATGCTAAGCTATGCTACAATAGCTATGAGTGATTATGTGCAAGGGGTTATTGCTTTCTCATAGAGCTACTTCTACTTCTCTCTTCTTCCTCACTCCCTGCCAACTCTCCTCACCTTTCATGGTTGTGAGGTCTTGGGATTGAGGCTGGGCATTTTCCAAGTTCATGCTAATAATGTTTATTGTTGTTATACTTGGTGAGTGAAGCTTAACATCTTCATCTCATCAAGAAGGTCTTAACACTAGGTTGGTAACCTAACAGGACATAAAAGTGTCCTTTCAGGGTTTTGAAAAAAACCTCCAAAACCATAGTAGATCCACTCATTTTGTAAAATCCTTTCATGAGGTTATAGTTCAAGGCCTACTACACATGTAAAAAATAAGAAACTTGTAAAATTTCTCATCTTTTGGTCACACCAAGCCTCCAAAGTTGATGGACTAGTACATTTTCATCAAAACAATCATTTCTTACATTTTGTTGCATAAAAATAAGATTAGGGATTTTTGTAGGAATTGAGATAAATTCTCTAGTTAGCTTCAATGGGTTGGTGATCAGAACATATGATTGGTTCTCACTCACTATTTTTTTTTTGGCCAAAAGAAATAGGTACAAAAAAGTTGAATTTTTACCATTCTGCAAACCTATCATCAAAGTTTCTATAGCCACACTCAATACAAATAATATATGCATGTTTTCTTAGTTCCCTATTGTCCTTTAGGTTCATAAGGAGCCATGGAGCATGTCAAAATAATAATACATCTCTTACCAAGGGGAATCTTGGGGACAAAGATGAAGTGTTAAATACAACAAACATGAAAAAACTGGGTTCAACATTATGAGTTGTAGAATCCCATAGAAACTATTCAATATCTAGCCAAATTTGATCCTTATGACTAGATATGGTTACTACCTACAAAATGCATGTAGTTGTCACAAGAAACTAACAATATTGAAAAAGCTATACTTTATATACTAGAATGTTTCGTTTTCTTCTATAATTGAAAAAATCAACCATCGTTGTCTACTATGCAAAATAGGGTATTAGGTGCCCCAAAACTCAAGGAATATTAGCTTTATGTCACAATATACGACATAGAAAATCAAAACTGCATTTGGATATCATGAAAGCCACCAAAAAAAACATAGAAGAGCTAAAATTTTCTAAAAAACAAGATTTGATAATTTGGTCATAACTTACAACTTTAACATTTATTGCTCCCTAGAAGAATCAGGACATGTTGAGGACTACTAAAGATAGTTCTCTAGCACTATAGACCTCACAAACATGAATTCTAGAGTGATATAGTTGCAAAAAGTTGAAAAAAGCCAAAAACAGGACCCGTTTTTTCACACAGTTTAGGTTGTGAAATGTTGTGCAAGGACAAGGTTAAAGATGGAATTGATATTCCAAAAAAATGTCGAGTTTTTTTCAGCTCATGAGACAACTTTCTAGACAGACAGCACCTCAAAATCAATTATGAAACTCTTGACGTAATTCAAGGAAAATGGTTACTTAACAGGACATAAAAGTGTCCCATTACCAACCTAGTGTTAAGGAACACAAATGATTGTATTGTAAACAAGTCTTCCATCATGGAAGAATCTCTAATACAAATTCCTATTGGAGGGGGGGAACTGGCTCCAACTAATCCGGTCCTCTATTGGCATCAATTTCTCTAAACTCTCACTCTCTTTTACAAGTATTGATCATGCCATGTTAATGAAGTAATGTGTTAGTGTTGCTTTCTCCATCCAAGCACTTTCTTTCTCACTATAAATCTATATACAAAAGAATGCTCAAGTAAATGCTCAATATGTTATTCACTTTCCGCTCCAACTCAAAGTTAAAATGCTAATTACATTACATTGGTATCAGAGCATTTGGTTTCTCTTTTCTTGCTTAATAAGAGAGGTCCTTGAGAAGCCTATAAATGGTTGATGTTGTTAATTATATTAGGGTAAGTGCAACTAGGATCTATTATCGATTTTTGTGAGCCCACTATGTGGGGTATGGTGCACACCTCGGGAGCTTTGTAATTAATAATAGATTCCTTTTAGAGTTGCCTACGGATTTACCATTATTGAGCCATAATAAGTGTGAAAGGAGCTAGCCCTTGGCAACTCTGCTATGTTAGATCTACTTCTCTACTCTCTATAATTAACCACTTTGAACCGTGGGTGTAGATACTTAAGAGACAATTTTCAAAGGCTAAGAGGAGTGGCAACTAAGGTTTTGAATTGCCAAACCATAGACTAAGTACATACATAGATTTTGTTAACATGGCTGACAATAATCAAGAGAGTAGAATGTACATTGATTGCTTTGATTTTGCACATGAAGGTGCTGATGATGATGCTTCCATGTTTGTGAATTATCTAATCACTAGGTTGCAGCAAGCTATGGGCAACCCTGCTTTGCAAGTCGAAGTTACTCAACAAATTCGTGCTTATGGAATTTCCCTTCCTCTCCAAGAGGAGAGAGAGCTTAGGAGGCCTCTTGAAGAGACCACCAAAAGAAGACTCTCTCCCATACGAGAGGAGGAATCCAAAGAGAAAGAAAGCAATGAAAATTTAAGTTCCTCTGAAGATGTGGCTCCACAAAGATAGCGGTCATGACAATTGCCTCTTCCTCCCAAGAGGAAAAGATCTACACACAGTCCTTCTCCTTGTCATTCTGAAAGAGAAGAGAGAAACAAAGGAAGAAAAGGTATAGGAGGAGGTCACCCTCTTCTCCTTCATCTTCAACTTCCTCCTCTTCCAATGAAATCTATGTATATTCTCCTAGACAATACAAGAGGGGAGGACATCAAAAATCATTCCTTGCATGGAGAAGGTCCCAAAAGTTAAAGAAGTTCAAGAAGGGAGGAAAGAGTATTTCTTTTCTCACTTATGATTCCACCTTTGGTGCTACTGACAAAGTGTTGGCCTTCATCCAGAAATTTGATGTGGCTTTTGGAGACGAGGGATTTACAAAGTCCTCCAAGCTACACCATGTAGCTATGCACTTTCAAAAAATAGCTCGTCAATGTTGGGCTAGCCTTCGTGGCAACGGCGAAGCCCCAAAGACATGGAAAACTCTACGAGTTTCCATCACGAAGCAATTCCTTGCAAGCGATGCATAAGACAAAGTGCTTACCAAATGGTGCAGCTTGAAGCTTCTCGCTTATGATTCTATCCATAAGTATGTAGAAAAGTTTTGGGATTTATATCTCAAGGCTATTGTCTTTCAAAAGATAGACTTTGCCAAGCAAAGGAAACTATTCTGTGCGGGATTACCTGAAGAGATGGCCGAATACATCAACTCTCAACGGCCTGGTACTATTAGCAAAGTAATCCATCACACCATGGTTGATTCACGTATCAATTTCCATCAAGGGGCTGAACGTAATGTCAAACCCATGGACAACAAAGGCAAAAATGATGCAAAGGGGAAGACCAATGCTCAAAATTCTTCTCAAGGCACTTCCAACAACAACAACAACATCAATCGGTCCAAGGAGAAGGGAGTTTACAAAGGTAAAAAAAAAAATTCTCCTGAAGAGCTTGAAACTTTTTGCAAGGACCATAAGTGTTTCAAGTGTGGGGAGCAAGGACACAGCTATCGTCCTTGCCCCAAGAAGAATACTCGCAATGAGACTCCTAGGGCTTCCACCATCGAAGCTCCAAAAGAGGATGCTCATTGCAAAGGCTCATCACTCTCTTGTGCCTGGGGAAAGGTAAGAGAGCATGATGCATTCTTCTTGTTTGACCCTGGCTCTACTCACAACTTCATATCAACGGAGTTGGCCACCAAGCTGGGCATTCAAGCTTTCAATATGGGAGATATGGTAACAGTTAAAGAAACTTTCAAGGGACAACAAGCCTTTGTTACTCCTTGATTGGGAAATTGAGGCTTCATGTCCAAAGATATGTCGACAAAGAAGACTTCTTCATCTCTCCTCTCCAACATGAGGATGCTATCCTAGGGGCACCATGGTTTGATCGCATGGCTACCAATATGAAGTTCCCTGAAAGGAGAATTTACATTTTTATAGATGCTAGTGAGCGTGGTCGCACTATTCTACTTGTGAATTCTCTTGCTTTTGGTAACTCAATGAAGATCTTAGTTTCTATGTATTTGATTTTTGTCAAAGAGTCTCCAAAAGATCCTAATGTTTCATCAAATGTAGATGATAGGAATCAAGAAGAGTTAGACTTGTCTAATTTTCTAAAAGGATTCCAAGATGTGTTCATCGATGATATCCCTATGGACTTACCTCCAAAATGAGGGGATGATGACCATCGTATTAATCTCCTTTTTCGAAGCTCATCACCTAAGAAGCCTCCTTATCGATTCTCACAAGCTCAACAAGAGGAGATCATGAGGTAAGTACAGGAAATGGTAGACAAAGGGGTGGTGAGGCCTAGTTCCTCTTCTTTTTGTTCTCGAGTTCTTTTAGTGCAAAAGAAAGACGGTACATACCGCATGCGTGTGGACTATCGAGCATTAAACCATATCACTATCAAAAACAGATTTCCCGTGCCTTGGGTAGAAGATATGTTTGATAAGGTACAAGGTTCTACCTACTTCAGTAGGATTGACCTTAAGAGTGGCTATCATCAAATAAGGATAGTCGATGAAGATATCTTAACGACCACGTTTCGCACAAAGTTTGGTCTTTATGAATATCTAGTCATGCCTTTTGGTTTGACTAATGCACCAGCTACATTCAATCGTCTAATGGAGAAAATTTTTAGACCATACCGCAAATTCATTGGAGTGTTCTTTGATGATGTCATCATCTACTCCAAGTCTTTGCGAGAACATAAGCAACATCTATAAGTGGTTTTTCAAGCATTGAGGGAGAATAAGCTTTTTCTCAACCAAAAGAAAAGCAAATTTTTCCTTCAAGAGATTCAATACCTAGGTCATATTATCTATCAAGATGGTATCCGTATGGATCCATCAAAGTTAGAGGTAATAAAAGCATGGCCTAACCCAAGGAATCTACATGAGCTAAGAAGCTTTATTGGTATGTACGCATACTATAGACGTTTCATAGCAAAGCTCTCTCAAATAGCAGGACCACTACATGACTTAACTAAGAAGAACGTTAAGTATGTATGGACTGTGAAAGAGCAAAATGCTTTTGATAAGCTCAAGGAGAATCTTACCTCCCGATCAGTCCTGATGCTTCGGCATCTCTCAAAACCATTTGAGGTCCAATGTGATGCTTGTGGTAATTTCCTTGGAGCAGTTTTGCTTCAAGAAGGGCATTACATAGCATATGAGAGCCGACAACTCAATACTGTGATGAACGAATCTTGGGCATTTATGAGAAAGAGATTTTAGCTGTTCTACATACCCTAGACACATTGAAGCACTAACTATTGGGGAATCCATTTATTCAGCAAACCGACCACCAAAGTCTCAAGTATTTCATGATGCAAACCAAGCTCTCCAACAAAAAAATGAGGTGGGAAAATTTTCTTTTCGAATTTAATTTTCATATTGCTCACATTGTTGTTAAGCACAATCAAGTGGACGATGCACTTTCACGACGACCAAAAGTTAATGCAGTGTCTATTGCTACTCACAATGACCTATCTTCTATGAGAGATGAATATGCTAATGACCCTGACTTTAGAGACATAATGTCAGCCCTTGCTTTGGGGAAGAAAGAGGAACCATTCACCTTCCAAGATGGTTATCTTCTCCACAGCAATAGGCTATGTGTTACACATTCCCTTCGTGAAAAAGTTATGTATGAATCCCATTCTCCTCCATATGCGGGGCATAGAGGTATTCAACCTACTCTCTGAGGAGTAGAGACATAATTCTATTGGCCTACCATGAAAGTGGACATACAAGAGTATGTTTCAAAATGTGTAGTATGCCAAAAGACCAAATATGATAGAGGGAAGCAACTTGGATTACTCCACCCATTGCCTATCCCAAATTCACCATGGGAGAGTATATCCATGGACTTCATCTTTGGATTACCCAAATATATCCATGGGAATACGGGAATATGGACAATAGCCGCCGACAGGTTTAGCAAACAAGCACACTTTATTTCTATCAACAAGACTATCAAGGCACACCAAATGGCAACTCTCTTCATATCACAGATTTTCAAACACCATGGATTACCCACATCCATTGTGTCAGATAGAGATCCTAGAATGACGAGTAATTTTTGGAAAGGTCTCTTTGAAAATCTAGGAAAAAGATTGAGCTTATCTTCGGTCTATCACCCACAAACGGATGGCCAAAGTGAGATAGCCAATCTTACGATACTCGATCTACTAAAGAATTATGTTACAGAAGTAGATCAACGCTCACAATGGGAAAAGTACTTACCACTTGTAGAGTATGCTTACAATAATACTATACATACTTCTATGGGAAAGGCACCTTTTGAGATCATTGAGGGAAGACCTAAAAGTCCCTTGCTACTGAAAGTACATGAGAAGATCTTTGCCGCTCATGAGTATAGCTGAGACCTACAAGAATCTTTTCAAAAGATTAAGGAGGCTATATCCATCTCTCAACAAAGGCAAAAAGCTGCTACTGATAAAGACAGAAGGACCTTAATGTTCAAAGAAAATGATTCGGTCTTACTCAAGTTTCCTAAGGCTCGATTAAGGCAAACGACGCGCAAAAATCCTACGGGCCATCAAAAGTATTATGCTAAGTTAGCAAAAAGACACTGTGGTCCTTTTTGAATCTTGAAGCCTATCAATGAGACGGCTTACCAACTCAAATTTCCCAACCATTGGCTCATACACAATGCTTTTCATGTGAGCCTACTTAAGCCCTACAAAGGAGAGCCACCAAGTGAACTAATCATTGAAGATCCACCCGAACTTGAAGACCAAGAAGAGGTGCTACAACCCGAAGCTATCCTTCGACATGAAGACAAGGTAAGATTATCCGGCAGTATCTTATTAAATTCAAAAATTATTGTTTTGAAGATGCTAGATGGATGCAAGGAATACAGCTTAAGGATAGTATGAACCTTGTCAATGATTACAATGCTACATTAGAGTAAGCAAATGTACAAATTTCTTTTAAATGACTCATGTTTTTGTCTTATAAGACTAACTATCTTTTTATTGTGCACAAATTTAAATAGTATACATACTTAGAGTCATGTTTGTGAGGATGAGGTCTCTCCAAGTAGAATTTGTCACTCTACTTTGGGAGAATGAAATGGACTAAAGAGTAGACATGCTTGCGGTAGCTATGTCTCCAAAGCACCAAATGGATTAGTCATCCATCTTGGAAAGATGTCGTAGGGTAAAAAGGGATCCTCTACCCGCTAAGTAACATTGACTAATGACTACGACTTTATCTCTTCTACCTCATAGTCGAGGAAGACTATGATTTCAAGAGCGAGGTAATGTCATAAAATCTAATATCTAACCAACTCAATTGATTTTCTCATATGAAACTGATCACTTAATGTGGGAGAATAAACGAGAACAAGGGTTAAGATAAAGATGTGCTTATATATCTATTTTAGCACAGGGCCAATGGTAAAGGGGCCCAAATGAGAAAAGGTCTATCAAAGAGCAAGGAGAAAAAGACCTCAGGGTTGTCTTCATTAAAGCCTCCAAAGGTAAGTGTTAAAAGCCTTAAGACATAGTCTTTAAATTTGTACTCTTTAGTCACTAAGGTCCGAGCAGGCAAGGGGGTAGCTTGCTTAAGCTAGGGCTGTGCTTAAGCAGGGGGCCTGCCTCCTTACCAAGTTCAAAGTACTTGCTGCTAATGAGGGGGCAAGCCCTACAAAAGAGGAAGGTGGATAGTATGTGAGAACCTCACCAATGACCCATAATCTCATGGGAGGAAAGGGGCCACATGTGAAGTGTAGAGACACATTTCTCAAGCAAGTAGGGGCTGTGCTTAAGCAGGGGCTATGATTAAGCAAGGGGGGTGCTAGCTTAGCCTCACAAGGGGAAAGAAGGACACTTGTCAAGAGGCTACACACCTTGCCTTAGAGGGATATATGGCCAAATGAGCTTCAAAGGAAGCCTACGAAAGGGGGTCAACCTAGCTAGCTCTCTCTCTCTCTCTCTCTCTCTCTCTCTCTCTCTCTCTTTCTTTCTCTCTCATTTGAGCATCCCACGAGCTCTCTCTCCCTCATTCCTTCCTTCACACACTCTTGTGAAGCAAGGATTCCATCTCCTTCTCCAATCTTGGGAAGTTGAGAGCCTACTATCACAAGCTCTTGGCTATGGATGCAAATACACACAAGAGAATGGTTATGCTTGCTTATCAATCTCTCTACTCTCCATTAGCACTATGCTAAGCTATGCTACAAGAGATATGAGTGATTATGTGCAAGGGGTTATTGCTTTCTCGTAGAGCTACTTATGTAATAGGCATGGCTGCCTATTACGAGACTGTATGGTGTGCTACCCCTTGACCCCGTCCTCCTGCTTGACCTTGCATAGGCATCTCTGATGCATGGAGTGCTACACTAGAGTCTGCATGGCAAGAAACCCCGCAAGGCGCATCTGAACCAAGGTCCAAAATCATGAAAAACACCGCAAAATTAACCTCTCCATTTGGCACCGCATTGCAGCCCTAGACACCACACTGCACTGTACAGCAAGCACACACGCTGGAGGTTCTTATATGACTCTTGTTCATAATCAACCACCATCACTGTCACCGTCACCTTGAATGCACTTGCCACATGCCATAATGCCTGCTGACCACACAGATGCACCATTGCTTTTGTTGCTTGTAATTAGGATGCACGCTCGGCCAACCGCCATCCTACTGCTCTCGTTTGCACAAAAGGTCAGTGTTGCTCATTGATCAGACCTGCCTCCTGCTTCAACCTTCACCAATTGACTGACAAGCCTCTGTGAATGTGTCACTACACCTTGCAAGGGCATCTTAACCTGTATCGATCATCAATTTTATTTTATTTTTCAATCTGGTCCATTTCCTTCTGCTCATTTCACAACACAAGGTCCTCCCCCCCCTTTGGCATTTTCGCGGCTATGGCTTGGTTCTCTCTCCTCTGCAAACGGCAGCCTGCAAGGAGACTCTTCATTCTCTACCTGCAAGGTTTCTTTTCACGTTTCCTAGTGGCTCCGCTCTCCAACACGGGATGCCTTGCTGCAACCGTAGCCTGCCAGTATGGCGACCTCTCATCTCAGTCCCTCCTGCCACATGGTGGTTCCCCGGCTCTCCATCTCCTGCAATGCTGAACCAATGCGTACCTCCTTTCATACACAATGAGGTCATGGACTCATTCTCTGAATGGCATGCAACCAATGACGTTACCCCCCGATCTCATGCACTACCTCGCGCTTATCAGTGGCACCCTTATCAGCATGTACTTCTCAAAAGGGGCCACAACCACCTTTGCCTCCACAGCAGATCTGGGTCGCCATTTTTCCTAGTCAGAGCGCTCACAGACTTCATCGCCCTCATAGTAGGTCACGAGAAAGAATCCCGTGGTCGCCAAGTGTAATAGGCATGGCTGCCTATTACGAGACTGTGCTCACAAAAATGCAAGAGAGAGGAGCACCGCACAACATTAGAGAGAGAGAATGAGAGAGAGAGATAGATGTTCACGTCTGCAGACAGCCATAACTGATTAGATTGGTTATTGTGAATGAATACAAAGTTCACAAGAGGCCCTTCATATTGGTTATCAATGACTCCTCGCTCCTCATGACAGATGCCTCTTGGCATCCCCCCATTCCTAGGTAAGGTTTGCACCATACGGCCAAGCATCCTAACAGCTAACAACTTCTACTTCTCTCTTCTTCCTCACTCCTTGCCATCTCTCCTCACCTTTCATGGTGTTTGAGGTCTTGGGATTGAGGCTGGGCATTTTCCAAGTTCATGCTAATCATGTTTATTATTTTTATACTTGTTGAGTGAAGCTTACCATCTTCATCTCATCAAGAAGGTCTCAAGGAACACAAATAGTTGTATTGTAAACAAGTCCTTTGTCATGGAAGAAACTGTAATAGAGATGCCTATTGGAGGGGGGGGCGGCTCCAACTAATCCGGTCCACTATTGGTGTCAATTTCTCTAAACTCTCACTCTCTTCTACAAGTATTGATCATGACATGTTAATTAAGTAATGTGTTAGTGTTTCTCTCTCCATCCAAGTACTTTCTTTCTGATTATAAATCTATACTCAAAAGAATGCTCAAGAAAATGCTCAATATGTTATTCACTTTCCGCTCCAACTCAAGTTAAAAGGCTATTTCCATTACAGGAGAAAAGAAGTTGTTGATAAAGATAACTAGGTTTTAGTGTATGATATTAGCCTTGATAACTAGGACACAATCATGTGTATGTTCTCAAAAAGATGGTTTGGAAAGTATCTTGTAAAGAATGTGCATGAAAATGCTACCTACAGCTTGTCTAAACTAGACAACACAAAAGTAAAGGCTCCCATTGCAGGGAAATATTTAAGAGAAGAGAAGAGAGTTCTCTAGAAGATACTGAGGAAGAAAAAGAGAAAAGCATAGGTGAATATCAAAGTGAAGATGAAGCGTTGGAATATAGCAATAAAGATTAAATCATGGAAAATCTACAAGGGAATTGAAGCTGTAGAAAAATCAAATGTGGCACATGTTAGAGAATGTGCAGATCTAGAGAGGGGTCAGTGGCACGTACATAGTGGGAACGAATGCTGAAGGAATCAAATCCTAGTGAGACACAAGCTTACCATGAGGTGAAATTTGGACTCATAAAGGGGCCCTTTAAGGCCCTTTGACTATACCTCTATCTACTAAAACGGGTGCATGGATAAAGTTTTGCAAACAAACTCCAAATTTGGCAGAGGTTTGACAATTAGAATGTTCTCTTCAAGCTCTAGCTAATGATAATAGCACACCATGAGATTCCTCATATTTTAGAAGATTCTTTTTTTGATTCACCTATGATGTGACAACTCTGTCAGAATCTAAGTGAATCAAAAAAGAATCTTCTAAAATATGAGAAATCTCATGGCGTGCTATATATCAGTAGAAAGATCTTGAAGAAGACATTCTAATTGTCAAACCTCCACGAACTTTGGAGTTTGTTTGCAAAACTTTATCCATGCGCCCATTTTGGTAGAGAGAGGTAAAGTCAAACTCCTTAAAGGGCCCCTTTGTGAGTCCAAATTTCACCTAATGATAATTTTCAAAGATACTCCTCATTTAATGCATTATTGCAAGGATTTTTACAAAACTTTGTCAAGGAGAATGTCATGCTTTCATATTGCATGAGGTGTCCATTGGAATCAAATAAAAGTATAGGCAAAGGGGACCACAAAAGGACTTTTTATGCCAACAAGATACCCTATTTTGATGATTTTTTTACACAAGATTCCAATTTACATTAGAGAAAATATATAAATTGGGGGTCGTTGTTTATGAGCTGGATTTTTTAACCCTATTTTTTTTCTTTTTTAGAGCCATGGCTGAGGAGGTATGATCAAAATGGTGGACCTTCGTCTGCCCACATCATGTAGGGACAACCCATTTCAAACTTTGCAAGTTCCTGATCACATTGACTCTTATCTTTCTTGTGTAACCCTTGGGGGTTCCTTTCACCTATAAACGGGGACTTAGTCTTCCTTGAAAACCATTCATCAGAGAGTGAGAGGATTAATGCCTAATTGTATTTAGCCATAAACATAACCCTAAGCCTATGCTTCCTTCTTGAGAAAGACTAGAAAATCTTGTAAGGAATCTTTGGAATATCAACTCTAACTTGAACTTGGTGCATCAATCAAGGTTTGAAGTATTCCCTCTTCTTCTCTCCCCATCAAAATGTAAATTAACTCTCGAAGGATTTGTCAAGTAAGATGTGTTTTGCTTTGATGTTTTGTTGGTTTCTTGTGGTTTTCTATTTCATCTCTAATCCAATCTATATCTCTATCTTTATCTCCTTCTTTAACCAAATCTATGTATCTCTCTCTTACATTCTTTTTTAATCTATCTCTCCAAATATCCTGCTCCATAATCACCTATCTTTCTCTACATAAGCCTCTACCTCTATATCTAGCTATCATCCATAACCAAATACTTTTCTATATACTTATATTATCTTAAATGAATAACCACATGATGCAAACTTTCACTCTTTCCATAATGTTCAATCTCTTAGGGTTAATGTGTGTTTAAATAAAAAAATTCACTTCCAACAAAGAACTGTATTTCATTTTGAACCTAAAAGACTACAAGAAATTTTTCTCTCTTTACTCACCATTATTCTACCACTCCTAGATTATTCTAACTCATTCGATGTGCATATATTTATTCTTCTCTAGAGGGTGAGTCTTGAATGATTATAAACCCTGAAGACTTATATACACAACTCATTCCAGTTGCTAGGCCAAATATATACATCTTTGTGAGTACAAAATTATAGTTTCAAAGAACAATTTGGGGTTTGTTTGAAAGACAAATATTAGCCGCTATAAATGCATCAGTAATCTCTTTTGTCCTACTCTTGAGTAGATATGATCAAATCTTGAATGTTTTCATCTTTGTTTTATTTTAAGAGTTCTATGCGTACATGAGAGGGTAAGAGAGAGGCTTCTATGATTGCACTTTAAGTATTCACCACCAAACACCATACTTCATGGAGTGAATCCTTTGCTTCCTCCTCACAAGATCTCATAGCCAGAGGTCCAATACCTTCCTAGCAAGCATGCCAACTTCTCTACAATGCTGTTCTTTTACTACTTTTTAATGATAAAGTAAGATTATGTTACTCTTGAGATAAACAATAGATGAGATAGAAAGATTATCCTTATACATAGATATGCGTATGTACATTATGGGAAATATACTATGCATCTAAAAAGTCACAACAAAACTCTTATATCATTCATTCCCTCTATGTACTGAGGCGGTCCGGGGTGGGCAACAAGAAGAGCGGCTTCTAAACACCCTTCGAGGCTCCCGTGCTACTCAATTGGGGCTGGGGCAAGCAGAATCAAAGACAACAACAACCCATATCCAAAAACCAAACAAGAAACGGGGCACCACCTAGTTGTAGATGCAAACTAGGATGCACGCGATATCTCCATGTACTCAAATACACAAAGAGAGGGGAATGCAATATATCCACACACACCAAACACAAATATTCACCACAGCAGAGAGAGGTAAAGAGCACAAATCAACTTGAGCAACATAGTCTTAGCCTTAAAGACTAGATGCACATAAAGCTTGGTGAGAAACAGAGAGACAACAAAAAACTTGACCTTGTTGCCAATACAAAAATTGTCTTAGGGTCACGAGAGCCCTCTCATCGAGCACCCTCTTACAATTGACTTTTTAGGCAAACAATTCAACAAGCCCGCAAACCACCAAGCTTGCAATGGCACAAAAAACTTCAAAAACAATATACCTTCAATCACCTGATGAGACAACTTATCAAGTCAATTTGGAGAGAGGAGTCGTAGTTGGTGCATACGATTGCACCCAAAACTATAAATCTTATTTTTGCACAAGAGTAGGCTATAAGTGTGATGAAGAGTATGGCATCACTCCACTCCTCTAGATGGCATAACCAAATTCAAGCTTCTCCATGCACCTATGTGTAGTGATGGAATAGAGCACTCACAATGCACACACTCTACACAACTAAGCTTGAAAAGTAGTGTGTTATTTGTGGAGAATGGTGTGGTGTAGTGTGATTATGTGTTGATTTACAAAGGAGAGAAGGGTTTTATTTATAGGTTTTAGAAGCCCCGATTAGGATTAGACCTAATCAAGTTTATTTGAAGAAATCAAAGATTATGCATATTTCTATTTTTAAATAAGGGTGGGTCTCTCTTATCCTTTGAGTCACATGGATGTGTTCTCAAGGGAAGAGAATTATTGAGGATGAAAGGAGAGAGGATTGAGTGAATAATTTTGGAGTGCCTACTCTAATAGATAGTAGAGGGTGCATTTTTACAATAAGGTTAGTGGTTAGTATGCATCACTAACCTTAGTATGAATCACTACAAAATATTTAGAAAACCATTCACCAAATGGTGAGATATATGATGAGCAAAGTTAGAAAAGGGATAAGCTTGTAAAGAGAGGTTGAAGCTTTGGAGAAGTTGACATTCACCTCTTTAAATCACTGGTAGAAAATGCGGTCCGCATGGCAAAGTTGCGCTGTGAGCGGGATAGAACACACATAACGCCTCTATAATGACCCGACACAACTCTTGGGATGATACACACACACACACTATGGGGCACCACTCGGCTTACAAAACCCACCTGGCTGAGACAGGGAACACACCTATGGAGTGAGAGGAGAGAGAGATATATACACACACACACTATGGGGCACCACTCGGCTTACACAACCCACCTGGCCGAGACAGGGAACACACCTATGGAGTGAGAGGAGAGAGACTACCCATTTACCCACCCCACACAAAGACACACACACACACACCCAAAACCCTCAGCTGAAAAGAGGAGAATTTCTTATGTTTAGATACAATTGAGCTTGGGCCAACACCAATGGGGCATATAGCTCACACAATATGGGTAAAGTATATCAGATACAATCACAAATTGGAGCAGAAGCTTTGCTCATAGGAGAAACTTACACAACCAAATAAGTAGAAAAATAGTGAGGAATTGGGCAAAATGGACAGCGCCATCGCGTCCACAATGGCCCAAAACCCCAGTCTACAATGTCAAAGTGCTCAAATCTAACCTCGGATGAGTAGTTTATGGCCAAAACAGGCTCCAAAAATAGCAAAAACACAGTTGCGGGTGTTCCTCCTCTTCTCTCCACGTTTTTTCTGATCTTCTCTCAAGTTTTTCAGTTCCCACACTTGGCTTTATTACTTGGGAACCCTTGGCCTTTTAGCTGACCTCAAACGTACCCCAAACAGGCCAAAAAGTGGCCTTGGAGTGCATAGTTGTCACCCTACTGCATCCATCCGCACATCCGACCCTACTGCATCCATCCGCACATCCGACCCTACTGCATCCATCCGCACATCCGGCACTTAACTTTTTCCAATAATGCATCCCGCCACCACGTGAAATGGCCCCAAAAGGTGGTCCTTATGATGACCATTTTGCATAATTATCACAAGAAAACACACACGTTGTGTCCGTACTTATCCACGTGCAAATATTGACCTCATTCAACCTCCTGACGCCACTAGATTCCATCTGACACACCTGCTTACCTCATGTTGTTGGCCTGCGGATAGCTTCCTCGATCATTTTTATGCGCTACCAACTCCTCATTATTATAGAGAAAACACACTGATAGTGGTGATAGTGAAAATCGATGCGCTATGTACATGTTGTTCTACTTGTACACATCTGAGTCCCACGTAACCACCTGGCTCTGGAAAATGGACAATTCTTTATTTGATGCACCATGCATGTGTATGTACATATGCACAATCTCTTCTTCCAAAAAACTCCTGACATAATTTGCCCATCCCCTAGACTACTAGATCATTCATGATCAGCAGTAGCAAAAGGAGATATTCATTCCACCTGGATCCCACACAAAAACACTTTGCATTCCCTCCATCAAAAGCTTACTCAAGGTTCAACCTGGCTCCCAAGGAAAACCTGTAGAGATGCCATATATCAACTTTGCATCAAGAAAAACATCAATTACTTTGGCATAGACCTGCATGTGCAAATATATCTCCTTCTCCATAGCTAAGAGGTCTCTAATGATCATTTGTGTCATCAATTCCTGCTTCTTTGACAATTCAACCTTGGTTTGCATCAGCCTTTCAATCACTTCATAAGGCCCTTCACTTTCATCTTCAACTTCATTCAAAAATGCAACTAAAACAAACTCCAGGATTTCTTTATCCATCAAAAGAAATGCAACATCAACATCCTCATCGCTGCTGGTAGTGTTATCACTGTCCTCATCAGTCACTGTGGAATAGTCTTCATCACTAGACTCATCCTCATCTTCATAAAGCTCCTCCAATCATTTCCTTGAGTCCATATTATATAGCTTCTTGGCCATCAACCACCGTCTTTGCATCATATGCCTCCACTTCTAAGCTCTTTACAACACCCAAACATTTTACTTTCTGATGGTTTTTCAATCTGATCTGAAAGCTTGACACCCCAGACACTGTAAGACCCATCTTCTCAACGCGTGAGTGTGTTATGACGCATATTTGGGCTCCACCATCCACATAACCTTGTCCCATATTTTTTCTTTTGTGCCACACATCTACTATTGGACAGATGTCTGGTAGCTCATCCATCACCAACACCTTCACTGAACCTCTCTCTGGCTCTTTCTCCATTGGGTTAACCATCCTCTTCCACTGTCACTCTATCTTAGGCATCATCTCTATAAGCTGCCCAAAAGTAACATCTGCTTTCCTGCTTGTCAAATCCTTCTTCAAGTCATAATTTAATTGCCCATCCGCTAGTGGAAAATCTAAGACATCCTCGACTTCATGACTCTTTCGCTTCTTCTTACTAGGACGTGGGGCACTTCTTCCTTCCTTGTCCTCTGTGGTCCTCTTCCCAATAGTCATCAGTAATGTATCCTCTAGCTTTGATGCCTTCTCTAAGGTGACTACACTTATCACTTTTGTCTTTCCCTTTTCCTATCCATTGGTTCCTTCTTCTCCTTTAATTTCGATGCCATAATCATTTGACCTAGTTAGAACCTGTCTTGGCAATGGATACATGTCTCCCCCCATCCTTAGTGGCTTATCACATTGCGGGCTGATGTGGCCCAACTCTCCGCAATAATAACATGTGGGTGTCTGCCTCTAGAACCCACCATTGCTTTGTCCAACACCATTCCTAGGTCTTTCTTCACCTCCTGGCTGATTTGCAAACCTCCTTCGACCTCAATTATTTCCCACTTGACCAAGCATATTTAGGCTGAGATTCTTCATTAAATCTACCACTTGCCTCATGTCTTGCCTTAGCCCATCATCGTGCACTGCTGTAGTGACCACTTCTGGCATACCCTGAGGAGTAACAAAAACCACTGGTTCATGATAAACCCTTGGCATGCGACCTTGTAAAGAGTCCATAGGCTGAAATTTAGACCTCATGGGCAAAGACTCCACCCCTAACTGACTCATTTTTCTCAGCTTCCACTCTTTGTTCCTTGCCACCTCCAATGCATCTTCATATGTCCTACGCTTCTTTAGCTCCACTCAACCAACGTATATTCTCCCAAACACCAGCCACGAACCTGTCCTTCTTGATCATGTCATGTGGGGGTACTTGTGGTGCTAAAGGCCTTGCACATCCACTCCCACACCAATGAAAACTTATGTATGTACACATTGTAACAAGACTTGATTTCGAGGTGTTTTAGTAATAAATTTTGTTTTCTAGGAAGTTTTTGTCATTTTAAAGTTAGTCCACTGTGTAGAAGGATGTGTGGATTGTTTTCGTCCGATAAAATTTTTTTGATCCGGAAGGCACTTTCTGGGGCATTTTTGAAGGCGTTAACGTGAGATTTTGAAAAAGTGATGTATGAAGCGATTGAAGCCTGCGTTATAAGGAACAACTTTGGTTCTTTGAGTCTTTAGAGATTTTGATGTTTTGATGCTCGTTGAAGGCCAAAGATTAAGAAAAAAGTTGGATTTGCTGTTTTTGCATCGTTTTTGTAGAAAATGCTGTTTTGCAGGTTGATTTTCAGCAAATCGGAGCAGGCTATGGAAATTTTCCATCACATAGCTGTCGAAGAGCGCAGCGAGGGCAACAAGATTGTATGAGACGGACTTGGGCTGTTTTGGCTCCGTTTGGGAGTTATGTTCAGTTGAAGACAGCTGAAAAATTGTGGACTTAAAAAAAAACTAACCTCTATGGATTGCTTCGCGATCACGTTTTTTTACCTTGTTCTCGCAGGTATATTGGCGCGCAAGTCGAGTCGACCGAACGCCAAAAATAGAAAAGCGCCTATTTTAAGAGGTCGCAGGCTTTCGGAGGAGAAGAGAAGGACGGGTGGTGCGTTTTGGGGGGATTCACCATTCTCTCTTCTGCGAGTGCGAGTGAGAGTGCGAGTGCGAGTGCGAGTGCGAGTGAGACGCTGCATGCAAGCGAATTGAAGCTCGGGGGTGGTCTGGAGGTTCGAGCTCTGTACAACGGAGTGCGCCCATATATATATTCAATTGCTCCTCTGTTGTATCAAACACTATCAATACAAAGATTTCTTCCTCTATTTTGCTGTCTATCTCTATTATTCGGTTCCCGTGACAAACACTATCATGTAAGGCTAGCCTCATGAAATCATTGTGGCTACCAAGGGCATAGAACCACACCTGTAAGTTTGAGCCTCAAGTGCATATGCTATTGTATGGCTAGCATCTAAGAGGAGGGCCTCATGATATCCTTGTGGCTACCAAGGGCACGAGAATCAAACTTAAAGGGCATGGAACAACACCTTTAAGCTCAAACTTAAGTTTGAGCCTCATTGACATATGCTAGTGTAGCACTAGGGTGCAAGGCTAGCCTCATGACACCCTTGTGGCTACCAAAGGCAAGAGAATAACCTTCATATGCTAGTGTATCACTATCATGCAAGGCTAACCTTATGGCATCCTTGTGGCTATCAAGGGCATAGAACAACATCTTTATGCTCAAACTACATATGCTAGTGTGTCAGTAGCATCTAAGGCTGGACTCAAGGCATTCTTATGGCTACAAAGGGCATATAGAACATCACCTTCAAGCTCAAATATAATTTTGAGTTTCCACTCCATATGCTATTGTAGCACTATCATGCAAGGCTAGCCTCATGAGTCATGACATCCTTCTGGCTACCAAGGGCATAAAGCTTCACTTTTAAGCTCAAACTCAAGTTGGAGCCTCGCCTGCATATGCTACTGTAGAACTATCTTGCAAGGATACCCTTCTGGCATACTTGTGGCTAGCAAGGGCATAACACAACACCTATTGGCTCAAACTTAAGTTTGAGCCTTGATTGCACATGCTAGTTTATTATGTATTGTTTAAATTTAAACCCGTTCTTCTTGTTTAGTTTTCAAAATTGTTTTTTTATTTTAGGAATGCATGCTGTCAATGTACCAACTATACTAGAGCAGGGTGCCCAATTCTTCACACATGATGCTCTTGGAATGCTTCAAAAATAAAGGTTAATAAGACATTTGAATTAACAAAAGAAGGAGTGAGGTGGTTTCTGATACCTACGATATGGATGCAAACTACAAAGGTGACATACATCTGAATTTGATGCAAGGTGATAGGAAATATGGAGAAATGGGGATTTTTGTGGGTGTCAAAGATGATGTGGATGCAATATCAATTCCATGATTGCATGTAATGTACTACTTGTGTTGAAGAGACCACAAAGGCAAACAGGTTTTGTTTATCATTGGTGGGAGTTTTGAATGGTAGAAAACTAGGAAAAGAAAATTCTATTGTAAAGTTAGGATTGAAGATCTCCAACTTTACTAATCAAGAATGCTCATGTGTGGATTATGTGGATGACCTAGTGAAGGCACTGAAACATGCAAAGCGGGCCTTGAGCTTACCATCAAAGGTTGTATATGGAAAGAAATAAATAGGGGAAATTTGTGGATAAGACAAGGAAATCCATAGTAGGATTGCACATACAACATCAAGAGATGTTGGTTCTTGACTTGGTTGAATTAATATTTCATTCAAGAACCAAGTAAAAAATGTTACATTTTGATGTTACCAAGTGAAAATCCATTGATCCATCTACCAAATTTTCCCTTCACAAACTTGCCAAAGAGGATGTTCACAATGTTATACTATTGGATCATCTCTATATATCACTCCATTAGTGTTGCAAAATGTTTGCACGGACAAAGAAGTTGCGAAGGTTACCCTCAATTGCTTCAACAATTCAAATATTGATGATTAAAGATTATTCTCAATTGCCCACCAAAGATATCTCATGTCAATCTATCTATTGCAAAGTCAATGCAAAAGGATCCATTTCTTGACCAACAACTGATGCAACTATTAGCACAATGGAAGGCAAATGGCCATCCTTCTAAACCACCACCTGATGTCAAACCAAACCACGAAGGACTTTGAATCTTGGAAGGTACTTGTTCAATTCTTTGAAAATATGAATCAGCAATATGTACTTGTAAGAAGGAGTGTAACAAAGGCTCAAGCATGCCCTCCATGAGCTCATTTAGAACTTCAAAGTGGGGCTTGAGCTTAAGCTTGAGCCTCACTTGTATACGAGGCTCTAACACTATCAAGCGAGGCTCGAACTGAAGTTTGAGCCTCACTGAGATATGCCCGTGTATTTTGGACTTTGCATAGATGTATGTGAGAATATCAACAAGAAAATCAATTTTGAGGCTTGACCCTAACTTTTAGCCTCAACTTCACAAGTTCATGTACTTAAAGGAAGCTAAGATAAATCATAGCATGCCTTGTCATAATGAATGTTGGAATTTGCAATTTTGTAGGACTTTGAAGCACATAGTTCAAAAGGGATTTTTCAAAACCAATTTTCATTTGCTTTTATGTGATGAGGATGTATGAAAATATTGGGTCAAGATCTTGAAACAATATGCTCAAGGATTTCTACCAAATACAAAGGTAGAAACCATTGAGGAAGGTTCCGATGAAAATCATAAATTTCTAATTATGAAGGGTGGATAAATTCGACAAGTGCAATAATGCTAGTAGGGTGCTCATAACCTTTAGGATGTGTCATATGAATTTATTCATTCAAAGTCATTATTGGAAAAAGAATTCTTATAACCTTTAGGACATGTCATATGATTTTCTACATAGTGTAAAAAATTTGGTTGGTTATAACCCTCAGGATGTATCATATGAGTTTCCTCCTAGCACTTACATTATTCAGCCTTGAGAGAAGTGAAGTTCTTGAACTAAAAAATGGAAGCCTAGACAAAACCATCTTGCTAAATAAGGGCGAGCATACCCCTCAGAGAATGGACATGGATGAGATGGCTTGGAAGCTAAAAATAGATCAAGTTGAAAGAAACAATACTCTCATTATTTTTTTATCTAACAAGGTAAAAGTTATCCTTGAAATAATTTTGTGATAAGTACGAGATGATAGAGCATGAGGACAATCAAATGAGGAGATATAGCCAGTACTATGCCAAGAACTCCCTCAACAGAGCAAACAAGACTCCATCACTTTCAAAACGTTTAGTAACTCTCTTCAATCACCATTTATAGAGCTAATATGGGAATAATTTCTTGGAAAATCAAGGGGGTGGGCTTTGATATGAGGGAGATCAAAGAATTTTGTAATGTAGAGCATGTACCGTTTTAATTGGTAGTCTTGGATTTGCATGGTATGAAAAAGCATCTCTTTACAAAATATTCTTGCAAACTTGGCATTCAATCTAAACACATTGAATGCACAATATGAATATGTGTTAGTCTTTTTCATTGATTTCATCAATATCAAAATGTTTGTGGAAAGGATTTCTAGCTAGTCAACTAAGGTCCATATTGAATATGCAAACAACAAGAGATTGCTCTTTGATGGATGGAAATGTGGAGATTTAAATGGTTGCTCTTTTCTTTTCAAGGTTGTACAATTGAGGTGATTAAATAGGCTCTTACAAAAAGAGTCTTTTTCTCAGACTCTAGTGTAAGAATCAAGAGTTTATTGATAAAAGCTTCATTGATGGCCTTATTACATGGTTTTGTCCTAACCAAAGCCACATTTAATTTAGTTTTTTTGTGGTGGAGTTGTGTTGGAGAAAATATTTTAAAGAAGAAAAGGTCCATTGGTCTATGTAAAGATGATTTTGAAGAAATGGAGTTAGCATCTCAATGAGCGTTGTTCATTTGGAGAGTGATTTGTTCTTGCGACGGTGGTGTGGAGAAAGTCAAGAATCACTTGTAAGACAAACAAGGGAGTTGGATGATGTAGAAAAAGTAGATCTCATAGCCATCTTGACATCAACAAGCAACAAAGAACTGGAGATTATGGTGATGAAAATGAAGACAATGATAAAATATAGACAATACTGATCATAGCAACGTCAAAGAAGCTTTAGATTTTGACCATGCGGGGAGGGGTGGCGGGGGGGGTGACAATGTTGGAGAAATTAGTTCAATTGTGGAGACTGAGTGTGCAAAAGACAATGTTAGAGTTAATGAGGATCGTGGTGTAGGTGATGAGGATGCACAAGAGGATGAAAGAGCCCGTCAAAACATTGTAGCTAATGAAAAAGGTGGAAATGCTTTTGAGAGTATTTGTAATACCATGTTTAGTGATGCATGTTATTCTCATGCACCAACAAACTCTCAAAGTGTGAAAGGTAGAAAAGTGCATTGAATTGATCAATTGTGAAACTTAGGGTCCTTGAAAGACTATTTTAGTTAAACTATCTTGTGCCTTTCTCTAAAGGAATTTTGTAGATATATTTGTACAATATTTTGTGATTTTTTAAATGTGGTGATATTATTTGAAGAGTTTTTTTTTCTAAGATTTTATCTTGCAATCATTTTTTATGAGGTGTCATCTATCCACATCTACCATTAACACAAATGGGAGGATCAAACTTGAGTTTGAGCCTCATTAGTTAGGGTAAAGTTATCACAAATCATGTATTTTCACATCTATCCACATCTACCATTAACACAAATGGGAGGATCAAACTTGAGTTTGAGCCTCATTAATTAGGGTAAAGTTATCACAAATCATGTATTTTCTATTTAGAGTGCCATCCATAGATCATGGCTAGATTAATGATGTAGCTATTATAGAAATATATTAAGGGCTAAATTTTTTGGTTTTGGTGAGACAAGAATAACATTATCAAACACCATTGAGGCTCAAACATAAGTTCAAGCCTAACCAAGACAGCTAGTAAAACATTAGTGTATATGCCTCAACCATTAAAGTCCTTGTCATGGACTCCTAGCCAAGAAGTTCCAAGTGGCGTTCAAAATTCCATTTTCTAGTGTAGCCACTTGCATATGTTAGGTGAGACTCATAATCTCTTTGTAAATAACAAGGGATTGACATTTGATTTGTAGACTCAAACTTAAGTCTTATCCTTGCCTCCATATATTAGTGTAACACCACTATGTGAGGCTAGCCTCATGAGCATTGTAACAAAAAAGTATTATAAATAACAAAAAAAAAATAGATTATGAAGAATAAGGGATTATACCTTGAAAATATCATAAATCAGAGGTTTAATAAATAGGCCTCTTGACATAGTATTTTATTGGAGCAATGAATGAGAAATCGCAACGTTTGAGGAAGTATTTGTGGCCATCGAGCCTTTTGATAGAGTATTTCTAATGGAATTTTATCTTTTTCCCATTTTTAGTCATTGGGCCTCTTGACATAGTATTTTTTATGGAATTTTATCTTTTTCTCATTTGCAGTCATTGAGCCGCTTGACATATGTTTCGTACGGAATTTTATCTTTTCTAAGGATGAGTTGTAAAATACTTGGATATCATGTTAATATGCCAATTGGATTTTATTTCATATCTTGGTGTTTCTAAACACCACACTCTTTTGAGGTCCTTCAATTCTGAAAATCATTTTTTAGTATTCTAAAGTGTTTTTGGTGTTGATAAAGCCAAAGCTTTAACTTGAATGTCTCAAAACTGAGCTATTGATTTACATCACTTTTTTCACATGAGGAATGCTGTAAAATAAAAATAAAGTTTAGTGCCATGCTTTTGATGTCCCTACAACTGATGTCTGTACCTATGTCTTTAGATACACACACCCTTATAGATATGTACCAAGGGATATATTTAAATGGGACATAGAGAGTACTTGCAAATACACAAAAATACTAAGTTTTTTAGGACCATTATAAAAAATGGGACTTGAATAATTCCCAAAATTCCTAAATATGTCTTGATGTCAATGATGACATATTCTCGTGGTTGCTCTGCTTCCTTTATTTGCACTTTGGCTTTATGTTCCAAGATGTATCCAAATGTCTCACCATTTTTACTTTCACACTCACAAACTTTATTAGATTCCTTCAACACCTTTATTATAAACAAGGGAGTTATGTCAAAGCCATCTTCATCAAATTTGGTAATGGTTACCTTGTGTACACAGGCATCCATCAAGTGTCGCCAATATTTGATCCCATCCAACATTAGGAAATTTCAGAGGTCATTTGGAGGGCCATATGAAGAGAGAGAATAATAGAGTGCGTCCAATGAGCACGAAGGCTACGTTACGTAGGAAAGTACGTGGAAAGACTCAAAAAATAGGAAAATAGCATAAAACTTTCACGAATCTAGGATTGTAGCATCGTAATTTCCTTCCTTTTACCGAGCTTTTAGGTGCTTGAATGTGGTCCCACTTCTGATATTCTCTTATGGTCATTAATGTACTGGAGGGTGACCATTAAGCCCGCACAAGATATTGGAATTCTAAAACACTTTCCCTCCATTAGAATGCTTTCAAAGTGAATCTCCCTCCACTAAAGATTTTCTCATACTTGAAAATTGGCATATAATAGGTGTGTACAAGTGATAGGTGAGGTGATGATACCATTTTCAAGCCAGAATATTGCAAAATTAAATAATCATGATTATTTACAGCAGTCAAAGTTTTCTTGCAAAACTTGAAAAATTTGACCTAAACACATTCTATACACCTAAAACAAGTCTTAAATTGAATTTGGTGAAATTTGGTTCTGCCAGCATCACTTCGTGCTTTGTAGACTCTGAAATCATTGATTTTTGTGACTACATGACGTGTAGAGTTGGTTAGTCATCTTTGAAGCTATGGACTTGTCCGCAACATAGTCCTGAAGCAACTCATCCAATTTTGGCCCATTTGGAGTCAGTTTGACCTCGTATGTTGAATTTGACGCTTTGTATCCTTCGAGCCATTTTCTACTTTTCGAGGGCTTGGCTTGATTGATTTTATGAAACTAATCATATACATTGTGTATAAACCTCGTATGTAAGCTGTCTTGGAGTCAGAATCCAATTCTGGCATCTGCCAAAACCCTAGCTTTTCTACTTGGGACCCCCGTGACCCTTACCGAATGGTCCACGATTCATATAGAAGTGTTCTATTATGTTGGTGAATGCTATAATTCAAATCTCATCTGATTTGGTTGAGCTGACAAACCGCTATGGTCGATTTTTGGTCGTAGGTCTTCGTGCACTGCTCGGATTCTGGAAGTTTAGACTAGCTACCAGCCGTACAAAATGGATCATTGATAATTATACAACTTACCCCTCATGTCTCGTGTAAGATGGTGCTGAAAACATGCAATTGTGGACTCAAGAAAATGCGCACGAAGAAGGTCGAGGAGCTTTCTCTCCGAAGGCAATAAGTGGAAATGAGGTGATTTTAGCCTACTTTTGGTATCTTTACTCGTACTTCCCAAACCAATTTTCCCCAAATTCCCCTGTTAGTCCTACTAGGCCGTGAAATCTATGCTGGACTCAAAAATTTCCCCAATCGGATTCCTATTGCTCATTCTGCAAGAATTTTGTAAAAGCAGGTCTGGCCGCCTAATTTAGGCTTCCCGCTTCCATCTATCGATTTGATTGAAATTTTTTGTGCCTATCCGCCTTATCTTTTTTATCATCAGCGTATCTTCAGTTTTCAGTGTATACACTATTTACACTCATCGGGGAGATATCATCAGTTAATTTTCCCTTGTTGTTGATGATTTATAAGGGCATTATTAGGTAATTTTTCAAAAAAATCACACGTTAACGTCAAACTTTTCCTACCTCTTCAAACATTGTCCTTAATTACTTAGTTCCCTTCCACCCCTCCTAGATGGCGTACTCCGGAACGATTGTGTGCATGGGTTGAACAATCATGTCTATACATAGCCATGGTTGGCTCTACCATGCTTTGAAGATCAATGCAATTCAAACCATTATGCTATGCAAGAGTTGGGTCTTGAGTAATTAACTCAAGGGTTTTCGATGTCCAGGTTTTCTGATGCTATCTTCCAAAGAGAAAATCTTGTAGCTTGATTGTACCATTAGGATGCTTTAGCATGCTAATTTCTTGAGCTGTTGGTATCAATGTTGACTATCGTCCAACTTTTACCCGCCATTGATATATTGGTTTTTCTTGGTTAGAATGGTGTGGTTGAGTTTTTTGAGACTTAACTCTCCATTGCTTTACCGGTTTTCCAGTTTGTGGAGAAGATAAGTGCTCCTTTTTTTTCCAAATCCATTTCATGTTAGGTTCCTTGCTCTGAGATGCTTGTCTCTGTGTTTTGATCTTTAGAACCTTCTTTGGTTTTTTTGGTGATATTTTGGGCACCCAGACTTGAATCGGCTTTTCCTTAAAAATGTGCTTTTGCTACCCAAATTTGTTTAACTAATTGCATGCTACTTGTAGCATTTACTGGTCAAGAGGATGGAGAAGATTGTTTGGTTTGTGGTTTGTTATTTTTATTACTTCCTTTCCTCTCCTCCTTGCTTGGTACAATTGGAACAATGAGTTGTCCGCCTTTAGCTGATAGCTTGAGCTGATTGGTATCCCAATCTGGTACTACCTTGTATGTCCGCATCCAGGGAATTCCAAGAATCATTGTCTCATTCATGTGTTTAACTGGTTAGCATACAAACTTGAACATCCATGTACTATCACATTCAAATTGACTACTCCCAATGTCGGTGTTGGGTTCTTGTTACATCCTTTAATAGTTGCTATTCTTGCTGTCAAAGACTGACTTGTTGCTTCCTTGTACGTGGAATAATTGACTGCATTTACTCTAGCTCTTATATTGAGCAAAGCATTTTTGCTATGAGTCTTGAGTTGTACTTTGATGCAAAGGTCCATTCCATCTAACCATTCATCATCTATTGACACTACATCTTTCTGCAATTCCCATTGTCGGTCATCTATTTCTAGAGTGTTGATGGAAATAGGTGTTTGTTGATTCTTGAGAGCAGCTTTTCTTTTCAGTACCCGAAGCCGAGCTTCCTCTTGGGCTTCATCAATAACCTGCTGGTCGGTTTATCTTTCTTTTCTTGGCTGCATGCATTATTTCTAGCAATTCATTGGTTTCTAGCAAATTTTACTTCTTTAAACAACATCCACAATCCAATTAGCCATTGGTTCACCATCTAGGGTGGATAACTTAACTGCTCTACTTGGAGATACATCTTCAATCATAAACGGTCCGTTTCCCTTTTTCTTAAACTTGTAAAAGTGTTGCTTAAGGGAATAGATCAAAACTAAGTCCCCTTTTGTGAATATTTTTGTAATTAGATAGGAATCAAAAAACTGTTTTTGTTTTCGCTTTTGTGCATAGATGTGAGCTACAGCAGTTAGCCTTTGCTCATCTAGCTTCTCTAAATCTTCAAGTCTCTCTGACAATTCATGCCCAATCCACTCAAGATCCTTAGCTACCCTTAGTATTGGCAATAGAAATTATATTGGCAATATGTCATGAAGACCATAAACAAGGTTAAAGGGTGTAGCATTTAAAGCTATTTTGAATGAAACTCGATAAGCTCATAGAGTAGCATGGAGATTCATTTCCCACTTTGTCCTTCTTGAACTAACCACTCTAGTCAATAACAAGATATGCTTAGCTTGTCCGTTTTCTTGTGGGTGATAGGGAGCTGATTTATTATGGATGACAATAAATTCATTAAGCAAATACTCAATTACCTCATTGAGGAAACGAGTTTCCCTATCACTGACAATTTCTATTAGCAGTCCATATCTTGTGAATACATACTCATATAAGAATGGGGTAGTGGTTCTGGCATCATTCTTTTGAGTTGCTTTAGCCTCGGCCCACTTGGTCAAATAGTTCGTAGTTACAATGATATATTGAGCTTGGATTCTATAAGAAGGTGGTTGTATTGGCCCAACAAAGTCTATACCCCATTTTGCAAAAGCTCTAGCCACCATCATTGTTCTTAAGGGCATGCTATCTACACGTGTTGGCATTCTTGATCGTTGGAAAGCATCACATCTCCGAACATATTCTTTGGCATCTGCAAAAAGTGCTGCCCACCATATGCCTGCCATTAAGATTGCTCTTGTAGTGGTATCACTAAAGAAGTGGCCTCCAGCTAATTCAACATGTGCTTGCTCTATAATTGGAATATACTTGTCTTCATTTTCACAAAGACATAGATGTTGGTCCTTACCTCTCTGATACAATTGGTTTCCAATAAGAGCATAGTCTCTTGCTTCAATTTCAATTGCTCTTTGACGGTGTTTACTCATATCCTCTAGAAATGTTTGGCTTGATAAGTAAGTAACTAGATAGTTACTCCACTTAGGAACATGAAACACTTGGAACAATGCTACATGAGGTATGGATGTTTGTTTTTTACATCAAGGACTATCCTTTACAAAAGACTGAACATCACTCCTCATAGTTGGCCAAAATACTCCAAGTCTCAGGATCCTTTGCATAGTTTGGTCTTCCGCAAAGTGAAGTCCTACTATGGTAATATGTGCTCTACTTAGGTATTGGGTTTTCTCTTCAGGATTAATGCATAAGAGAAAGATTCCATCTTGATTTCTTTTGTATAGCCTACCAGCTAGTAGTTGATACATAACTAATTGCTCAATTAATCCGATTGTAATAGGAAGTGGTATTTGCATCTCCACTTGAGCTATGGTAAAGATGATACCATATTTTTTGACCATTGAGGTATCATTTCCACGGAGAACAGATAGGCATCTGGTAGATCATTTTCTACTCCTTAAGGTGGTTCCCCTGAAACAATCCTTGACAAATGATCTACTCTTTGATGTGTAGTGCCCTTCTTTACAACCACAGTGAAATCAAATTCCAGAAGAATGATGAACCATCTCACTATTCTTCCTGTCCTGCATGGCTTGTTGACCAATTATAATAAGGCTTTGTGATCCACAAAGGACACAAATTTATTTTCTAATAGGTAATGTCTATACTATTTTCCGGCATAGATCATTCACAATCCTTCCCTTTCAATGGTGGTATAATTCTTTTCCGCCATGTTCAACTGTCGGCTAACATAAGAGATAGGAAAATCAATTTTCCCGTCTCCTGGTTGAGCTAGTGTACATCCTATGGCAAAATTGGAAGCATTTACATGTATGTGGAATATCTTATTTCAATTTGGTGCTTTCAATATTGGAGCTGAAATGAGAGCTTTCTTTAAGCTTCATGAAGGATTCTTCACACTTATGAGCCCATTCAAAGTGTGTACCCAAGCTATACATGGGTTTTGCAATTATAGTCTACATGTAAATGAATCACATGTAATATCCACAATGTTCCATGAAGGCTTGAACCCCCTTGACTGTTTTTGGTCTGGGAAATTTAGCAATGACATTAGTTTTATCTCTATGATTAGATATTCCATTTTTAGACACTATATGTCCAAGAAATTTTCCTTGTCTGGGCCATGAATGTGCACTTTTCTGGATTCAAGAAAATCCTATAAAGTCTACACTTTTCAAATACCTTTTTGAGATGTTCAAAATGATCATCCCAAATTCATGAATGTACGCATAGATCATCCATATATAGTTCCAAGAATTTCCTAAGATATTCTTTGAAAGCATAGCTAATCAATCTTTAAAAGGTGGCAAGAGCATTAGTTAACCCAAAAGGCATAACCCAATAGGCACAAATACCCCATTCCATTGCAAAAGCAGTTTTATGTTGATCTTTTGGGTCAACCAAAAGTTGATTGTATCCCGAAAATCCATTTAAGAAGTTGTAAGCTTTTTTTTATGCAACTCGTTCTAAAACATGCTTAGTGATTGGACAAAGGTACTGCCATAATTAAGGTCAAAAAGTGGTATAAATACCTTACAATCTCAAACCCTAATGTTCCAATTTAACCATCTACTCAATCTAAATGTCAAAATTGGGATACAATCTGGAAACTTCTGTAAGCCCCAATATTTGCAAAGGTGAAATGTCGGGTTTTCTCAATAAATGTATAATTACAAAAAATAATAATCCGTCGACTAGTCATTTTCCGTAGGGTGTGTCCATCTTCTAACACTCCCCCCCTCCTTGTTCATGTCGTCCCCGACATGGCTGTTGAGTTGCTTCTTTAGTGTAGGCTTGCTCTCGTCTTCAAAAGAGACTCATACCTCGCATGTTGAGCTAGTAGCGTCGGGCCGAATATAACCATGCTGATTGTGAAGAAGCCGGTGTAGAAGGCTTCCTCAAAGACCTGGAGGTGATAAGATGGTAAAAACATAATCCTTTGATACATTGCATGTATCACCTCGTGAGATGGCTGACCAGACAGATCCTATGCACATCTGTATGTATCTTGAAAGAAGCCTGGCCTGGTTTGAATGTCTGGAAGACTGCCAAAAGTGTTGAGCTGCAAAACATAAGAACAAGTAATGAGCAGCAAAGGCAAACAAGGATAAAAACATGAAGTACATGAACAATCATGCAAAGTGATTTTTTTGCTTCTAAAAGATGGGTGAATCGTAGTCAAAAATTAGACAACACAAAGAAAAAAAGACACCTATATTATTGTGAAGATTAAACCACTTGAAATTTTAGTTTTAATGCATGAAACACAAGAAATTAGTCAAGACTCTAGGCTAATGCAAGGTCATAAACCTACTAGCCTAGAAACTATGTGACTAATCTTCATAAATCATTCAAGTCTATCATTTCTACGGGCTATAAAAAAGCTCTTAATCTATTAGCTCAATGCCGCAGCTTTTTTGAAGCTCATGGAAGTTTTTTTTTGTCATTTATTGAAAAAATAATACAGAATACAAGGATAATACCCTAAGGAAAGTCTAGGTACAACTCTCGGCTCCTTGAACCCTCAAGAAGGTGTTCCAATAATCTACTAGCCCACCAAGGCGACGGATAACCCCTATCAGCCCAGGGCATGAGTTTAGGGCCTTGACCAAGTGAGCCAAGTTGATTTCCCTTGCCTGCCAAGTGCATCATCTCTCATGGTGAGGTGGTCAACAAGAGACGCAGCCTCTAAACACCCCTCAAGGCTCTCGTGCTGCTCAATTCGGGATGGGGCAACCACAAGCAAGAAAGAACAACAACAAACCCACATCCAAACAAGTAAAGGGGCACCACCTAGTTATGGTATGCAAACTAGGATGCAAGAAGAGAGATTTTGTCACACCCAAGAAAATGCACCACAAAACACACACAAGCAACCTCACATCAAGACACACACAAAATGGACCAAAGAGAGCTAGAGCAAAGGGAAGAGAGAGAGGAATGGATCTTGTGTAATACCTTATTTGTGACTTGCAAATGGAGATGGTTTGTTATGATGCTATCGTAAAGCTTGTACAAAATTAACTCAATGCTTGGTGAATACTAAACATTGCTAACACACACACACTGTCTTAGGGTGTGGGAGACCTCTCACCACAATACCCTCTTACAATAGACACAAAATTAGCAATGAAAACACACTAAAACACTTTCTAAAACAAGATCAAACAATAGAAACTCAAAATACGCGTCACCTTGAATTCATTAAACCGTATCGCAGAAGTGGAAGGACGAAGATTTGAACGTCGAATCACGCTTTTGATGCACCAAACCTCAATTTATTGATGATGGAGGAACATATACAATAGTGGTTTTGAGATTTTAAACTCACGCTCTCTCACTTGAAATGTGTAGTTTGAAAGCTTCTCTCACACCAAAAGTGAAGCTCACAAAGTGGTTGCTACGCCTAAGTCTCTCCTCACGCATAGAGTGTTGGAGTGCTATGTGAGATATTGGAGGTTGTTTTACAAGAAGAAGATGAACCTATCTATAGGTTGGAGACCCTCATTAATATTATTTGGAAATTCTAATTTACAAGCTAACAAATCAAGATTATGATTTTTTCCGAATATTAAAACATTGCGGGCCTTCTTTGTCTGCTTGAGTCATGGATGTGGGCTCAAAAGAGAGCATTATTGATGGTAGATAAAGTGAAAGTAGAGTTTTAAGGAAGGAGAGAGAGAGAGTGAAAGTAGAGTTTTAAGGAGAGAGAGAGAGAGAAAGAAAGAGAGAGAGAGAGAGAGAGTTACTATGCACATGTCTTGAGGTTAGGTGTCTTTTATGGTTAGGTCAATGGCTATTTTGTGTTAGTATGGTTAGTGTTAGTAATCACTAGAAAGTTAATGATATATTTACAATGGGTAGAATGAGGTGGATGGTTGAAGTAAGATGGTTGAATGAAGTGAGGAAATCCTTGTGATGGTGAAGCTTGAAGAAGGAATTACTTGTCTAGGTTCTCAAAATGATTATTGATCCTCTTGTTCTTCTTCTCTTCTTTATGCCACCGCCATCAAGGTTGATTATCGCGATGAAAATGAAAATTAGGTTGATGATATCTCCCAATTTGTAGAGGTTAAGCATGGTTTACATGCTGAATGTATGTATATAGAGAAGGGGTAAGATGGAATTGTAGTTTGGAGATAATAGAGAGAGGCATAGAGATGGTGTATGTACATGTAGAGCTCATATGATAGCTATGAAAGTAAGAGGGAGGTTAATCACATGTGAACTTGCAACAATTGACATGCAGTCATCATGGGGACAACGGGATTATAAGTGCACTCTGCACTAAAAGTCCATTCTACATCAACATCAGCATCACAGTCTCCTTTCACAAAAGACTCAACGATAGCTGCATTTGTGGAAGAACCAACATTATTAGTGGAACCAGTCTCTTTCTTCTAACCCTCTTTGACCTTAAACTTAGGACACTTCTTGATCAAGTGATCATTAGCTTTACAATAATGTCAACACATCTTCTTTTTTCCCTTATCACTAAAATTTCCAAACAAATTGCTACAAGAAGAAGCATTAGGAACATGTAATTTTCCACTCGTAGAAGAACCATGAGAAGTGGTTGCATTATTGTTACCACCTTTTTCTTTTAGCAGCAAAATAAAGACTTGTTCAACTGCATGCTATCTACTCTTGTTTTTCCTTGGAAAGAAACTGTTGCAATAGCAATTTGCATAATGCAACAAACTTGACAATTTCAAGATTTCCTTGGTTCATAAGTCTCCAAAGTACTAGCAAAAGTCTGGTAAGAATCTGGAAAGGCATCAAGAACAGTCTGCACAAGGGATCTATTTGAAATGACTTCACTTGCAAAAATAATTTGCTCATAGATATCCTTGACAGGAGCTAGGAAAGTCTCCATCTTCCTCATACATAACCTTTAACTCCAGCTCTTTACGCAGCAATGCATTTTTTGCCTCATTGCGACTTGCATAAAGACCAACAAGAATATATCACAAGTCTGTTTTGTTGAACAAATGTGCAGAGTAATAGTGTGCTTCACAGACAACAAAATCAATGCATGAGCCTACGCATCCTTTACATCCCAACGAGCTTGTTTTCCCTAGGCAAAACAACTCTAACAATAGCAATCCTTGTAGAAAGACCTCCAACATCCTCAACATTGCCTGTATCCTCAAAACTAGAATGTACATCAATTCCCTAGAAAATGTTCCAAACACCCTTTGACACAAGAACATGTTGCATCATATAAGCCCACATAGGGTAATTTTCCCCATCCAATCTGTCCTCTCAGCAACAAACATCCTGAACACATCTGTGTTGTTGTCAGCCATGGTAATGCTACACCTGATGTGAAAACTGCCCAAAACAAGGAGAAAGAGAGTGGAAACAACACGTGCTGTATAACACAAACCATAGAATACTATAAGGTACCTGTTATGCAAAAAATGGCACCAACATAAATTCAGCACAAAATGACAAAATAGCATGTGGAGTACTTATTAAGTATGAAGCCTGATTTTCCCCTTGTAAGGTGGCTCCCCGCACATTTGTAAGGCCCCCATTATGAGGAGAAGCCATCGTGCGTGAAGGAAAATCACTCACCGGAAATAAAAATTTTCACGGGGCCAAAATTCAAGGGCAACGTTAGGGGCCTCGGGTACGGAAGCCCCTGAGACTTTTTTTTCCTTCGCCAGAATATTCCTTTTCACCGGAATATTATGGCCGGCCAGCAGCCGGAAAGTGGTCGGAAAACGACCGGTCGGTTGGTCGGTCGCCGGTAGTCAATGGCGAGTGGCCGGTGGACGGAAGTCAATAGCCAATGGTCGGTGGCCGAATTCAAAAGTGGCCTTGTCTTCTCAAGGGTGGAATGGAGGGTCCGATTTGAACTTATCTACACAAGGGTGGCTACACATGGCTGCCTCTCATGAGAGAGGGCTGCCCTTTTGGCCTATAAAAGGAGGCCATTTATACACACATTTCATAATGTGAAGTTGATGCAACAAGGTGAGTGTGCGGTGGTGAGAGTGAAGCAAGGCGGGAGCTCTATTAAGGGTATAATCCTTTTGTAAACTACTTCTTGTTTTGAAGTACGAAAGCCATTGAGTGGCTGCTTTCCCGTGGATGCAGCCCACATTGGGTGAACCATGTATATCGTGCGTACTCTCTCTCTCTCTCTACTCTATAATCTCTTGTGTGTGAAATCTATCTCTCTCCATTAAGTAATCTACTCAAATATCTATTTAGCTAGCTCATATTTCACAACCAATGGTATCAGAGCAAGGTTTTCTTGTAGCTAAGTTATCTCAAGGAAAGGATTCCTTGAATTGAGTGGGAGTTATAGCGGAGGAAGGGAAGCTCACGATTGAGAAGTTCAACGACAAAAACTACCAACATTGGAAGCTGCTGATTGAAGACTATCTCTACCAGAAGGACCTCTATTTACCACTAGGCGGTCTTGCGAAGAAGCCCGCAACAATGGCAGATGAAGCATGGATTGTCCTTGATAGAAAGGCACTGGGAACAATCCGGTTAAGCTTGGCGTCAACGGTGGCCTTCAATGTTTTGGAGATGAAGACCACGAAGGACTTGATGAAGTCACTTAACGACTTCTACGAGAAACCATCGGCATCCAATAAGGTATTTCTTATGAAGCGCTTGTTCAATCTAAAGATAGCAGAGAATGGTTCAGTTGCAAACCACCTAAATGACTTTAACAAAAACATAAGTCAACTTCGATCGGTGAAAATCAATTTCGATGATGAAGTGCGAGCTCTCCTTATACTATCATCTCTACCGGATAGTTGGGACAGCCTTGTGATGGTTGTAAGTAATTCTATTTCTGGCACAAATAGTCTTAAGTTTGATGATGTTGTGGGTGTTCTCCTAAGCAAGGAAATACGAAGGAGAAGCACAAGATGATCAAATGATGCACTATCAGTTGGAAACAAGAGGAAGGCCTAGGGAGAGGTTCAAAAACCAAAAGGGTCGTGATTGCTCAAGATGGAGAAAGTCACGCACAAATTGAGTTCTTGAATGTTGGAACTACGGCAAGAAGGGCCACGTTAAGAAGGATTGTTGGTCCAAGAAGAAGAAGGAGACGGAGTCTCAAGACAACAAGCCAACATCGGAGGCCAATGTGGCAGGTAAAGTAGAGCAAGATTCTCTAATTCTCTCATTAGAGAATGTGTCTAATTCCTGGATAGTAGATTCTGGGGTTTCATTCCATGCGACACCATACAAGCGACATTTCCAAGATTACACCAAAGGTAATTTTAGGTATGTATACTTGGGAGATGATGAAGCTTGTGAGATTGTCGGCAAAGGTATAGTTTTTGTCAAAACTGCTAATGGAAATGAATGGAAGCTTAAAGATGTTAGGCATGTTCCTTCTCTTTGGAAAAATTTGATCTCTACAGGACAATTGGATGATGAAGGTTACAACATTGCATTCGAAACAAACAGTGGAAGATCTCAAAGGGATCTTTAGTGGTTGCCAAGGGAGAAAAGGTCGGTACACTTCACTTGTGTACTATGAGCACGCAACCTTTAGCTTGTGTATCAACTACAAAAGTTGACAGTGCGGTGTGGCACTACCGGCTTGGGCATATGAGTGCCAAAGGAATGCAAATTCTTCAAATTAAGAAGCTTCTACTTGGTTTGAAAGAAGTGGACTTAAAGTTCTGTGAAGATTGTGTTTATGGTAAATAGAAGAGGTAAAATTTCAAAAATCAGGAAATGAAAGAAAAAATTAAAAACTTGAGTTGGTTCATTCTGATGTTTGGGGTCTTGCAAGTACACCATCACTTGGTGGCTCATTGTACTATGTAACATTCATAGACGATGCGACTAGAAAAACATGGGTTTATGTCATGAAGAATAAATCCAATGTATTTTCCATATTTCAAAGGTGGAAAGCCTTTGTGGAGAATGAAACAGGTACCAAGGTTAAATGCCTCAGATCCGACAATGGATGCGAATATTGCATCCAAGCTTTTGAAATCTTTTGTGCTAGCAATGGCATCCAAAGACAAAGGACAACCCAAAGGACACCTCAACAAAATGGGGTTTTGGAAAGGATGAACATGACAATCATGGAGTGAGCATGAAGCATGCGGCTACATGCAGGCCTACCGCTTGAGCTTTGGGCGGAAGTTGTAAGTACGTATGTGTACTTAATCAACCGGTCACCCTCAACGGCATTGGATGGGGGAGTTCCAAAAGAGGAATCGATGAATTATGCATTTCTCAAAGTGTTTCGGTGTGAGGCTTTCATGCACATAGATAGAAGACTAAGATAAAAGCTAGATGCGAAGTCCAAAAAGTGTTTCTTCATTGGCTATGGAGAAGGTGACTTTGGGTATCGCCTATGGAATCCTGAAGATGGTAAAATCTTCAGGAGTAGGGATGTAATTTTTAACGAACAAAATATGTACAAAGATTACTTGGAAAGAAAACAAACAAAAGAAGCAGGTGATGAGTACATGGAGCTTGAGGACGGTGAAGACTCAAGGACTGCAAACGGTGACAATGTGCAACAACGTCAACCAAATGAGGAGCCTCAACCTATTCCCCGAAGATCTACAAGAGCAAGTAGACCTCCAGAAAGGTTTGTTCGTTCCTTCAACCATTTCTTGATCTCAGATTCTGGAGAGCCTGAATCGTACGAAGAAGCTATGCAACACCAATCCAAAGAAGAATGGATGAAAAACATGCAAGTGGAGATGGACTCACTAAATCACAACCAAACATGGGATTTGCTTGAGTTTCCTAAAGGTAAGTGGGCACTTCAAAACAAATGGGTGTACAAGTTGAACGAAGAAGATGGTGGGAAGAAAAGGTACAAGTGTAGGCTTGTTGTAAAAGGATTTTCTCAAAAGAAAGGTATTTACTTCAATGAAAGATTTTCTCCTGTTGTAAAAATGAACTCAATTAGGCTTGTCTTAAGCCTTGTGGATGCTCATGATTTAAATCTTGAGCAAATGGATGTAATACGGCATTCACTCACGGTGACTTAGAGGAGGAAATCTACATGCTTCAACGAAAGGGGTATGAAGTAAAAGGTAAGGAGAAAATGATTTGCAGATTAAAGAGAATCTTGTATGGATTAAAGCAAGCATCAAGACAATGGTACTTGAAGTTTGATTGATGGATGTTAGATCATGGATTCAGAAGATGCAACTCAAATCATTGCGTCTACACAAAGAATTTGGGAGATGGGAAGTTTATCATCCTAGTGTTGTATGTTGATGACATGCTGATTGCAAGTGCTAACATGAAGGACATCAAAGACCTAAAAGAGGACCTTTCTAAATCCTTTTCAATGAAATATTTAGGTGTTGCAAAGAGGATACTTGGTATGAAAATATCAAGGGATATGACGAAGAAGACAATAAAGCTATCTCAAGAGGATTACATCAAGAAGGTACTAGAAAGGTTTGCAATGCAAAATGCAAAACGAGTTTCTACATCTTTGGCTCGTCACTTTAAATTAACAAAGGATATGTGTCCAAAGACAAAAGAGGAGATAGCCTATATGTTTGAAGTTCCATATGCTGCAACGGTAGGTTCTCTAATGTATATTGTGGTCTAGACAAGGCCAGAATTGCACATGCAGTGGGAGTTGTGAGTAGGTTCATGGACAACCCAGGTAAAGAACACTGGCAAGCTGTGAAGTGGATACTTAGGTATCTAAAAGGGACAACAAAAAATGCTTTGTATTTTGGAGAAACTAATATTTTTCTAGAAGGGTGTGCTGATGCAAATATGGCAGGTGACAAAGATACTCAAAGGAGCACTATTGGCTATGTCTTCACATTTGGACGCACAACAGTAAGTTGGGCTTCAGAGTTGCAAAAAGTTGTCTCACTTTCTACCACGGAAGCAGAGTATGTAGCAATGACGGAGGCAAGCAAAGAAATTATGTGGCTTCACAGATTCCTAGAAGAGCTTGAATTCAAGCAAGACAATTGTGTCTTGTATAGTGATAGCCAAAGAGCTATCCATCTTGAAAAGAACTCAGCCTTTCATTCAAGGACAAAGCACATTGAGGTAAGATATCACTTCATAGACACTCTTTTGGAAGAGGGACAGCTAAAGCTAGAAAAGGTGCATACAAGTGAAAATTCTGCAAACAAGTTTACAAAGGCGGCCAACAAGGAGAAGTTGAGCTTTTGCTCATCTTCAATCAGCATTCAAGGATAAGAAGCCAGGATGGAAAGTAGTCAGAGGTTTGGTTTGGAGATCAGTCTCCAAGTGGGAGATTGTTAAGTATGGAGCTTGATTTACTCCTTGTAATTTTTTGTGGCTCCCCGCACATTTGTAAGGCCCCCATTATGAGGAGAATCCATCGTGCTAAAGGAAAATCACTCGCCGGAAATAAAAAATTTCACGGCCCAAATTCAGGGGCCTTGGGGATGAAAGCCCCCGAGACTTTTTTTTCCTTCGTCGGAATATTCCTTTTCACCGGAATATTATGGCTGGACAACGGCCGAAAAGTGGTCGAAAAACAACCGGTCGGCTGACCGGTGGCCGGTAGTCAATGGCTAGTGGCCGGTGGTTGAAATTCAATAGCCGCGGTGGCCGGTGGGGCTGAATTCAAAAGTGGACTTGTCTTCTCAAGAGCGGCCACACATGGGCGGATTGGAGGGTCCTATTTGGACTTATCTACACAAGGGAGGCTACACATGGCTACCTCTCATGAGAGAGGGCAGCCCTTTTGGCCTATAAAAGGAGGCCATTTCTACACACATTTCATAGTGTGAAGTTGATGCAACAAGGTGAGTGTGAGGTGGTGAGAGTGAAGCAAGGGGGGAGCTCTATTAAGGGTATAATCCCTTTGTAAACTACTTCTTGTTTTGATGTACAAAAGCCATTGAGTGGTTGCTTTCCCGTGGACGTAGCCCACATTGGGTGAACCACGTATATCGTGTGTACTCTCTCTCTCTCTCTCTCTCTCTCTCTACTCTATAATCTGTTGTGTGTGAAATCTATCTCTCTCCATTAAGTAATCTACTCAAATATCTATTTAGCTACGTTATATTTTCTAACATTCGTGCTAGTTGATACTAGTCTTTCCATTGCTAGTTGAAATTGGTCATACCTTGAGTACAAATCCCCCATAGAACATATCACCTATCCTGCAAATTCCTCTATAAACTCATCTACAATTTGCCTTGTACCCACATTTCTAATTGTATCCTTGCTCATAGGTTGCATATCCTGGATAAAGCAAGAATGATTGTTTGTCTTGGAAACTGTGAACCACCTATTTGAATATGGAGCACAAGAGGGCTCCAAAATACCCATCTTGATCTTTTCATTAGGCAACTCAATGAGTTTTGGCAAATGAGCCTTTGGAATTGGAATAGACCACAAATTTTAAGGTACATAATGGATAGTGGAAATTATCATAGGAGAAACAATGGAGGGATCAATACACCCTATCTCATGCCGCTCAAATGCAAAAGCCTTTCCATGTTTGGCAAGCATCTCGTCAGAGCATATCTTTGAAACTTTTGTCAAATTGTCCTTGCAACCAACCTGTAACTCCTTCAAAGAATCCTGCATAAACTTGTGCCCAATCTTGCTCCGATCATTAAGGCTAGGTTGCAAAGTATCTTGTTCCATCTTATTTGTGCAGTCTATTGCTAGAAGTAATGTCACTGGTTCCACTTTGTTTTCCACAGACTTATACTTGGTCTTCACTCGTACATCAATACCTTGAGTATTTTTGAAACCCTTAAAGAATTTGTACATTTCTATAGACCATACTTTCACAACCTCATTTCCCATACGCAATTTGAAATCCACTAAAGACTTCAAGTCTTGCATGGTATCCACAAATGAACACTCATCAAACACACATGCAATGCATTCATCATGTTCTATCAAACTATCGTTCCTCAAACCTTTTTGTACACTATTTACATGCTATCTTTCACCCCGCTTTAAGTCCTCACACTTTGTAAAAGTGATAGATCCCTATTCTGTTAATCCTAAAAAACCCGTAGATAACATCTCCATATGCGTCATGCGAGAAATTTTCTCTTCTTCTACCATTGCAATTCCTCTCCATAATGGTACATGACCAAAACCCTTCATATCCGTGTAGTCCTTGAACTCTTTGTTTGTATTTGGTAAGGGTTGTTCTCTAAGAGTGTCATGGTTCCTTTCATGGTCCACACAAAAAATAAGGAATTGAGTCGCTCATGTAGAGATCTTGGGGTATTTATAGTGTAATGTGAATGAATTGTGGAATCTTAGAGAGAGAGAGAGAGATTAAGATAAATTAGATAGATTAGATAGATTTTATTATCAGCCTGAGAGGTCAACTATGACCTATGGGATCAAAGTTACATGTGATGTAGTATGTGTAAGGCTGATGAGTAACTCGCGATGCTCCCAGATTATGGTGATGAGTGTTGCAATATGGAGAGCCCACACTATGGCTGGGAGAAGAAAGTGTGTAGTTCTAAGTCATTGCTGAAAATGTGAGAGAAGCAAGTTCAGATATGACCAAAAACTGGGCACTCTAGTAATGTGTGGTACTCAAACTCTTGAACTTGCAGTGAGCATAATGTGCACAATCGATTTGACTCTTCTCCATTTACCTAACTCCCTGTCTCACATCAAAGGAAATGGGAGCTAAGCCAAATGGATGCGATAGTGTGTATCACCGACAAGGGTATAGGCTCAAGCATGTAAGTGTGAGTACGGTTTCCTCTTTCAGTGAAGAACATGGATTTGTAGTTGGGGGCAATATGGGTGGTGTAATGTAGGAATCATGACCCACCGGATTTCTCCCTAGCTGTAATAGATGGTCATTGTAGAAAAGCTTCATTCACTTGGGAGTCAATTGGAGCATCATGTAGCAAGTGTAATGCAATCCATCTCCCAAACCACTTCTTTATGTCTTGCATCCATCCCATGCTCAAGATCTTGATTTGATGCATGTTTTGAACTTTTTTTCTTGCCTCCCATGCAATTGTAGAAAGTCATTGTGAGGGGTTTTGATGCGTCTTTATCATGTACTCCATGACCCTCTCCATGTCCATAACCTCAATTGGAATAGATCCCGACTCAAGAAGTAGGAGCATATATGGTGTTTGTGTCTTAACTTAGAGAAAGTTTGTAAGAAAACTCTTTTGGACATTCTCAAACTCTTCCAAGCAGATTTTGAGATGCTCCTGTCCCACACTTCAACTCCATAAAGAAGAACCGGTGTCACCAATGCATCAAAAAGGTACTTCTTGAGAACCCAACACTTGATGTTTCCCGCATTACACGTGTTCTCAAATGCATAATATGCTCTCTTTCCCGCTTCCGTATGACACATAGCACATTCATGCCACTTTTGATTGGATGGAACTCAAGGCCAAGGTACTTGAAGCTCTCAACAACTTCAAGTATCTCATTGTTGTACACAATGCATGGATTTTCCTTATGGTTGGTCTTCACAAGCATAGTCTTTGTTTTGGATTCATTCACAATCAGCCCACTATGCAAGCAAAAGTTCTCAAGGACAACCATAAATGTTTGTGGATCTTCTAAAGTGTGTGCTAGAAGCACTACATCATCTGCATACAACAAAAGCATGATTACCGCATTGCAAATAATGACCTCTTCAATGCCTTCTTCTTGCATAAAGTCAAGTACCATTTGTTCCAGTTGATTGATGCATAGACCAAAGAGAGTTGGTGACAATGGATCTCCTTGTTTAACCCCAATAGTGCCTACAATTTTTTTTTAAATTTCTCTTCCCATGCACAATTGACAGATCACCTTCTCATAGATTCGAGAAACCGCAAGCATAAACTCACTTGGTGGAATCATATCAAAGGCTTTCTTAAAGTCTACAAAACAAAAGTATAATCGCTTGCCTTTCAACCAACTTTCCTCCATGAGTACACGCAGAGTGACAAGGTGATCAATGTTGCTATGGAATCAACAAAACCCCGATTTTGCTTTGGCAAGCTTGTCATTCTCTTCAGGCCAATCATTGAATTTCATCCCCATTATGCACCCAAACAACTTTGCTATAAGAGACCCAATCATTAGAGAGAGAGAGAGAGAGAGAGAGAGAGAGATGAAAGGAAATGATAAATTAACAGCTTCAAAAGGCCAAAGTGACCTATGAGACAAAAGAGTTTACAAATGGTGAATCTAATACAATGTATGGTAGAAGACTAGAAAAATAAAACTAAATTGAGATAAAGGGAAACAAAACAAAATGAAATGGGATGAAATGACATGAAGTGAAAGACTGAGATGCTAGAATAAAGATGCTGTCCTATGATATCCAAAATCGGTCTTTCACAGAGCTCATCAATGTCCTCCTTAGTGAGTACTCTGATTGGGCATCTCCCATGTTGTGCTAGAATAGTTTGGACCCTCTAATGCAACTTCCACCAATGTCTTGATGACCATGGGTGTGTCTGGATCTCGAAAGCTCAGTGGCCCTATCAATCATTGTATCTCTGGTACAGGTGGACTCTGAAGTCTGTTGTGATGCCTGCTCATCTGAATGTCGTGCATGTAATCTGAAAAATCATTGATCTCCCTATGTGAGTGTCTCCTACTGTTTACTCTCCTCATGAGTCTCTCTCAGCTCCAATAAAAACAACCCAAAACATCTTTGATCTTAATATCTCATAAATTTGGCCAGTGGTCCAAAACCCTCTCTAAATAGGGAGTGGAAATTTCCATGTATCTCATAGTAGATTGGGCAGTGACATTTATGATGTAACTCTATCTACGGCTTTATATGGAGTAACTGAATTATTCCTAGCCTCTGATGGTATTCCTCTAAATCTACCAATCTCAATCCCTTACTAATCTGACAATGTGCACATCTATCCAATAGGACATCTTAATCCATGGGATAGATGAGTGTCCATGAAGGCGGGTTTCATCACAAAACCATCCTATGTAAGATCAAGTACATGCTCTCTATAGAAATTCATCTTTGTGCCAAAAGCACATGCATAGGATGTATCCATGTCCTCCTAGTGTCTAACTAAACCAAGGCTTGTCTGATGAGCTGAGTGATCTCGGTTTGGGTGAGAGACAAGGAGGGCCCATCCAGTGAATACTAGAAAGGGGGTAGATTGAGCCAAGTTGTCATCTGTGCATACCAACAAGATGTGTCTCCCCATGAGGCAAGATGTTGAGAAAACTCTGTCGTGACAATTGTAAAGGTACATGTGAACCGGCCACTGGCCATTTAGAATTCCCTAGGTATAATGGTCAATAATCTTAATGTGAAAGGAGGCTTATTTTTAGAGAAGACAGGAGCTCTGAAAACGTACGCTCAAGCTACGAGCTGCTCCAAACTTGTAAGCATTGCACCTAATGATTTGGTAATCCATTTTTATTCAGAACTTGCATTGTGTTCCTCTATCTTCTCTTTTTAATTCAAGTGTAAGCATTGTCCCTTTTGTTCAGGCTCGCGACTACATGTCTGTGAGCTGTAAATTCAAATTTGAGTGCTTAAATTATTTCTTATAGTTGTTTTGACCATAGGAGAGTATTCCTAGACCATAAGGTGACCTTTTTGGTATGTTCTGTTGCAGTTTTTAGGACCATTTTCATGATGGATCGTCATATTGGCACCTTGTCAGATTGTGACCAGATTTGCTAGGATAGTGCCCCTAAATGTCCTAGACCTCCTCCTAAAGTTTCGTTGCATTTTGAGTCTGTTTGAGTGCCGAACTGGCATGATGACCTAGAGCTATGAGAAAGGACATAGGCAGAGTTCCCTCATCATTGAGTGTTGGTTTGCTTGTAGAGTTGTTGTGTTTGCTTATTAAGGTTCACTTCTTGATATTGAAGATCTCAAAGAGTCTCTGTACCCCATCCGAGTCACCTCCCTGAGTATTAACATTATGTTAGTACCAAAAAGCTATGCTGCAGACGTCCGTCTCACGGCGACCCGCTAACATTGGCCCGCTATCGGGGATGTGATCCTTAGATGGTGAGTGACCTATTGCGTATTTAGAGCGTTATTTTTGAATATGGTTCTCTCCATTCCATTTAAACCTTATCAATAAAGTAGCTAGACACCGGGTTTAGTGCTTGATAGAGTCTAGAAGTGGAGGATTTCATAGATCTATTATTGAGAATTAAAGAGGGTTGTGAGTGAGATAACCAAAAGAATTTCATTCTTCGGTTTTCTCTATGCTTTCAGAGTGCTGTACCGTTTTTTGTTTTGACTTTTATTTTTTAGAGTTTTGTTTGTTGTTGTTTCATGTTTCATTTCAGTACTTAGGAGTAGGGTAATTAGAAACTACCACCATCAAATCTGGGCTAAAAGATTGAGGAAAAAAGGGTGAAAACATATTTTGGTTGAAATGACCATAACTTTGAAATTTTGAAAATTTGATGGTAGAGACCTCAAAAGTGATCCAAATTTAAAAATTAGTGGATCCTGGGCATTAGCAGACTCTCTAGAAGCAATCTAAGAATTTTGGCCAGATTCTGTGGAGGAACTTGGGTCACAATCCATGTACCCTAGAAGACATTTTTGGTGAAAAGTGATAAGTGACATTGAGCATCAATGGAATATTTCTCTGATCAAGTTCTTTTGAAAGAAAAACTAAAAAATCACATCAAAATTGGTTGTTAAGGCAAAAATAGTAAAACAGGCATTGCAGACACAAAAGTTGGGTTTTTTAAACTTTTTGGGATCCAAATTCAAAAAGGGGTGAGATTTGGCTTCTGCAGGGCATAGAGAACCAACATAACAAAATTCATGAAAAAATGTTGCCAAACATGGATTGTGATCCATGTACCTTGTTTACATTTGGGACTAATATTTGGCAAGTACATTCCTGATAACTAGTGGAACAACTTTGCCAAAAGGGGGCCATAGCAAAAAGTTGAAAAAATTTGGTCAAAATAGCCAAATACAAAAACTGGTCAAAAATCATAGGACAGAAAGAAAAACTTGCTTTTGAATGATAAAAACTAGTCCAAATCCAAAACTTTTGATACCATAGTATCTAGTAAACATGTTGATTCTAATGGTACCAAGAAATGTCAGTTTGGCTTCCAAACATGGATCACGATCCATGTACCTCATGAAAAAATTCTGAATTTTTTTTTGGCTCAGATTTGAGCAGTAGGTAACTGGTATCATTTGGAAAAACTTTCCCAAAATAAATATATGCAAAAAAGTTATAAAAAGTGGTCAAAAGAGCCAAAAATGGAACATTGTCAAAACTGTCATAACAGACTGTAGAAGTCAGTTTTGACAGGTCAAAATTGATCCAAATTCAAAAAGATTTGGTGAGTAGTCTACAAACTTCATAAGCTATTAGCACACCAAAAATTCAGGTCCAAAAGTGGTGGAACATGGATCGCGATCCATGTACCCCTGAATTTGTTTTGGACAGAAACGTTTCCAACCTGTAGCATAGATCATTGTGAACAAAAGTCCCCAAAGAAGCATTGTCAAAACAGTACAAAAAGTGGGTGAAAAGAGCCAAAAATTGTTCAAGGTGAGAAACCCTAAAATACACCTAGGGATTGACTTTTGGTTGACCTAAAGTGATCCAAATCACATAAAACTAGAGATCAGTGGACCAAGGGGAAGGTGTGTGCTAAGTTTTATTACCATCTGACATATAGGTACATGGATCGCGATCCATGTTCCTTTGTCACAGACTGATACCATATTTGCACCATAGCTAGAGGACATCACAAGGAGTCTAGTGGTCTTTGCAAAACTAAATTTGGATATCAAAACCCTGTCCAAAAGCCCAAAACTATCAAGTACCAGAATTGACCTGGTTTAAAATCCAGAGGTCAATTTTTTAAAAAATTGATACCATAGGACCTACTAGTCATGTTGAATCTGGTGGTACCAAAAGAAGTTAATTTGGGCTCCAAACATGGATCGCGATCCATGTACCCATAGTGACATCTTGAATTGAAACTTTCCAGATCAATAGTGCATACACAAGAAAACATATCCCCAACTCCAGTTTTGAAAAAGAATGAGAAAATTTGGGTCAAAAGGGAGAAAAATAGGTGATAGGCAGTAACCCGCTGTGCAGCCTAGTGTTGGACATTTGACCTATCAAACCAAGTCCCAATCCAAAAAGATTCAATATTTAGCTTGTGGACATAGTCAGGAACAAATTCCTAAGAGGACAAGTCCAGGTGTGGTTAAACATGGATCGCGATCCATGTACCTCAACCTCAGAAATTGATGAAAATTGGCACAGAACCTGCACATGACCTTGTCTACACACAGTCAAAGTTTGGGAAGATTTGGAGGAAAAACATTTACAGGGAACATGGATCGCGATCCATGTACTTCAGCATAGTGGGGGTATCTGAATTTATAATCTTGTAGACCTACTTGAGAACATCCCAAATCTCAAGTTTGAGCTAAAAATATATTCGGGAGACCATGATACAAGCCAAAGTTCTTGTGTTCTGGTCCTGAAACTGAGTGCTGTTTTAAGTGCAATTCACTAAAAGTGCTCTAACTTTTGATAGATAACTCCAAATTGCAGGTATAGCCAGGAAGAAAGGTTGCAGGAAATAGCACACGCTTTTGGTTTTAGAGCTGAATTTTATTAGGTTTCCTAAATCCAAACTTTTAGGGTACCCAAAACCAGTTTCCAAAGACCAAAAAGTCACAAATTCTTAACTTTTGAGAGACCTTACCAGGGGAAAAAAGGGATAATTTGCACTAAGCCAAGTTGAGCTTGTCAAGTACTATCTTGGGAATCTTCAGAGACCTTACCAGGGGCAAAAAGGGATAAGCTGCATTAAGCCAAGTTGGGCTTGTCAAGTACTATCTTGGGAATCTTGAGTGAGTCTAGACCATGACAAATCATCCACCACGAGGGTTTTCTACTCCACTCAGAGACATGAAAAACGCAAGAAACATTGCAATGCCGACAACAGTGGGATTGGGAGCATACATAGAGGAAATGCGTCCTCTGATCAACAAACCAAACGTGAGATTCATTAGAACCAATGAAGCCATAAGAGCTCTAACTGATTACGCTCATGAGGACATGCATTAGAAAATTTCGGAGGTCATTTGGAGGGCCTTGTAAGAAACTGTATTTCTCTCTCTAGAAACTTTTTTTAAAATGCACTTGCACCTTGTGAGTACGTCCAAAAGGACAACCAGACACTTTAAAAAGAAGATTTATATTCCCAATCGTCCTTGAAAACGGTCACTTTTTTATTTAATGTGAGCGTCTTTTTCAGGAGGCAGGTGCGGCGCATTCAAGGTAGCTTATGTCATCACTGAAAGTTGAAAAGTCACAAATTGTCAAATAGTGATAGATTTTGAGGCTTTTGACACCACCAATGCGTCCGGAACGCCAAAATACCCTAAAAACGAATGTCTACTTGTCTCATTCCGACATCCGGAGAGGCAAAAAATGGGCTTTTTACTTAAGGCGCGCGAGGAGGCATTCTAAAATGCTAGAATGCCCCTCTGCGCGCCGTTAGTACAAAGCTCCTTTTAGTCATTTTTGGACAATTATCTTTCAAGAAAGCCTACCCATGTTTCTCTATTGCACTTTTGCACCATGCTCTCTCTCTCTCTTTCTCTCTCTCTCTCTCTCTCTCTCTCTCTCTCTCTCTCTCTTTCTTTCTCCCTCTCCCTCTCCCTCTCCTTTCTATAGCTTAGCATATTTAAAGAGAGAGAGAGAGTGAGAGACTCCCATTACTAACGGCGCGCGTGGAGCATGTTTTGACCTCAAAAAACACCTCCTCGTGCCGTTAGTATAAGGTCACAAAAAGACTCTCTCTCTCTCTCTCTGTCTCTCTCTCTCTCTCTCTCTCTCTCTCTCTCTCTCTTTCCCCGCCTTACTTCCTCTCTCTATAACACTCACACATAAACACATACATTGGTGGATACACAGTACTAAAGGCGCGCATAGAGACATGCACACCGGTTGTGCCTCTCTACGCGCGCCTATAGTATAGAGAGAGAGAGAGAGAGAGAGAGAGAGAGAGAGAGAGAGAGAGGCTCTTTGTGTTTGTGTTTGTGTGTGTGTATGTTATATTTGTGTGTCTGTGTGTTTATGAGTGTGTGTGTCTGTGTGTGTGTATGTTATATTTGTGTCTCTGTGTGTTTGTGTGTATGTTATATTTGTCTGTGTGTGTGTGTGTGTGTGTGTGATCAAAATTCACTTTGTAGAATTGTAACAATGGGTGTGTGTGCTCACTCTTATAGACCCGAAATTATGATCTCTAAGGCTAAGATGATGAAGAAAAAACCTATGTGATAGATGGAGGCCTTTTTAGAGATTTTTTGACATTTTCCTCTCAAAAAGCTCTCTAAAACAGGAAAAAAGGGGCTTTTTACTAACGGCGCGCGATGAGGCATTCCAAAATTTTGGAATGCCCCCTCGCGCGCCGTTAGTAAAATGTTCTTTTAGGGGTTTTTGACATTCTTTGCCTCTTTGGATGTCGGAGCTAGGCAATTGGACATTCATTTCTAGGATATTTGGGCGTTCCGGACGCATTGACAGTATCAAAAGTTTCAAAATCTTCCACCACTTGATAGTTTTGTAACTTTTTGAATTCCAGTGATGACGTAAGCCGTATCAAATGCACCGCATCTACCTTCTGAAAAAGGTGCTCACATTAAATGAAAGAGAGTGATCGTCTTCAAGGACCACTAGATTATTAAATGAGGAGAGGGACACCTTTTATATTTTTGTTAATATCAATCTATTTTTCTACGTAACGTAGGCTCTTCTCTCATTGGAGGAGCTTATTTTCCTCTCTCTTCCAAAAGGCCCTCCAAAAGACCTCCGAAATCTCCTAATGTATAGGTTCACAAATGGAGATCCATTATCTTCTACAAATGTGTAGAACCCAATGCTAGAGAGTTGAACCTCTATGCATTTACGTATACATATGTCAATGGAGTGCAAGTTTTGATGGTAGATAAGTATGGAGGAGAGTACATACTTGTTGATCCAGATGACTTAGAACAATACACATAAAAGGGTACTCCGATATCTGCTGAATTTGAGCCAATAACAATGCTAGAGCACATATTAGAGAGGATTCCACTGGGATTTTCTCCAAGGCGAGATGAGAGCACAAGAGACATATTTCCAAGAGACCACGAATTGGTTAGATTAGTGACTAAACCACAACGATTAAGACCATATCAAGTGGCTTAGTGTGTTAAGAAAAATACAATGGTTCAGGGGATCCATATGCTCATGTCTTACTCTTCAAACAAGTTTTGAGAGCGACAAATTGCAGATTTCCATACTCAATATGAGAGATTTGGGTTAACATTGGAAGGAACAACCTCCACTTGCTTCCAAGGACTAAATAGAGATGATTTTCCCAGCATAGTACAACTCTTGCTAGAATTCATGGAGGAGTTCTTGAAAAGGGGAATCAAACATAACACATTGTCCCAAATCTACGCTTTCAAATAGAAAAAGAATAAAAGAGTGAAGGAAGCTTTGCTTCGCTTCAAACAATACATCGAGAGATGTCCTGTGAGAGAGCTACCGCAAGATGAGAGATTTTCAGTTCTCTTCATAGAGGGCTTGAGGTATGAAACTCTCAAAAAGGACGTACATCTAAAAGGATGCACGACATTTGACCAAGTCACTAGAGAAGCTCTATATCTAGTTGACAATTGTAAGGCCTATGGAGAGGTGACTAAAGATACAGACAACACGACTAGTAGTGCCTCATCTCTGAAGAGGGAATCAACAACAAAGAAGGATGTTCAAACTCGTTGGGAGCCAATTATTGAACAAGTGGTTGAGTGGGTGATTAATAGAATAAGCCAAGGCTACAAACAAAACCTAAATGTGCAACAACTGAGGAGATGTAGTACTTGTGGAGGGGATCACCCCACTCCATGGTGTAGCACTCAACCAAAGCCGCAACAAATGATGGGGTAGCAATTGCATCTTTCGAATGAAGGTAGAGTTGTAGCCAATGTATATGCCACAACCTACAAAAGACCAGTACTCCATGAATGCAAATACGGTCACGTTCATAGCCAATCAGGAGTATGGTTCAAAGAACATCCTCACAAGACAAGAACAACCATTGGCTGTATAACTAGCTATGAAAGAAGAAGGTCCTTGCTATGAGTGTAGAGGTGATCATTGGGCACAAATTTTTCCAAACAAGGATCCACAAATCGAATTAGATGGATTATATGAACGTTGTGGGATAGACCATCTACGCCAAAAATGTGCTAAGGATCCAGACTACAAAGGGAAAGCAACAATGAATGTTGTAGGTGTTATGCCTTCTTCAAGCAGACCCAAGGTAGAACACGTAATTCCTTTAAACATAATGACTCAAGCTCAAGATCAAAAATCTGCTAAAAATGCAATCATTGAGGAGGAAGCCACATTGCCTGTTCAAATAGAAATCGAAAACTTATCGGTGAGAACATGAAGACAATCATGGAAAGCCAAACGGGATAAAATGAAAGCAAAGAGGCCGCAGGAGAAAGCTTATTTGGAAACTAAACTAAATCAAACAAAAAAATAGCTTAGATGAGAGCAACAAAGCAAGAAAAACGCAAAGGGACCTAAAGATTCAAAGACTAACTCGGGAGGTTCAGTCTTGGTCGACAAAGTCTTTGAACCTTTGGATGCAATCTTGAAAGCTTACAATGCTAGGTTAGAGACCAACCAAACCCAAGAGGATAGATGACTAATGTATCCTCATCTAGGGTATGAAAAAGAGAGGTTGGAAATGTGCAAGGTGCTCATGCAGAAGGCCCAAGATCTTATGGAACCACATGTTCTAGATGCTCCAAAAACGGAGGTGCTAATCCGCGATAAAGTCCAAGAATTGGAAAGTCATGGTATTGTAAACAAACAGGAAGAGCCAGGAGTTGAGGCATCTCTAGATACAAGAGAAGTAGACAATACCATAGATGGGGTGGGCTTACAAGCAGTAATGCCTATCCCAAAGGTAGAAGAACTATGGCCACAATCCTTGTGGGAATCAATCAAAAACCAAAAAGATGGTAGTGCTACTTTAGAGTTAGCACCTATCCCTGAGATAAATATGGATCACATATTTTTCCAGGACAATACGTCTATGTTGTTGAGCTTATATGTGAAGCTACTCAATATATGGCTTCTCTATATATGGCACCCAGGTCCCCTCTATATATACATCATCTCATGTGTGTATTCTACACACTTTGGGGTTCTATTTCTGTGCTCTCTCTCTCTCTCTCTCTCTCTCTCCATGGTATCAGAGCAGTACGTTTTTGTTTTCAATTTTTCTCCTGATTGAAAACGATTTTGCAGAAACTTTGGTTTACAATATGGTCTACAACTTTGCAGAAGAAAGTTTTTTCAAATTCTGCACCGATTTTGAGTTATCATTCATGGACTGCGTACATACCTGAAAAGCAACTTTCGCTTTTTGTTTTTTATTTTTTTGCTAATTGAAAACAATTTTGCAGAAACTCCTAATGGAAGGCACTGGAATCGATGTGGTCTACAACTTTGCAAAAGAAAGTTTTTTCAAATTCTGCACTGATTTTGAGTTATCGTTCGTGGACTACGTACATACCTGAAAAGCAACTTCCGCTTTGGGGTTATATTTATGTGCTCTCTCTTTCTCTCTCAACATATGCCTACTCAAGTTTGCAATGAATATGGCTATGACATAATTTTGATACAAATGATCTCAACCCTTCACATTGAAGATGATCTCTACTCTGATGCAATAGATGAGTTAGAAGAACACTCAACTACCTTAGATGATTCGGGGTCGGAAAAAGAACATGTGAGAGCTAAGCTACTCATGAAAGGAGGGGAGGAAAATCTTTTTGACTTTCCAAACCAGAAAGCAAGAAGAGAAAAATGGTATAGATGAAAAAGAGACACCAGAAACATGAAACCTAGACCTATGCCATCAGTATCCAATAGAACACAATTCCTGATGCAGATAGTTGCACATGATTGTGTCAAGGACAAAATCATGAGTAGATATCCTTCAAATAAAAGTCTAAAAATTTTAAAAACGTCGAGAAAAACGAGGAAGGAAACTCAAGCAAAGCCAAAAAACAGGACAAGGAGTCAAGCATGACACGAGTTGAGCCAAAAAAGAAATATCAAGAGTTGAAAAAAGCTATAAAGGAGATATATACAACCAAATTGGAAACCACAGAAGAGGATGGTAAAGATGTAATGATTTTTCCATCCCATTACAATAAATATACTCTCCAAGATCGAAAAATCATAGTCGAACAACCTGTCAGGGAACTATGAAAACACGACGAATCCTACGAAGGACCTGAACATGCAAAAAATATCTATCTGGTTGAACTAGAAGAAGAGCCTAGGCTTTCCTACATTGCAAATGACATAGCAGAAGAAGAAGAAGAGCTTTTGTTAAGCTTACTGAAAGAATACCGAGATATCTTTGCTTGGTCTTATAAGGATCTCAAGGGTGTTCATCCAGAAATCTGTCAACATAACATACCCATTGATAGCTATTTTTTGGCTATTCAAAATTGCCATAGTGAGCTACCTCACAATATCAAAATCACCCAAACATTGTGGCTATCCCTACCTTTTCAGTGTACATAGGCGTGTGTGAGTTAGGGGACTTTTTCCATATCTCCTTAAAAAACTCTCAGCTAGCTAGTCACTGGGTTAGTTGAGCCAAAAAATTAAATTAAATAAAAAAAGTAAATTATATTATGACCCATTTGTTTGTAAACATTTCATTGTATATAGGACCTAAATATAAGGATTTTTCATAATTATTTTGATATTTATTTAAACATTTCTACCTAGGTGTGTGTTATTTGCCTATGTATGATATGTACATTGACTCACCATTACTACAATTTTCTTACTATTTTGCGTACTCTTTATTCCATATAAAAATATATTCACACAAGCTTCTCTTATTTTTGGTGTGAATCCACTCCTAAGAAAAAGCCTCAAAAATACTTTCCACCATCATTCATTGCCTTTCACTAAATTTCTATTTCCTACAGAAACTCTTTCTTACCTCATGTAAATAAATATACATCAATAAAAACAAATGATGGCCCTCCTTATTGGATTCCCTAAAATTTTTTATATTTTTTTAATATATTTTTAGCCCACACTATTCTAGATTCCATAAATTATTTATATATACTAGCCTGTCTTTTTTCATCATATCCATAGGTTATATTTATACATAATCCACAACCATGCATATTTTCAAACCTCTAAGAATCAATTAGGTCATGCTCTCATGAAAGGAGGGGCTCATCTTTGGAGCCATATGCAAATTCAACAAAAGGGGGGCCACTCAAGACTTTTTTGGGAAGAAAAGTAGGCATTTTTGTGGGATGTTTTATATCCATCTCCACTTCAAATTTGAAGTGGTGGTTACAAGACAAAACGTGAACCAAGGGATGAATAATCACCTCAAAAAGTTTCATAATTTTTGGATCTACCACTGGTGACGTATGAGGTTTTGATTGGACCCGAGTTTGCCCATGTTTCTCACAAGTAGCCCATAGTCTTCTCTCACAACTTTCCACACTTCTACACACACACATATACTCATTCCTCTCAATCCCTCACTCAACTTGCACCTTCCATGTTTTCTTTCACCTTTTTCACCCATTAACATATTTTGATAGTGGTGCTACAAAGCACATTACCTCACATCGTGATTTTTTCACCTCTCTTGAGTCTGTCCCTCATGGGAGTTCAGTTACATGTGCCAACAATACCTCTTATCTCATTCACAAGGAGTTGGAAAGTTTGTACTTTCTATAGCAAATGGCAGTTCTTTCACACTTGTTGATGCACTTTATGTACCTGGGATCAAGACGAATATTTTGTTTGTATCTGCGCTTGCTAGACTTGGTCTTGTAGTCAAATTTGTGGATGACAAATGTACAGTACATGATCTTAGTTTTGGTGATGAAATTGTTGCATCTGGTATTTTATGCCACGAGCTATATAAACTCACTTTGAATAACAAGTCTGGGTAGAATTTTGCAACTGCAATTGTGTATTCTAAGGCTATTTCAGATGCAAAACTTTGGCATGCACATTTTGGTCATCTTAATTTTGCAAGTTTGTTGCGTTTGCAAAAATCTAATATGGTTGCTTCTTTGACACCTCTTGAAGCACTTGTCAACCATGTCTATGATAGCTATATTTTGAATAAGATGCAGCATTCTAAGTTTCCAAAAGATGGTTCAGCTAGGCCACATGGAGGTTGCAGCTTGTGCATAGTGATGTTTGTGGGCCCATGCAAACTTCTTCCATGGGAAATTAACTTTACTTCATGAATTTTATTGATGATTACTCCAGGTATGCATGGGTATATGTGCTTAAAGTGAATTCCAAAGTATTTATGTGCTTCAAACAATTTTTGGCTATGGTGAAAAAGGGGGGGGGGGGGGAGTATATGTCTCATGAATTTAATGCACTTTTGGCTAGTCATGGAATAAAACACCATTGTACAATGCCTTATACGCCTCAGCAAAATGGTGTTGCTAAGAGGAAAAGCAAGTCACTTACGGAAATGGCATGATGTATGGTAAAAATCCAAGCTTTGCCACGTTTTTTTTTGGCTTGAGGCCATCATCTGTGCTCTTATGTACTTAATAGGTGTCCTATAAAATCTTTGCAATCTATTACTCCATATGAAACATGGCAGGATAGAAAGCATTCTATTGAGCATATGCGTGTTTTTGGTTGTTTGGCATATGCTTTGGTGCCACAGACACAACACAAAAAATTGGATGATAAGGCTGTCAAATGTATTTTTGTTGATTATATTACTGAAATCAAAGGTTATATGTTGTATCATCCACAATTCTCAACTATAGATCTGATCACTATAATCCATGTACAATGACCCTGATTGCATATGCAGTAAATGTATCTTTTGCGGACTTGTGCAGGTCTCTGGATAAACACTTGGGTTGACTTTTTGAAATTCTATTTGCACCTCATCTTTGAGCTTGCAATACTTGGCTCCACTGATGTCAGTGAACATTCTACTAGAGGTTGTGTGCACTTGTGATGCTATTAGTGACGGTAATACATTGGGTTTTTATACTCCCCGACGTCGCTAAGACCGTCGCTAAAAACTTCGATATAGGAACGTCTCTATAACTGTCGCTATATGTGTCGGTATAGCCGTCGCTATATAGTGACGCCTATAGAAACGATCATAGTGACGTTTACAGGACACCTATAGTGACGTTTATAGCGATGTTGTAGAGCCTTATATAGCGAAGCTCATAGCGACGCCTGAGAGATTTTTTTTTTGGTGGCAGGGCATTGAATGCCTTGCCACCCATCAACCATATTGAATGTTTCAATAATTGAGTAAACCTAAATAAATCCAAAATAAGCCCAGATTCACCTTTGAAAGAAAGTGCAAGCTTAGATATAGACCCAAAGTAGTCACCCACAAGACAATATAACCATTAAATCCATCATCCATAGTATTGTTTGTAGAATAAAGATACAAAACTGACAAAAGTAAATTGATGAAAGTAAATCAATGACAATTGTACACATCATAGGCAAAATCACTTGATTGTTAAACTTTGCGAATGTAATAGTTACAACACCATTGTCATTACTGAAAAAACATACATGGTCTTCCAATAGTTACAAAAAGACGTATGAATGTCATCTCATGTTACATATTCTATGACAAAAGGAAACTAGTGCTATGTAGCTACAACTAGACTGACGTCGTCTAATCAGACATCTCATCGCATCCAAGTGGCATATCTGGCAGATTCTGCAAAAAAAAACAATAAGACAGCTTTCTGTAAGTATAAACATATAATTTATAAAACAATACAACAAATAGAAAAGAGTAAACCCTAATACTAACCATGCCACCGCGAGAACCGAGAATGTCCATCAGGGCTCTTAAGTCAACTCTAAAAGCTAAAAGTATCCATGAGCCCTTGGCAGTTTATGGACTTATTTCCTTGAAAGTGCAAGTGTGAAGATTCCAAGAAGTGACCATCACACGTAATAAGTGATTTAATAATCACTAGCTAGGTCTTAACCCAAAACTGGACTTGCACAGACACTCTTAGTATTGTAGATAAAATAGAAAATCCACTCAAGTTGGAATTGTATTCACAACGGGATTTTGTCTAGACTCAAAATCCATAATCAAGGAGTTTTGTGAACATCCGTGATGTATGAATTGCTTGCTTCATCTGTACACCTTGGTAGAGAGACGCATTTGTGAGTTTGAGACTTTCAAAAGCTAAACTTGATCTTCACACTCAAAGTGTGTAGTGCTAAAATGACATCCAAAAAATTAGTAATGGCAAGATTCTTGCTTGACCATTGAAATCAGGTACTCAACTGAAGATATTTGTTCGATGTTGAAAGCAGTCACTGATGGATTACAAATAGATGGTGCTTAGCCATTTCAAAATAGGTGGCTCTTAGACCTGGCAAAATAGATGGCTCTTAGCCCTTCCTATTACCATATCGACATAGAAAGAGTTTAGAAAAATCATGCCTAGTTTCACCTTGCCCACTGAGAATTAGGAAGAGGAGAGAGAGAGAGAGAGAGAGAGAGAGAGAGAGAGAGAGAGAGAATGCTGGCTGAGGAAAATACCTTATTCGAATGTGTTGTATGCCCCTTGCATGTGATCCAGTGCACACCATGTTTGTATCTTAGCTTATCATATAAGCATACAATAGTGTACTTGTACCACTCTCCCGGAGAGAGAGGTACCATAAGTCACATCTTGATGGAAATCCTGTGTATGTGATCGTGATTGTAACGAGATGCATATGTATGTAATTTTACTTGAGAATAAACATAAACACAAAATGTTGTAACACATAAATAACAGAGCTCGTCCTTGATAGAGTAGCTAGTGCTATAGCAGAAATACAAGCGATGATGGATGTTGTATAGCCATCACACTAGTATGCCATGCATACCAAGTAAAAAAAGGAATAATAAGCCTTTGGCTTCAATGACAGTCTCAACCATGTAAGCCTTTGGTAGACGTGCCTTGTACGATTACACTGGCATGGATACATCAGAGTGCACCATTGTAGAAACTGTGAGCTTATATCCACATAGTGCCAAAGATGTGTGCCATTATCATTGATCTGAACTACTAAATTGATAATACATTGGCACATAAGAGAAGTGGTGCTTCACATGAAGTCTGGAAAAGCACTTTGCTTTGTATAGTGGCTTCTTATGGAGTGTGCCAAGCACACCAGAGTAATCTTTTCCAAAACGAAAAGGAAAACATAGACAAGAACAACATAACTTGAAATCTACTAACCTTGTCGCCCACCTGTGGTGAAGTTTCTGGTAGTTCTCTCGAAACCGGTGCATAGCCATATATGCGAATAACTTGAGAGCTTGTGGATGTCCTGTATATGCCTTCGTGTCTTTGTTTAGGCCAATCTCTATTAATAAATCTTGCAGACATGTTGCAAAGACTCCAAACGTCGTATGCTGATAGCATATTCCAAACTTTGGAACTACTAGGCAATATGTCATAGAGCGAATCCTTGCTTGCAAGAAGTCTATCAGGACGATGAGACAAAACTGACACTAAATTCTCATAGCAAACATGTACAATTGTTGACACACATCTGTCCAAGTAGAAAAAATTGACCTTGTCAAAATTTCATAGAGAATCAGCCTTGCCGAATCGTGCACTTTACTAAGAATCGTGAGATTGCCCCTAGAGATAACATCTGCAAATTAGCATTGGATTCAGCTCATAGCTATGGATATCAATGTTTACCACTACTTCATGTACTTATGTTGCCTACTTCCTGGCAAGCGGGTCCCGCTTTCTTGTGATTATATATCCAATGTGTAGAGTCTTGCTCCTGAAAGCCTTGCTTTCCCTCTTTTCTAGGTAACACAAGGGGTGGTCCTTGCCTGGCCGCATCAACGGCAGACCACTTGCATAGGATCCATGCCCTAGCAAACATGTGTGACAATTGATTGTAACCCCAAGCACTATTGTGCTTGGAAAACAAGATGATGTTGCACTCAAGTCTTGCTGACTATGAATGGTTGGTGCAAACAGTGTTTTCAAAAACCAAAATCTTGTGGAAATGATCACAAGTGTTGCTTGTGTCGCATGGAGTGTTGAAGTGGCACAAGTATGAAAAAAGATTCATGACAATGTACATAGCGAGTTCATGCTAGAGACGTACCGCAAGAGGGTCATGAAAAGAAACTTGGCAACAAAATCAGACACTATTGCACACCTCACGAGTAACTTGTGTGGACTTTCCTTGATTGCCTCGAAAATGTTGCCTTTGAAGTCTCAATTTTGAATTCCAATGACCTACCCAATAGTGTTGAGTTCGTGTGAGTCCCTGTTGCACTTGTCCATGCAACTATGATCCCTTTGCAGAGGCCCTTGCATGCCCTTGCATGTCTATGCACGCCACGACAACGGACCACTGGTTTACTTCATGGGGGAAAGATCCCTTACAACGGCTATGTGGCCAAAAACTATTTTTTTATAAAAAAACGCATACCTCAAGAAGCCATTGCGTGCAGCGTCTCTGCACAGAGAAGACCTTCTCCATGCCCTCGCGTTGTCGCTCACCACGCTTCCATCCTATGATGGAAGATGCTTAGGAGGCTAGCATGCTCCCAACTAGTCCATCTGTTAGTCTTTTTGTGTAGGTGGACTTCCTCCTTGTTCCTGACACATGGCTTGCTGCACACGCCCGAAATCCAACCCCTTTCCAAGAGTCTCTACACACGCGGTTTTGCCTCAACCCCGCCCCCTGCTTAGCCGTCTTGCACACCATGGCTTGCACTCACATGCAAGACCATGCATGTCCTGAAAACGACGGAGAGAGAGAAGACTCCAAAGCAAGAGAGAGGCCATGCCTCATACTGAATTCCAGAGAGAGAGACCTAAAGGGGGAGAGTCCTTCCCCCTCCTCCATAGCTCTCCCGTCTTGTGGCTCTGATACTAGTGTGAGACTATGGGAACTGCGGTACTTGATCCTCTACCCAACCTCCCTTTATAGGCCTTGCCCCTAGGATCCTGTCTCCATTGGCAGCCAGCGGCCCTTGGCCGGCCCGGTCCGTGACCTCCCTTGGGTTTGCCCTTGGCATTACATGGGATGCACTTTGATCCTGCAGTCATGCAAATGTTTCAAGCATTTTCCATGTATATGCAGCAACAGCAAGCAGCAAAAAGAAGCTAGATTTCAACCACAAAATCACTGTAGTCCAATGTGAAGAGAATTGACCAGTTTGATGGCAAAGACATCACAAGGTATCTACAAGATTATATGAAGGAAATGGAGTTGAACCAAGTGTGTGAGGAAGACATGGTCCAAAGTTTTGAGCTAGTTTGTGTCCCAGAGATCAGAGATCGTATTAGGGCAATTCAAAATGCTCATGGAAGAAATTGGGAGGAATTCAAGCTTGATATAAAGGAAGACTACTTTATGGAGGACTCTGAGAGAGTGACCAAAAGAAATTTATTAGATTGGGTTGCAAAGCCTAAAGAAGGGATTTTTGCTACAGAGCTTCTCAGAGAGTTTAAGTGACACTATGCTTAACTATCACAAACTGAACAAGCTTCCTTGGATAGGGAGAAGGTAGAACTTTTCCTAGAAGCAAGCAGCAGGCAAATAAATCAAATAAAAGCTAGAGATTCTCTTGGAAGACAAAGATAAAGAGCAAGGTTTGAAGACAAGGTGGAATGATGTACAAGATGCAGTCTCCCTATTGGCAAAAAGACAACGTGGAAGAGACAAGATGGTGGTGAGCAATGGTGCTCTAGTTTTTGCTATTATTAAGAAGCAACCAAAACCTATTGAGATGTAGAGAGAGAGAGAGAGAGAGAGGATACAAGAGACACACCATTACGCTCTCAAAGACTGATTCATATTGAGGACAAGATACACATATACCAAGTTGAGTAGAGTGAGCCATATATAGCTCCAACACCCCCACTCAAACAAAGGTCTCTAGCTTTGGATGAAAAAACCCTTGGGGAGTTCAAGGAAAAAACCCAAGACCCTATAGAAACTGGGCCTTCACTTTGGCTTGACTTTGCACCCTTTGATTTGCCTGGATAGCCATGCCCTTTGCTCTTCTTTGTCCGAACGTTTGGTTTGGGCCCACTTGGCCCCGTCCTTATCTTTACCCGGCCTTCTCCTCACTGCCCTCTGCTGCCTTGGTTTGCCCGGCCTCAACTGGCCCTCTATGCTTTGCCTCCGCGAGATTGCTCTCTTACCTGAGGGGGGGAGGCAATAGCGATGTCGCTATTGCCCCCTACCCTCTTCTTCCAAAATTAGGGGCGCGGGACCATTCTCCCCACTGGGGCTGCCACATCATCATCGGCGATCACCGTAACCACCTCCCCGTCGTGGGCGCGCCTCCTGGGCCGCTGCCCCTCTTCATCAAAATAGTGTCGCCTCCGTCGAGCAGCGCCCAACAGGGACGCCTGCACCCGCCAACACAGAGCCCATCACTGCACGCCATAGCCACGCTCAAGGGGAGCTCCCAGCCCACATGCTAAGACAAGGGCTTGCACCCCAGCCCATATAGCCCGATGCCCGCTACTCCTCTAACGCATGTGGGCACATTTGTCACCCATGTGGCAGCCCTAGGGAGTACCTCCTTTTGAGTGGCCTCCAAGGCTTTGAAATTTTAAAAAAACACCTCCATGGAAAACCCACTTCTCCCCTCCTTTCTCTTGTCTGCCAACTGGCACCTGGTGATCCAATCACCAAGTCGTAAAGTGGTGCCGAGTCCCCACTTTGCCAGTCCCTGGTCGTGCCAATTCCACTGCATTCCAATTCCCTGGAGCTTGCTATCCAAGGCCATAAAAAAAGTTAAAAAACCATCTGCAATTGTCCACTCTCCAAATGCTCCCAAATTCGTCTCGCTGCATCTTGTCGACTAAGCATCCGATTGATGTGCAGTTGATTCCGACTAGCTCCACATGGTGAACACTCCCACCGAGAACCTTGGCGAGGCTCAAAAAATGCTAGATGGCACATCTTCCAATGCGGTCAAGTGGGCTCTGACCCGGCCCCCGGAAAATCTTCAACTGACCATATCTTGCTATCCAGAGCTATGATTCCCAATCCGAGAAGACACGCATGCTCCACAACTCGAGCACTACACATGTGTATACTAACATCAGCCCGGGCCACCTGTCCCAACTGCCTTGTCCGTCGGGGATCTGCTACACACTCTTTCTTTAAACTGCAATATCTTGAGCACCGGGGCTCCGTTTGATGAGCCGTCTAGACCAACTTCTAGAGCACGATGAACTCTACATTCTAGAGCTTTGACTTGGCATTTTGGACATTTTCACCTGCCATCCCATCTGGACTACTACGCTGCACTTTTGGCCTAAAAAACCGCATCAGGCATACTTTCCCACTATCCTTTGGTTGCCAAGGGCCTTGGCACCTGCCGTAGCCTTCTGCACTGCACTCGACTGCACCCTTTGCCTGGCATAGACCACTTGCTAGCTTCGACCAACTTTAGCTGTACCAACGCCTTCAAGCATAAAAAACACGTTCCATCTGTTGTGACTCAGTCTCCTCTTGTGAAATCATAGCTGTATCATGACCAACATCACGTCGTTCTTGACGTTGAGAGTATTCAATTAAAGACATGCAGGCTTGGTCAAAATCAAGACCATATTTATTAGAGAGAATAGTAACAATGTTATCATAAGAGGAGTCCTTCACCGTATCAAGGAGAAGTGTAATCAGTTTCTTTTGTGCAACAGGATCAAGTTGATTAATAATATATTTGAAAGACTCAATATGTCCCATCATGGTTATACCAACTTCATATTGTAGTTTGCTAAGAAACCCTCTCAAAATTTCCCTTCGTAGATAACTCCATCGCACATGGCCAGACATCTTCCCATTCTCACTCACATCTTCAATAGATTTTGACCCTTTGAGCATGACTTGATAGGCCTTTAAGACAAATTCTATTGCTTTAACCATTGAGATAGAATTACTGGTTGCCATGTCCTCAACTAGCTTTTTCATCCCTCCTTTGCCAAAGTTCGTTGCCAAGGGCTTCCTTGTTTCACTAAGATGTATCTTTTCTACTTTGAAGAAGATAATATTTTTACCCAAGGCATCTTTGAAGCTTTTGCAGTACCTTCTAGGATGGTCTGGTTTGTCACACCGTATGCACCTATTTACAAACCCCTCTCTATTTTGAGGTCTTTGACTTGATGAACTGGCCATATGTTTTCTCTTTTTCTTCAAGCCTTGCTAGCTTTAATTTCAGCTCGTGTGTGCCCTTCACAAGTTCTTCAAGCATAGATCCATCATCCTTAGAAGCTACAATAACAGTTTTTGTTGGAGCTATATATGGCTCACTATACTCAACTTGGTCTCACCTATATATTTTTATCTTGTCCTCAATATGAATCAGTCTTTGGGAGCGTACATGGTGTGTCTCTTGTATCATCTCTCACTCTCTCTCTTTCCCTCTCTCTCTCTCTCTCTCTCTCTCTCTCTACATCTCAACATGGTATTAGAGTGGTAACAATCACGTGCCGATTCAATTCATGGTGACAAAACAATATGTGTATGCGATTTGCATGTAAGATTCCCAAGTGCTACAAATTTTATTCTTTGAGGATTGATTCTTATTAACTGTGATTGTTTTGTGTTAAGAAGAATATGATTAGTGTTTTCTATGGTGTTTATTGCTAATCGATATAGTAAATCATTGATTACGTTTTCTTGATGATTTGTTTTTTGACACCCTGAAGTTCGTCTCAATTTTTGGGGAACTTCTGCTCAAAATTTGGAGAAAGGTTTCATCGAGCTCTTCGATTTGTGTTATAGGTTTGCGTCAATCGGAGTTTGCAGTAGAAAGCTATGCTATTTTTACTACAAATTGAGCTTGTGCAGCTTTCTTCGTCGTGCGTTTTCGTGAAGCGTCTGCGATCATTTTTCTAATTTTGGAGTTAACTTTTTTGAGAAAATTTAGCTTCATTCATATCGTGGTCATCAATCTTGCGTCTCACGTCACTCTATTTTGAGGACTTTTGTCTCACTCACTCTATTTTGAGGACTCTTTTATTATTGATGTCTCCTTTTTCCTGCGTTTTGAATGACGTCTCTCACATCTTTGGACGTGTATTGAGCATCCTTCTTGCGTTTATTGTTGATAGAAGAAAGTTGTCATATTTCTCTCGTTCTCAATTGCAGCCTTCACCATATATGGTGTGCAGATTCTGCAATCTTATCTTATACGTCTTCTCGCAACTAGATATGGCTATGACTATTCTCGTCAACAGCTTTCCTTCTGGCCAGTTCTTTGTTCCTCCTTTCTAAGGCCAAGGATTTCTAGGGTGAAAAGAAAAGATGTTGTTAATTCTTCAAGGAGATGAACTCTCTGATGTTGTCCTTGGAAATCGTGTTTGTTCGCCTGAGCCTATTGATAGGTATCATGATAACATGCTTATCACTGAAGGATCTATATTTGAAGCTAAAGAAAAATCTTACATGAAACTGGAGATTATATCTGTCTTCGGACTGGGTGGAATGAACTTGTAGATGCCTTATCAGTGTATGTGTATGTGTACGTTGCAAAGTGCCAAGGCAACAAGGCACTTGTTGAAGAAATACACAAGAGAGAAAATGGGAATGAAGGAGACTCAAAGAGGGCTACTAGAGGTGGAGGAAGAAAGGATCCGGTTCCCTTTTAAGAGCCCATGTCAAGGGAACCTCCATCACAAGAAGTATCAATGAGAGTTACTACACCAAAGAAGAAGCAAGATAAAGAAAAGAGCAAGTGAAAATGCCCATCATGCAAGCTACAATGACATATCAAAGTTGCCACAGATTTAAAGAAAGTTTTAGAGGAAAGGATCTACAATAGCAAGGTGGATTTTACATTGGGAGAAGTCCTTGGCATTGCAAAGAGAGAGTTCCACGAGGAAATCATTGATATCATAAGAAGGAAGAGACAAGCTTTAACGGAGTCTATCCAATCATAGGAGGAAGAGAGTGCTTCAAAGACACGTGATATAAGTACAACAAATAGATGAAGAGGAGAATTTTGTAAGCTACTACCAATCTTTGCGCGGTAAAAATAGGCTTGTTAAATTTGAAGATGAAGATGAAGACAAAGTCACTCATAAGAGCCACTATTCTAGAAACCATTGGGCAAGGACTACAACCAAAACCTTGGTTAAAGTGAGAGATATTGACGATCCTTATGTGGCCTTGATAGACCATGGTTTGGAGATTAACCTCATGTCCAAGAGTCTCTATATGAAGGGAAAATGGCCAATTGATACTGGCCATGGGTGGATAATGTTAATGTAGCCATAGGGGATGTGAAAGGTGAGAAAAATATCTTTTTTTAAGAGATGTCAAGCTATCCTCTAATCGTTGGACAACCATACATCACCGCAGTGCGAATGGATACAAAAGTATTGGATGATGGATCTACCTATGCCAGGGTCAAAAGCAAAGAATGGAAATCAAGCTGTTCAATTCTTGACAATTTGCGTTCACCATGAGTGAATTCATGACATCTTACGGAACCACTCTCTACCAAAACCAAGCAAGGAATTTGGAGATCAAAGGGAGATGAGGGGTTTTGGTTGAGTACCATTGTAAAGTGGGAGTGCAGTGGTACACGAAGAAAAAGATTCTAACCTAATCCAAAGGGAGTGAAGTTTTTTCTACAGGTGCCCTAGTAGTAAAGTATGGATCAATATCTTTCACAACGCCTAGAGATTTAAAGAAAGGACAAAAGCAATATGTAAATAGTGTACAGAGAAAATACAAAAATCATAATTTTCTAGATGAAGACGAGTACATTTCAGGTGTTTTTGAGGAGGTTTCTTTTGTAGATACTATGGGTGATCTCAATGCTATAACATGTTCTAGTTTTTAACAAGGAAACTACCTGGTCAAAGTAGCTTCTATGGACATGTATAGGACTATTGAGTCTTTGAAAGATGAGGAGTTCTTCAAAGAGATCTAGAAGTGCGAGTGAACACAAAGTACAATACTATATCAAAGAAGGTGAAACAAGTGGCATTGCCTTTGCCTACAGATTGCAAGGAAACGATGGATCGGGCTTCTTTGCAACCTGGTCTTCGAGATCCAAAAAGAATTGGACACAAGTTTACGCAAGAGTCATTGAAGATGTTAAAAGTTGGAGGCAATGACTCCTTGACAGAGATTGAAAGAAAATTCTTTGAAGAGACCTCTCCAAACATGGGAAAGCTTTTGGATTTGAGCCGCATGAGATAGGGTTTGTGGATCCATCTATAGTCGAACCAATGGTAATATTCATTGTGCCTCATGTGCCTTGGAATCTACGACCAATTCTAGTGCCAAAAGCACTCTTGCGTGCTTTCCCACTTATTAAGGTTGATAATCTGGTTTGAAAATATACACACTCAAAGTGTTTCATGGTGGCACACTCATCTTGCCTATAAAGAGTGATGTGGTAAAAATTACCAAAAATAGCAGCTAATAGGTGTCGTTGCAGGATTGCATGGAAAGTGATGCAAAATGGTATATTGATGAAAAATGATTCTTGTCTATGCTTTTTATGCTTATGCAATTGATCCCACAAATTTGGGGATTTTTCCGACTTTGTTTGGGATTTTTTGCATCAAAAATGGCATTTTTAAGTCAAAAATGAGCGAAAATGGCCTAGTTTTGGTCCAAAGTGGAAAAGTGGCATAAATATTGACACATCATTTGAAAATTCCTTAAGTAAGAGAGAGAGGGCTTATTTTTACTGAGAAAAACCTTCAATTTTTCTCTACTGTGCAATGGCTTCCATGGTTGCTCAATCTATGTGTAGGGTAGTCCCGCCTGTTCCTAATCTTGTATCTGAGCTGGTGACGGAGTGAATTAGGGTTTCCTTTTATCAAAATGGTGTGTCGGCTTCACTTTAAAAGCTCTTAAATCTCTACAAATTCAGAAAATGGTCTCCATGAAGGTAGAAGCTCCAGTATTCCTTTCAACTGTTTGATGTTACGACTATGTGTAATTGGGGGCGAGGCTACATGATACCATGAAAGAGGTTTGGGTTTTGATTGAGATTTGTGCTTATATGAGCATTGAGGTTTCATGGCCGAAGCTTTAGTGTTTCTCAATGGTCTTTTTAAGTGAAACTGAATGTGATTTAGTGATTCTTTCAACATAATATCAACTACAAAAACAAGAAATTTCCAAGCACGATAGGAAAGAGGGTTTGTGACTTTGTTGTCATGAATGCTCTTAGATTTCTATTCACCCTTAGACAGAGGGTTGGTGATTCTCCAAAGACACTCTTTTGAAAAGTGTTTGTGACTCTCCACGAACCCTCAGAGCTAGAGTTTTTGCACCTTCCCAGCTAGACCACACACATTCTGACAACGTGACGATTCCATCATGCACACACATGTGTGGCTTCCTCGTCTATGTGTGTGTCTGTGTGTGTGGAGAAGAAAGAGACAGAGAGAGAGAGAGAGAGGGAGAGCGCGGGTTACCTTTGCTTGCTTGAGTGCCAAAAACTCATATCTGAGATACATGTTTTCGGGTGCTCTCGATTTATTTTCTACCCCTGTCGGCGTCATTATGGGCATCGCTATGAGCGTCGCTAAGTTACAAGTAAACTAGCGATGCCCATAGCAACGACTATAGTGACGCCATGGGTTTTCACTTTTGAGGGTTGCACTGCGAGCGTCGCTAATGTGAAGTACCTCTTGTAGTGAAGGAAGCTTACAATTTTCTTAATGGATTTTTAGGCACAAGATGTATTTGAAATAGGATGGGGAATATTTGATTATCAAGTGATTCCATTCCACCAATGCACCTATCATATTTCAAAGGCTAATGAGTTATGCATTCAAAGAGTATCTAAGATAATTCTAAGAAATTTACTTGCTTGACTTATAATTTCATTCTCTTTAGAGAAATGAACATATATAGCAGATGAAAAAGATCTTTGAGAAGTGTAAGACTTATCATATTTTCCCGAATCCAAACAAAAGTGTCTTAATAATAAGATAGGGGAAGATATTGAGACACAATATGTCAAAAAATGGCATTTCCACAGATATTGAGAAGATACAAGTCATTGTCCCTTCCAAGACCGACAAATGTTAAAGAGGTACAAGCCTTTATGGACCATTGTGGTTACTACAGAAGGTTTATCTACATGGACGTTTTCCTGTTGTGGCATGTACTAATAGCCGTTTTTTTTGCTTTCATAAAATATTTTAAGAAGCCACTTCACCCTACAAAAACACCCTAGCACAATGACTAGGCTCGCTTTTTCATTGTAAATAGTGTGCGTGCGTTTAGGGTTTTATCACATTTTTTTATCAAATCATCATTGAGCGAGTCATTGGGCTAGGAGACAAAAAACTAAATCTATAATATTACAGTCCTCTTTACATGTAAATATTTTCTATCAAATAAAGGACCTAAGTATAAAGGGGGCTTTTTCAAAATTGTTGTATTTATATAAATATATATTCCCAAGTGTGTATTATCAGGCCTAAGCATGCTCCTTTATTTGTGTAGCCTTTCTTTTATAGCACTCATAAGACGCATCCCGTTTCCATTCTAGTTCTGCGAGGGTGAGAAGGAAATCTTCCCATGCTGCTTCTTCGCCTTGTGCCACCTTTCCATGAAGTCGCATCGTGGGAATGTTGAGCTTGATGGGTTGCAAAGCTTCTTGACCATAGACTAGGTGGAAGGGTATGAACTCTGTCTCTTCCTTGTAGGTAGTCCGATAGGCACACAATGCTCCATCCAGGAAGTCATCCCATAGATTTTTCTTTTTCTTTACCATCTTTCAAATGATTTCTGCAATGATGCCATTAGCCTTCTCTACCAAACCATTTGACTGAGGATAGTAGGGTGTGCTATGCCGATGTAGAATGTGAAGCTCATCACAAACTTCTGTGAGCAAGCCCTTCCTAAATCCTGGACCATTGTCAAAAACAATCTCCAAAGGTGTGCCAAATCTACAACAAATGTGAGTGCACACAAACTTGCTAACTATCCTCTCAATTACTCTTGCCACACTTTGAGCTTCTACCCACCTAGTCATGTAGTCTATGGCCACAAAGATATACAATTTTCCATTTTTAGTCCTAGGCAATGGACCCATAGCATCAGTGCCCCATTTTTCAAACGGACCATTTGCAAGGACTAACTGACGTGGACCATGTAACTGATGCTTGTTTCCATTAATCTAACAATTGTGGTAGCTTTTACACCAATGTTGAACATCGATGTGCAAGCTTGGCCAAACATACCCGGCAACAAAATCTTTTTTGCAATAGTGAGTTCCTGTGCAAAATGACCACCACACGTTTTCTCATGCAAACCTTCAAGAATGGCTGGAATCTCCTTGGTTGTCGGTATTCTCCTACAAACTTGATCTTTTACCTTTTGGTAGAGGGCACCTTCCAAAAACAAATACGAACTCGCCTTCTTAATGAGCCTCCGCTTTTGACCTTTGTGAATCCCTCTCGAGACTCACCCTCTAAAATGTAGCTCACAATGGGAGCCAATGACTCCATCCCCTGGTACCTTGGTTGCTTTATCACTGTTGCGGCCATGATGACCTGTACTTCACTCTCAACACATGCAACTTGCTTTTTGGGCAAGCAAATCAGCATCTTCATATTGTTTCCTAGGAATATGATACAATTGTACTTCTTCAAATTGATTGAAGAGTTTACGGATGGCATGAACCTTTTTCCTTAGCCTTTCATTCTTACAAGCCCAAATACATAGAATTTGCTTCACAATGAGAAGTTCATCCCCTTTTACCACGAGACACCGTATCTTTTGAGAAACACACATCTGCAAACCATGGATTAGTATGTCATACTCTGCTTCATTGTTGCTCGTGGAACCGGGCAAATTCACATGCTCTTTTATAACAACCTCACCATTTGAATAAAGTAACACAAGCCCTCCCCCTGATTGTCATGTAGCCTTCTTAAAAGCTCCATCAAAGAACAAGTTGAATGCATTAGGTAAATGCCTTGGTGGTGGTAAGGGTAGGGTTTTAACTTCAGGCACCTTGATGTCCCTTTCATGCACTCTATAGGTGAGAATCCCTACTAATTGTGCACGTACACTATCTTCTACTCTGAAAGAGTATTGGAACTCTTGCAATTCCATGATACATCTTGAAATCCAGGGACTTAGTGTCATTTGAGATGACACCCCAGGAAACAAGTTTTCAGCCCAACAGTGATTATGATAAAGGGTTTTGGTAGGAGGTAGGATCGAAACTTTCTCACAGCAAAGACAAGAAAAAGCATCATAGATGTTTCTTCTATGTAATCCTTTTCAAGTGCATTCATGACTCTCCTAGCAAAGTAGACAAGCCGCATCCTAGTGCTATGAGGATCTTGCTGCAACAATACCGCACCCAATGTCTCTTTACCCACACTTGAGCTAACAAAGAATGTAAACTCCCAACATGGAGTCATGAGCGTCGGTAGTTCCGCCAAAACCTCTTTTATACAAGAAAAGTACTCTTCAAGCTCATCAGACCATGCAAAGTCTACATGTTGTGTCAACTTGTTGAGGGATGACTCCTTAAGACTCTTTGGTGATGGTAGCTCAATGAGAGCTTGTGCCTTTGCTGGATCTACCTCAATGCCTTTGGAAGAAACCTTGTGACCAAGCAAGAGATTCACTTCATCCTCAATTATGTGGCACTTGTCGGGATTGAGTTGAACTCCCATATCATATAGTTTCTTCATGACTTCTTCTACCTTTTGTAGATGCAATGATTTAGAGCTATAGATGCAAAAATCATCTATGAATACTCTAATAGACTTCCCAAAGAATGCTTGAAACACCATGTTCATGAATCGCTGAAACGTTGCTGGAGCATTTGTCAAACTAAACGGCATGACTCTAAAAGAAAAACAACCCCAAGGGGTGATGAAGGTTGTTTTTATCGATCCTCCAATGCAATACCTATTTGAAAGTAACCAGAGTAGCCATCACATACCGTGTACTTTTCTTTACCTGCTACCTCATTAAGAATCTCATCTTGAAATGGGAGGGGAAAGTGATCCCTTTTTGTTGCCTCGTTGAGTGGACAATAATTGACACATACCCTCCACTTGCCATTCTTTTTTGGAGTGACCACAACTGGAGAGACTCACTCAGAATTCTCTACAGGGTAGATGAACCCTGCTGCTAGAAGCCTACTCACCTATTTAAGTAGTGCTTGCTCTTTGGTGACTCCTAAAATTTGTAGCTTTTGTGCTTTAGGTTTGGCCTCTGGCTTTAGCTCGATCTTGTGTTGAATGGAATCCACTCCACGTACATCTATGTTAATCTTTAGCAAAAATCCTAGGAAAATTTCTTAGCAGACTTTTGAATTCCTCTCTTTCCTCCCAAGTAAGAGTTTTTGATAGCATACCATCTAGCATTTCTTCATCATGCAAACTTTGGTTCTCCTGGGGGCCTACCTCTTTTAAACCTTGGCAAGATGTCTCTTTGTTACTTGGCCTAAAACTGACACCCATGACTTCAATGGATGACTCCTCCTCCATAGTGCTACCACTGCTTTCTTCTTCCGAGGTGTCATTGGTCCAATCATCCCCACTTTCGCTTTGAGAAGATTCCTCCTGGAGCTCCTCTTGATGTTTCTCCTTCATGTCAAAGACAACCTTCTTGTGATTTTCATTCCTGCAAATGAACTTTCCACTTTCCCAATCCTACAAAGCTTGCATTCTCATTAGCCATGGTTTACCCAGGATAAATGGATAGCCATTTCCCATTATAGACATAACATAGAAATCAACATCTTCTTAATGACGAAATCTTCCATAGAAACATTCTGACAAAATCCCAAACACCTAGCCTTGCTATTATTTGTCATTTTCACTTTGATTTCAGGCGTCTCATGAATGTGCATGCCTGGTCTCTGCATAAGGTCCTCTGTCATGATGCAAATTTGAGCGCCCCCATCCACTAGACCCTTCCTAACTATTTTTCCCTTGATATAGCAATCTAGCATGATGTAATATCCTCATTCATTTGGGCATGTGAAATTCTAACAACATGAACATTTTCTTTGGTCTTTCTCCTAGTGCTAACTGCCTTTGTTAGCTCCCTCCTAACTTGTGGGCACAATGCAAGAAATTGAGGCCATGATATGATTGGACCTTTACCTCTCATGTCCTCCATAAGGTTGTAGGGAGCCATACCATGTCCAAGACGTAAGTCTTGAAGGTTGATGCGGCACCGGGTCCTCTTGACTTCCTTGGTTTCCTTTGCTTTCTTTCCTTGTCCATGGTCACTTTGTGATGTTATTCCTTCCTTTTCCTTACCTTTTCCCCGCCCAAGTTTGATGCCATTTGCTTCAATGTCACCCTCTTTGGATTGTGTGACTTCTACAACATTGACATTTGGGTCAAGCAAAGGTGGAACTCCTTACACCCCTTGTGGAGGTGGTCTTGGTCCATTTAGCCTTTGTAGAATCCTCGGTTGTCGACCAATTCCTCAACATGCATTCATCACTGGGTAATTCAAGTTAGGTCTCCCTGGTTCCCCACTGGGCCAAGGACAATTATACATCCCATGTCCAGAATCTCCGCAATTCCAACATTGCAACACTCTCCTAGGTCGTGGATTTCGTTCTTCAGACTTCTTTGCTTGTCCCTTTGGACCTACAGCTTGTGCAAGGTGAATTGACAGGCTGCTTAAATATTCATTTAACTTCTCAATCACTTCCACCGTTACCTCAGGAAGCTCCCTAGATGTTGATGCAAGCTCGACAAAAAGTTGAAAGACAAAGGAATCAAGGAAGGATATTTGGTGCTAAGGTACAATAATTGCCTTGACAATTGCTTTGATGTGAAGTTCAATACTAGATGGTCTACTGTTCACGCTACATTGTAAAGAGGGCCTACTATTCACGCTACTATCAACTCATGGATCTGGATGGCAAGGAGCACCCCAAGAAGTTGAATGGGTATCGATTAAAGCCTTACTTGAGTCGAGTTATACCAAAGGATCTACAATAGCAATGAACAGCTACAATACCATGTAAGTCTTTGAGCTTGTTACTACAAGATGAAGATTCGATTAAGGCACCAAATATGACAAAGGATCCAAAAACACTCTCATTGGAAGATATTCTTTTTGATGGTACATGAATGTACCATCATCTAGGGGAGGGCTAAATGATAGCCGTTTTTTCGGCTCTCATAAAATATTTTAAGAAGCCAATTCACCCCACCAAAACACCCTAGCACAATGACTAGGCTTGCTTTTTCATTGTAAATAGTGTGCGTGCGTTTAGGGTTTTATCACATTTTTTTATCAAATCATTGAGCGAGTCATTGGGCTAGGAGACAAAAAAATAAATCTATAATATTACGGTCCTCTTTACATGTAAATATATTTTATCAAATAAAGGGCCTAAGTATAAAGGGGTTCTTTTCAAATTTGTTGTATATATTCCTAGGTGTGCGTTATCATGCCTAAGTTTGCTAGCTTCCATCGCGTGTCATTCCTTATACCTATTTTACTATCATTCTATCCCATAAGCTCTACTCACACAAGCCTTGAAAAACCCTTATGTGAATTCACCGTAAAAATTCACCAATAACCTTATCGGCTCAGTCATAATTTTTTCCATCCCTCCTAGTTAAATATTCACAAGTAAATAGATTTCATCTTCAAATAAATTTCATAAATCGCTCAAAGTAGAGAATAATTGAGGGTTCCTTCCCTCATGATTTTCCTCCTTTTATTTTATATATTTTTTGCCACCATGCATCCCATGTGTCCATTTTTCATGACTAGCTAGCCTATCTTTTTATCCCACAAGTATATATTATATTTGATACTTCTTCTATACCATACATGTGTGAAAGATCCTTGGCAATATTTAGTCATGGTTGATGTATGGGGGGCTCACTTGGAAGACTACAAAGGAAAAAGAATCAAATAGTGGTCCACTTCAAGCTTTATTAGGTGCTGTAGGGACAGCTTTTTGCTCGAATTTTGGCACCTTCTTTTTATACGAATCTGAGGATGTGTCCAAAAGAGAAAATGTAGCTCATGAGCTGAAGTATTTTTCATAATTTTGTCAGACATTTTGAAGTCAAGGAAGATTTTACATGCAATGTATGGCCGACTTGAAAACTGCCACCTCATACACCAAAAAATCTTCCTATTTTCTCTCACCCTTCTACACACCTACTCACTCTTACACACTTCTCCCTCTCTTTCCCATACCCAAACCTGCAAGTCCCATGTCCTATTTCCCCCACTTCACCATTGCCACTTCTCTCACACCTCCATAGCCTTCATCCTCCATTTCTACACCCCTATGTGCTTCCCTTTCTCTCTACATATATGTCCATATTACCATCTCCTCTTCATCTTTCTAAAGAACTCCAAGCAATCAACAAAAATCCAAGGTTAACCTCTACAAATGCAAGGTTAACCTCTACAAATGCAAGGTTAACCTCTACAAATCCAAGGTTTCAAGATAACATAGTTTCATTGACACGCGCTGTCAGGAGTTTTTTGGAAGAAGGGATTGTGTATATGTACATACATATGCATGGTGTATCAAATAAAGGATTGTTCATTTTCCAAAGCCAGGTGGTTACGTGGGGCCCACATGTGTACACGTGGAACAACATGTACATAGTGCATCGATTTCCACTATCACCAGTATCAATGTGTTTTCTCTATAATAATGAGGAGTTGGTAGTGCATAAAACTTCTCGAGGAAGCTATCCGCGGGTCGATGACAAGCAGGTGCGTCAGATGGCATCTAGTGGCGTCAGGAGGTCGAATGGGGTCAATATTTGCACGTGGATAAGTACGGACACAACATGGGTGTTTTCTTGTGATAATTATGCAAAACGTTCATCATGAGGACCATATTTTGGGGCCACCCATGTGGTGGAGGGATGCATTATTGGAAAAAGTTGAGTGCCAGGTGTGTGGATGGATGCAACAAGGTGACAACTATGCACTGCGAGGACACGTTTCGTCCTATTCGGGGTCCGTTTGAGGTCAACTAAAAGGCCAAGGATGCCCAAGTAATAAATCTAAGTGTGGGAACTGAAAAACCTGAGAGAAGAAAACATGGAGAGAAGAGGAGGAACAACCGCAACTGTGTTTTTGTTGTTTTTGGAGCCTGTTTTGGCCGTAAACTACTCATCCGAGGTCATATTTGAGCACTTTGACATTGTAGACTGTGGGTTTGGGCCATTCCGGACGCGATGGCACTGTCCATTTTGCCAAATTTCTCACTGTTTTTTTCTTGATTTCGCTGTGTAAATTTCTCCTATGAGCGAAGCTTCTGCTCCAATCTGTGATTGCATCTGGCATACTTTACCCATTTTGTGTGAGATATTTTCCCCATTGGTGTTGGCCCAAGATCAATTGTATCTAAACATCAGAAATTCTCCTCTTTTGAGCTGAGTTTTTTTTTTTTTTTTTGGGGGGGGGGGGGGGGGGGGTGTGTCTCTTTGTGTGGAGTGGGTAAATGAGTAGTCTCTCTCCTCTCACTCCATAGGTGTGTTCCCTGTCTTGGCCAAGTGGGTTGTGTAAGCCGAGTGATGCCCCATAGTGTGTGTGTGTGTGTGTGTGTGTGTGTGTGTATATCATCCCAAGAGTGTGTGTCGGGTCATTTTAGAGGCGTTCTGTGTGTTTCCATCCCGCTCACATTTTTTTGGCGCCCCCACGGAGGATCTTCTCCGAGTACCTTCTACTTCGAGCTTCAAGTTTTGAGATTCGGGATTACAGGTTGTAGGTCACAGGCACAGGTGATTCACATAGGTACAGGTAGTTGGAGTAGAGTGATACACTGACAGTGGAAGTCACTTGCATTTGTCATGGGTATATATCATTTGGCGCCTGTTTGAGTGCATTGTCTGTTGATATTGTACGTTACTTGTTGAAACTGCCATTCTACACCTTTGTGGATCCATACTTGGTTTTATTTGGCAATCCCAGCCATTTTTGAGACTTGGTTTGGAAGATAGTCATTTCTGAGGCTTGACTATACAAGATTTGTATAAGCCTTCGTGAGAGGGTTGATAGCGTGAGGTTTTATTGAGCTGGGGGATTCTGAAATGTGAGATCCTTTCGGTGATACAAGTGGCTGGAGCACCCTTTTTGTGACCTCACCATAGGCTGTGTACTAGTGATTCCTACTTGATGCTCGGGTTCTATTGTTGGCAGTTTATGCATACATATACAGTCTATATTTTGGGTTCTTACTGCTCTACTTCTGGGGAAACTCTGCCAAAATTTTTCCAAGTTATGATGGCTGGTTTTTTGGTCTTTTAATCCATTTATGCTATTATGTTGCTGAACTTTTGGTAAAATCATAGGATAAGACAGGTGTGCTTTCTTAGGACCTGCATGGTTGACTTTAATGGATGATCAAAATGGCCCTCAATTCACTCCTTTTCATTTAACTCAAAGAATCCAGATAAATATTCATATGTCCAGGAAGATTTTTTTCCAGAAGCGCATAGTCTTTATGTTCGGGCCAAGAAGATTACGAGAGATACTGGAATGCCCTTTGCCTGTTGTAATTCCAATGATTAACTATGAAAACTCATTTGATGTGCATGTGTTTGTCCTTATCTAAAGAAAAGCTCCATTGAAGTTTCTAGGGATTGAGTTGGAAGAAGTGATGAAGATGTGGAAGACTTTTTGGAAAAGATGGAGGTTGCCTGCATTAGCAACAATCAGATTCATGACCCGACGTAGATGTTATGTCTTCTCCAAATTTGTTTGAAGAGTGATGCACGAGTTTGGTCCAAAGCATTTGAAGAGTAGTTGCGTGTGGCTGATCCACCTGTAAGATTGAGTTGGGACAATATGAGGCATGGATTGTAAGTGGAGTTTGTGAACATAGAAGATCCTGCCAAAGTGTGGCAAGAAGTACAAGGTTTGGTGCAGAATAAAGGTGAGACAGTAGATGTGTGTCACGGGAACCGAATAATAGAGATAGACAGCAAAACAGAGGAAGAAATCTTTGTATTGATAGTGTTTGATACAACAGAGGAGCAATTGAATATATATATGGGCGCACTCCGTTGTACGGAGCTCGAACCTCCCGACCACCCCCGAGCTTCAATTCGCTTGCATGCAGCGTCTCACTCGCACTCGCACTCGCACTCGCACTCTCACTCTCACTCGCACTCGCACTCGCACTCGCAGAAGAGAGAATGGTGAATCCCCCCAAAACGCACCACCCGTCCTTCTCTTCTCCTCCAAAAGCCTGCGACCTCTTAAAATAGCCGCTTTTCTATTTTTGGCGTTCGGTCGACTCGACTTGCGCGCCAATATACCTGCGAGAACAAGGTAAAAAAACGTGATCGCGAAGCGATCCGTAGAGGTTAGTTTTGTTTTTATTTATTTATTTATTTTTTTTTTTAAGTCCACAATTTTTCAGTTGTCTTCAACTGAACATAACTCCCAAACGGAGCCAAAACAGCCCAAGTCCGTCTCATACAATCTTGTTGCCCTCGCTGCGCTCTTCGACGACTATGTGATGGAAAATTTCCATAGCCTGCTCCGATTTGCTGAAAATCAACCTGCAAAACAGCATTTTCTACAAAAACGATGCAAAAACAGCAAATCCAACTTTTTTCTTAATCTTTGGCCTTCAACGAGCATCAAAACATCAAAATCTCTAAAGAATCAAAGAACCAAAGTTGTTCCTTATAACGCAGGCTTCAATCGCTTCATACATCACTTTTTCAAAATCCCACGTTAACGCCTTCAAAAATGTCCCAGAAAGTGCCTTCCGGATCAAAAAAATTTTATCGGACGAAAACAATCCACAAATCCTTCTACACAGTGGACTAACTTTAAAATGACAAAAACTTCCTAGAAAACAAAATTTATTACTAAAACACCTCGAAATCAAGTCTTGTTACAATCTCCCCTTTTCAAAATTAACTCTGTCCTCAGAGTTGGAAGGAGGGAAATTCGCTTTGCAAAACACTAAGATCAACCCAAGATGCATCCTCTACTGGATAGTTCTGCCACTTAACCAAAACTTCCACAATGTCTCTATTTCTCAAATGTTTGACACGCCTATCTAGCACTAAATCTGGTTCTACTGTCAATGTTCCGTCATCTTTCAACTTAGAGTTGTCCTGTAAAACATGGTGCACGTTAGGAACATACTTTTTCAATAAACTCACATGAAATACAGGATGCACTTTGACATGAGAAGGCAATTCCAATTTGTAAGCTAATGAACCAATGCGCTTCAAAATTTTAAATGGCCCAGCAAATCGTGGAGACAATCGCTTATCCTTCCCAATAATTAAATGAGACTTCTCGGGAATAACTTTTAAGAAAACCATATCCCCAGTTTCATACTCCACAACCCGATGTTTCTTGTCATAATACAATTTATGTCTCTTTTGGGCTTCTCTAATATTCCCCCTGATTTTGGCCAACTCGTTATCCAGCTTTTCAAGCATCTCACATGACAGTTCTACCTTATTCCTTGAGCTAAGAAAATTTATAGGTGTGGGACAGTTATAGCCATACATTGCTTCAAACGGGGTCATCCTAATAGATGAATGATATGAACTGTTGTATGCAAATTCAACCAAAGGCAAATATTCATTCCAATTAGATTGGTTTTCATTGACATACATTCGTAACATATCTTCTAAAATACGATTCACTCTCTCCGTTTCCCCATCGGTTTGAGGATGAAAAGCAGTAGACATGCGTAACTGGGTACCTATAGAGTCAAAAGTCGCTCTCCAGAAATGTGAAGTGAACTTAGAATCTCTGTCAGACACTATGCTCTTGGGCATGCCATGCAAACGAAATATCTCTTTCACAAACAAGCGTGCAATGGTCAAAGCAGTATCAGTTATTTTCACAGGAAAGAAGTGAGCCTGTTTTGTGAGTCTATCTACTACCACAAAGATCGAGTCATACCCTCCACGAGTAGTAGGAAGTCTAATAATAAAGTCCATAGATATAGACTCCCACTTCTGTAAAGGAATGTCTAAGGGTTGAAGGTCACCAGGCATCCTCTTATGTTCAATTTTAACTTGTTGACATTGAAAGCATTCACGCACATAATTCTTAACATCCAATTTCATACGTGGCCAAAAGAATGAAGTTTTAATCTTTTCATATGTCTTACTCAATCCAGGATGACCAGAAAAAGGTGAGTTATGACACTCATGAAGAATTTGACTCTTAAAAGCAGAATTTGCAGGAATACACAAGCGGTCATAATAATATAGATTTCCCTTATACAAGTGATATCTGTTCTCATACATCTCACCAATATTCTCACGTAAGAATTTCAAAATAGGCATGTAAAAAGAATTGCTTTCAACTTCGGCATGTATCTCATCAACCAAATTGGATCACACAATAGTTAACAAATTACACATGGGCCTACGACTCAATGCATCTGCAACTTTATTTTCTTTCCCACACAAATACTTCAAGTCAAAATCATACTCAGCCAACAATTCAATCCATCTCCTTTGTCTGTTGTTTAATAATGGCTGCGTGAAAATATACTTCAAACTTTGATGATCAGTACGCAATTCAAATTTGACACCAAGCAACAGATGACGCCAATGTTTCAATGCATGAACAACAGCAAGCAATTCTAGATCATGTGTTGCATAGTTCAATTCATGTCGTCTTAATTTCCTAGACTCATATGCAACCACTCTTCCTTCGTGTGTCAAAACACACCCTAGTTGTTCACCACTAGCATCACATGACACAACAAATGGTTTGCCCATCTCAGGAACTTTCAAAACACAATTTTCTGCTATTTTAGCCTTCAAGGTCTGAAAAGCAGTCTCACAGGTAGAAGTCCACACAAAACCCTTGTCTTTCTTGGTCAATTCGGTCAAAGGACTTGGTATCTTAGAGAAATCTTTAATGTGTGCTCTCTCATATTGTGCTAGACCCATAAAGCTTCTCACATCCCTTAATGACTTTGGTGTTGGCCACTCCACAATAGTCTTAACTTTGTCAAGGTCAATGTGAATCCCCTCTTTAGAAATCACTCTTCCCAAGTACACAATCTGATCCTTTGCAAAAGTACACTTACTTGCTTTGGCATACAATTTATGTTCACGCAAAACCTCAAATGTTTTCTTTAAGTGCAATGCATGATCTTCTTCATTCTTAGAATACACAAAAATATCATCCAAGAATACCAGAATGAAGTCATCAAGATACGGGTGAAAAATATTATTCATTAAGCACATGAAAGTTGCTGGTGCATTAGTCAAACCAAAAGCAAGAACTATAAATTCATAATGCCCATAACGTGTACGAAAAGCAGTCTTTGGAATGTCCTCGACCTTAATGCGGATTTGATGGTAGCCAGAACGAAGATCAACCTTTGAAAATATTGTGGCACCACTCAAATGGCTAAGCAATTCATCTATGTGAGGAAGAGGATATTTGTTCTTAATGGTCTGTTTGTTTAACCCCCTGTAGTCAATGCATAACCTATATGTACCATCCTTTTTCTTTTGGAATAACACAGGACTGCCCCAAGGAGATACACTAGGTTTAATAAAACCCTTTTTCAAAAGGTCATCAAGTTGTATCTTGAGCTCTTTAAGCTCATCAATATTGAACCTGTATGGAGCCCTTGAATAAGGTGTTGCTCCTGGATATAGATCTATGGCGTGGTCTACCTCTCTAGGCGGAGGCATACCAGGAAGATCGTCCGGGAACACATCCTTAAATTCATGTAAGAGATCCACTACAAATTCTGGATTTTCCCCTTTCTGTTTATTCCCAGAATCCTCTTTAATCTCGTTAGCAAACACAAGAAACGTCTCACACCCTTGTCTCACCCCCCTCAAAAGTTTCATGGCAGAAATCAGAAGTGATTTAGTATTTCTCTCCTCAGCTTTAATCGCATGACCATCTCTGTTTTTAAAAACCAACTCACCCCTCTCACAATCAATCAATGCATGGTTCGCAGCCAACCAATCCATTCCCAAAATTACATCCCGTTCACCCATGCTAATAACATAAAATTCTCCCGAATGTTTCTCTTTGTTCAGCAAAAAAGGTAAGTTTTGAATATGACCCTCTGTATAATGTTTCTTCCCATTGGCCAATTCTACAGGTCTCCTAATCTGGGAATCAGAATTCAATTTCAAAGTCTGCGCAAGCTTGTTAGACATAAAACAATGCGTACTACCCGAATCAATGAGAAAATTCACAATTTCAGTTCCTATCTTACCCCGAATTCTTATAACGGATGCCCTTAAATGATGGACAGACGTTGTCATGCATTTCATAGGAATTTCAGAGCACTTACCTTCCTCGCTCGCTTCCTCAATCGTGGTGTCCATCGCATTCATATTGGCTTCCATTCGTGCAAGAACAGCCTGATCGATCTCCTTATTTTAGCATTCGAACGTCTTGTGACCTTGCTCACCGCAACAAAAACATAACCCAAATCTCCTTGCTCGTTCTAGAAAAGCAGGATCATGTTGCCACCGCAGCGGTTGTCGTCTTCTTTGATTCTGATTTGCATCATTTTGACCCAAATTTTGATTGCGGTTGTTTACAGTATTGTGTCCCAAATTTTGATTGCGGTTGTTTACAGCATTCTGATTTGTACTCTGATTTCGATTGAAATTCTGATTCTGGTTTGAAAAATTATTGGGTGGTCTTCTCTAATTATTTGTAAAATTCCTTCGGGGAAACTCAGTGTTTGTCTGAAAAGGCCTATTCTGCATTCTATGCCCGGTAGGTATAATTCTGCTTGGAGTAGGGTTGCGGCTCTCATACTTCACCTTCTTCTCATAATTTTCGGCCTTCGTAATAGCATCCAGAAAATCGGTAGCCCCTGCACCCTTTACTTGATAATACAGATCTTTACGCAGTCCTTCAATAAATTTGTTTGTCAACGCCTCTCCTTCTACTTCCGGTGCATACTTGTGAAGTCGCAAAAACTTCTCCTTATACTCATGTACAGTAAGACTTGGCTCGTCCTCAGGTTGCTGCTGAAACTTGTAAAACTCCATCTTTTTATCCATCTCATAGTGTGGAGAACAGTACCTTTTATACGCTTGCATTTTAAATTCCTCCCAAGTGATTGGAGTAACCTTTGTTCGCTGTTTAAGGTATGCTTTCCACCAAAGTTTTGCGGTTTGTCGAAGATGAACAACTGCAACCTTTGCTTTTGCCTCTTCAGAGAACTTCTTCAATGCAAAATAATCTTCTAACTCTTCAATCCATGCTTCGAGATCTTCACCAGTTTTCTCAATGCCATTAAACTCGTTAATCTTTGCCTTCTTGAAGACTTGCTGCAAAGCTGCCCTTTCAGAATCTTCATCTGCATCTTCTTCATCACGTTCCCTTCTTCGTACTCTCCTTTCCTTAGTTTCCGCTTCGCCGTCAATCCGCTCTCTTTCATGTGGACGACCGCGACGTCCATCACCACCGTTCCCATCATCATCATCTCCATCATCACCACCATCTCCACCGCCCGGTGCCCCAGCGCCCACTCGTTGATTATTGTTTCCTGGTGGAATAGCATGGTTTCCGTTTTCCTCTTCACCATTAATTTCCACATAGATATCAGGGTCTCGTGTTGCTTTGCCTCGCAGAGCCTCAGCACGCTCCCGATTTGAAATTTCCAGATCCTGTCGTAGTCGTCGAATCAGGTATTCTTGCTCCTTTATCTTCTTCTCGTATCCGTCCATGTCCAGAATCAACCGCTTGCTCTGATACCAATTGTCACGGGAACCGAATAATAGAGATAGACAGCAAAACAGAGGAAGAAATCTTTGTATTGATAGTGTTTGATACAACAGAGGAGCAATTGAATATATATATGGGCGCACTCCGTTGTACGGAGCTCGAACCTCCCGACCACCCCCGAGCTTCAATTCGCTTGCATGCAGCGTCTCACTCGCACTCGCACTCGCACTCGCACTCGCACTCTCACTCTCACTCGCACTCGCACTCGCACTCGCAGAAGAGAGAATGGTGAATCCCCCCAAAACGCACCACCCGTCCTTCTCTTCTCCTCCAAAAGCCTGCGACCTCTTAAAATAGCCGCTTTTCTATTTTTGGCGTTCGGTCGACTCGACTTGTGCGCCAATATACCTGTGAGAACAAGGTAAAAAAACGTGATCGCGAAGCGATCCGTAGAGGTTAGTTTTTTTTGAAGTCCACAATTTTTCAGTTGTCTTCAACTGAACATAACTCCCAAACGGAGCCAAAACAGCCCAAGTCCGTCTCATACAATCTTGTTGCCCTCGCTGCGCTCTTCGACGGCTATGTGATGGAAAATTTCCATAGCCTGCTCCGATTTGCTGAAAATCAACCTGCAAAACAGCATTTTCTACAAAAACGATGCAAAAACAGCAAATCCAACTTTTTTCTTAATCTTTGGCCTTCAACGAGCATCAAAACATCAAAATCTCTAAAGACTCAAAGAACCAAAGTTGTTCCTTATAACGCAGGCTTCAATCGCTTCATACATCACTTTTTCAAAATCCCACGTTAACGCCTTCAAAAATGCCCCAGAAAGTGCCTTCCGGATCAAAAAAAAATTATCGGATGAAAACAATCCACACATCCTTCTACACAGTGGACTAACTTTAAAATGACAAAAACTTCCTAGAAAACAAAATTTATTACTAAAACACCTCGAAATCAAGTCTTGTTACAGTGTTGTACTAGCATATTCCCATGGTAGCCACAAGGATATCATAGCAACTATTGAGGCTTAAACTTAAGTTCAAACCCAAAGGTGTTGTTCCATGCCCTTGTTGGTAACCAGAAGGATGCCGCGAGGCTATGTCCTTGCATATTATTGCTACACTAATATATACATATAAGGATCATGCTTAAGTTTGAGTCTCTTGCCCTTGGTAGTCACAAGGACACCATGAGGCCCTTGCTTTGGATGCCAGCCATATAATAGCATATGCACTTGAGTCTCAAAATTAAAGGTTTATGCCAGCCATATAATAGCATATGCACTTGAGGCTCAAAATTAAAGGTCATGAGGCTAGCCTTGCACCCTAGTGCTACCCTCGCATATGCCGACGATGAGGCTCAAACTTAAGTTTGAGCCTAAAGATGTTGTTCTATGCGCTTGGTAGCCACAAGGATTCCATGAGGCTATGGACTTGCACAATAGTGCTACACCTCGTGCTACACTAACATATACATATCAGGCTCGAGCTTAAGTTCGAGTCTCTTGCCCCAGGTAGCCACACGTATATCATGAGGCCCTTGCCTTAGATGCTACCAATAGCATATGCACTTGAGGCTCAAAATTATAGGTGTTTTTCTATGCACTTGGTAGCCACAACGATGTCATGAGGCTAGCTTTACATGATAGTGTTATACTGGCATACTGCCCTTGGTAGACACAAGGATGCCATGAGACTAGCTTTGCACCCTAGTGCTACACTAGCATATTCACGCGAGGCTTGAAATTAAGTTTGAGCCTAACGGTGTTCTTCTATGGGCTTGGTAGCCACAAGGGTTTTATGAGGCTAGCCTAGCACCCTATTGCTACACTAGCAACTAATGAAGCTTAAAATTTAAGTTTGAGCCTAAAGGTGTTGTTCCATACCCTTGGTAGCCACAAAAATGCCATGAGGCTATGGCCTTGCACATCGTATGTAGGCAAGGCTCAAACTTAAGTTCGAGCCTCTTGCCATTGATAGCCACAAGGATGTCATGAGGCTGTGGCCTTGCCTATAGTAGTGCTACACTAGCATACGTAGGCAAGGTTCGAACTTAAGCTCAAGCCTCTTTCCATTGGTAGCCACAAGGATTCATGTGGCTAGCGTTGCACAGTGTTGTTACACTAGCATATGCAGTTGAGACTCGAACTAAAGTTCTATCATGAAGGTGTTAATCTATACCCTCAATAACCCGAAGGATGTCATGAGGCTAGCCTTGCACCTCAATGCTATACTAGCATATGTAGGCAAGGCTTGAACTTAAGTTTCACCCTAAAGGTGTTGTTCTATGCCCTTAGTAGTAGCCTCAAGGATTTCATGAGGTTAGCCTTGCATGGTAGCCTCTTGCCATTGATATCCATGTGTTGCTTTGTGCCCTTATTAGTAGCCTGAACGATGTCATGAAGTTAGCCTTGCACGATAGTGCTACAGGCAAATTCCAAACTTAGTTCGAGTCTCTTGCCATTTGTAACCACAACAATGTCATGAGGCTAGCCTACACTAGCATATGCAGTTGAGGCTCGGAACTAAAGTTTGAGCCTAAAGATATTATTTTATGCCCTTGGTATCCACAAGGATGTCATGAAGCTAGTCTTGCACCCTAGAACTGTAGTAGAATATTCAAAAGAGGTTCGAAATTAAGTTCGAGCCTAAAGGTCCGGTTGCCCTTGGTAGCCACATGCAAGTGAAGCTCAAGCTTATGTTTGGGCCTAAAAGAGAAGTCTCAAGCATGTGCTGGTATTCACAATGAGTTGAAGAGGCTTGCCTCCTAGACTACACTATTATATGGAGGTGGGGCTTAAAACTAAAGATTAAGTCTCAACCTTTTGCTAGCTACAAGAAGACTAGCTTCAGGGGGGGAGAAGAAATATTTGGGAATTTGAGCAAATATGCACAAAAAAGGAAAAAAAAATATTGTTTCAACACCGATGTAGGATGCATTTTGTGCGATTTACCAAATAAAAGGATGCATTTTGTGTTTCCCTAAAGCTATTGAATGAAGTTTGGTGTTAAAATAATGTACTCAGAGGTACCTAGTTTGGTTTTTGAATAGTACTCAAATACAAGAAGGTTGGTGGTTGAATGATGTACCCATATTTTTCGTTGAAGGGTTGTCTTTATAAATGTATGTGCACCAATGATGCACAAATGTATTTCAAACTCTACTTTGTATTTTCAAGGTCGTAGGTTGTTCTAGACTGTGATAACCTTCTTGCCCTAGGAACTACATATTTTACCTAGCTACTCTTTGATCTTGAGCATTCTTGAAACTAACATTGCACTTGCTTGTCAATCATGCATAGTTTCCCACCATGTGGCTAGTCTTCCCATTCTACAAAAACAATACAAGAATTGTGAGTATCGAGTTTACACAAACTTACAGAACCAGGCTATATGTTTGTAGACATCTTTATCCATGACGGCCTTGAAATCCAATTTTTTTATTCTCTTTCTCGAGCTGGAGGCTAAGGTGGAGGTTCAAAGTCCAATGATATATGCTTTAGCTTGAACTCAAGGTTGATGTTCGCGTTCAGCTTAACTCTAGCTCAAACTTGTTAATTGAGGTTGAAACTTGAGGTTCAACCATCACGTTCCAATTCCAAGGCTTCAAGTGGGAATCCAAAGCTAACGCCAATCCTGAATTCAAGTGACTTCTATTCTAACTTAAACTAAACTTAAAACAAAAGGTATTGAATGATAAGAACCACGCCATGCTGGCAAACGTGCACTTTAATTTGAAATTCAAACATAACTCACGTCAAAGAAGACGGCAGGGGAATGGGGCATGCCGTCCGTTGATCCATGGCTCTGCACTCAACTCCATCTCTCCAAGCGTACATCCATCCGCACACAGCTCGATGCATGCCCTAGTATCACTCATAGCCATCATCTCCTCCTTCAATCTCCCTCGCATGCAAGTGTTGCCAACCTTCTCCCTTTCTCAGTCGAAATGCTGAAATCCTTTTTTCCATACCCGTATGCAGTGGAGATGGTTAGTTTGGAACCCCTTCTGAACCGGCACGCAAGAGAAGAGTGTGCGATCAAAGAACTTTTGAGGTTGTGCAAACGGAAAGAAATCTCGATTTTCTTGCTTTTCTCAGAGACAACCGTACACAGGGCATACTGATCTTGGAAAAGCCGAATCATATGCTCAGCTTGCCGCTTCAGCTCACCGCTAGTCGAGGGCCACAGAGACTGGAGAAAGGAGCACGAGGAGGAAAAAAGATAAGAGCTGAATGGGGTGGGGACGTCAAAGTGAAAGGGGAACTACTACTGAGAGCCAAGTTGTATGTTGGAAAAGAGAAGGCCTTGGTTGCAGACAGGGAATAATCACCAAAAGCAAGTCGGGGTGATGATTTAGAAGGTTGTTTGCAGGCACCAAAATAATAATCACCAAAAGCAAGTCGGGTTCCAAAATTGCTGGTAGAAATTTTCACCAAAATAATAATCACCAAAAGCAAGTCGGGGTGATGAAGGAGAAACCGCTAGAATAGAAGTCTTGCAATTGTGGAATGCCCCAACACTGGTTTCTCTCTGTCGCCCTTCTTTGCCTACATAGGGGTTGTCGAAGCTGGATGGGGAGGAGCAGCTGCATCCACGTTAGGGAGGGAAGTTGAATCTAGACAAGGAGTAGGAGGGTTCATTAAATTTGTGATCACGTGTGCTCTAGCGGCACTTAATCGTAGAGATTGTGGGGCGCCATGCAAGACACTGAATATGGTGCATCGATATGGAGCTCTAACTAATTTTTAGCTACACGAGAGAGAGAGAGCGAGAGCGAGAGAGAGAGAGAGAGAGAGAGAGAGAGAGAGAGAGAGGCTTCGAGCTCGAACATAAGTTCGAGCCGTTAGGTAGATAAAGGCATGGAGCTGAACTGCTAGGTAGATATAGGAATGGAGCCTCAACTTTCATTCGAGTTGCTAGCTCAAACTTAAGTTTGAGCTGCTAGGCAGATAAATACATGGAGCTCTAACTTAAGCTCTAGTTGTGTGTGTGCGCGCGCATGTGTGTGTGTGTGTGTGTGTGAGAGAGAGAGAGAGAGAGTAGCATAGAAGTTTAGAACCCTCTAAATCCAAGGGATATGTGCCACTTAGAACACATGCATGTTTCACATGGTGACACAAAAAACAAAGCTCTCGAAGAACTTGACCCAAGAAAATCTTGGTGAGAACTTAAAGGCTTGACCCCGGCCGATTGGCTCTAAGCTATTGTGCATGGCACTAGGTGTGACTCGTGAGCACTGTGAGGAGCAGGATATCTTTCACAAATTTCTTGATGTTGGTGAGGGCACTCAGCTGGGTGAGCAAGGCTATCTTTATCTACCTATAGCAACCCAATCTTAAGTTCAAGCTCCATGTCAATATCTACATAGCAGCTAAACATAAGTTTGAGCTCTATGCATATATCTAGGTCTAGTAGCTCAATCGAGCAGGCTTCAATCTACCTTGAAGCCCAAGCTCCATGCCTTTATCTACCCCGCATGTTTGAGCTCCATCATCTATGGCTTGAGGTTGTGGTGCATTTGGCGAGTCTATTGTTTTCACATCTTCGAGTCTCAACCAGTGGAGACTCTTCACCATGACATCTAGTTGGAAATGGTTTGTACATCGAGGGGTCAGTTTGAGACACTTTACAAAAAATCTCACCGCACGCGAGAGCGCCATGAGGCCTTCTTGCAACTATGGCACCCAGGACCTTTCTTCACCATTATTCATGTTGTGCCTGGTTGGAAGTACCGTCCACTTGAGTGGATTTTTCCTCCTCCCGTCTCTTGATGTTGCCATCATTGTACATTGTGCGCTCCTTGCCGCACTGTCGAAGCAAGGGACTTGCCAATACACCGTATGCGAGCCACAAACGGCTCCAAGCACACAACAAGCCTAAACTAGCAAGCTCAAGAAAACAAAGGGTGTGTCACTCACCGCTCTACGCTCGCCTTCGTGGTGGATTCCTCGCCGCGATGAAGAAGAAGCTGCAGTCGTGCCGCGCTCAACCGCTTCGCCGCCGTCGTGCCTTCGTAATGCTCGATCGCACACACACTCTCCCTCTCTCTCTCTCTCTCACACACACACACACAAGGAGGTGAAGAAGAAGAAGATGGAGATGGAGCAAGAGCACTCTTCAATTGCACAAATGAGAGAATGAGTAAAAATTAGGTTTAGTTGGCTTTTATAGGAGCTCACCCCATTCACACTTGGGCGCCCATGCTTAACCAACTAATCCCTTGAATGTCCAAGTTAAAGTGCGCCTCTCATCGACGATCACTCTACCTTTCCCTATTGGTCCGACAAGCCCGGTACCTGACTCTACCAAATACATAATACGCGTCCGTCGTAGGTGATGGGGTGTCCGTGAGCCGTGAGGGTTAACATGCCCCCCTTCCTGATGTAGATTCCGTCCTCGGAAGCTATTGAGTTGAAGCTGGATCGTCGAGGTGGAAGAGCATTTGAGATGAATGTCCTTAGCCTTCTTCAGTCACTGCAAAATCAAACAACATTGGCACAGTAAGTGCATTCTCTTAAAAAGCATATGCAGTTTTAGGGAGACACATTGATTGGTCAAAGAATTTCAAACAATTTGTTAGCAATGAACATTAAATTGCAATGTAATCAAATGCATAAACAGATGTAAAGGCAAAAAATTAAACAAGTCTGGGGTCGCTAATTTGACGATCGAAAGGCACTAGAGATCAAATATTAATACCATGGGTAAGCTTCTTAACTTTCTGTGGTCAATTAAGTTGTTTAATCGCGAGAGCCAAGTATTCATGTTCAAGGGCTGACTAGAGGCTATATCTAGAAAACCTTGTAGTTAAGCTACCATAAAAGGAATTTCTCATGAAATCATCGCCTGACTGATTACTTTTTCTTTGACCCCCCAAAGTCTTTTCACATTGATTCAATTATGATGTGTGTGCTTATTTTGTATGCCTTGGGTTTTTTGCTTCTCAAGGAAAAGCGCCCACACTGGGAACCTCTAGGGCTCTAGTACCATAGGCGATACATGTGAGTGAAGTACCAAATCAAGCTGAGATTTCTCTTCCAGCTTAAAATTTTACATTGTGGCACTTTGATTTTTTGTTTGTTCATTTTCATCATTTTAATTTTGTAACTTTGGGGGGTCATATAACACTGTTACCCTCCCCAGGCTCATCACATTAGTAAGCTCCCTTTATAATACTTACGCTAAAGGTCAATAGGGTTAAGCCCACTAGAAAGCCCTAGTACATTTCATACAATGCTGCCTAAATCGGATTAAGAACCTAAGTAACCATTGTTTATTAGGAAGGCATTCCCCATGGTATTAAGAGAAGATCTCTAACACCTAACTTGGTCAAACTAGCTTAGTCGGACTGCTTGATTTTTAAACCTAGACAAGTGATTATGACAAAACATTACATTGAATTAAATGTTTGATACTAAGCCAATGCGCTGAATATTATGCTACCAATCACAATCAAAGCAGACAAACATGGATGCAAAAAAGATAAGGGCAATGCTAATGGATAAGAAACACCTGTTTGTGTTGATGGTCGCGCTTGATTTGAAGTGTGAACGAGAGAAAGGTTCCATGAAGGTCCAAATCCTATCAATAGCAACACGCTCCTGTACACACTAGGAAACAAAAGGAATACCTCCAGGAGGCACATCAGTGGGAAAAATTAAAACTCCTAAAAAACAAACTCAAAACACAATCTAGACCCCTAACCTACCTATCTGTCACCCCTTTTAGAATCAAGGAAAGAGGATATTATATAAACCGGGTGGCCACCCTAAGGCTAGGCCTCTATCCTCATCATCTAGATAAATAAAATCGTTGTCCGTGAGGCCATAGTCTTCCTCGGTCTCTATTAGTTCCTCTTCATCATCCTCTTGTGCAAGCATGCTAATCAAGAACCTCGTGATGCGTGGATACTCATCTTGTGCAAAAGAATAAGCATGTGCCATTGGAGACACATTCGCTACTGGGTAGGGATCACTAGTTAGCCATAGACGTATCAGCCATTCTAACTCCTCAAAATTTCTCTCACATGCAAGGCTCTCTATCAAATCCCATTCGCAAGAAAGTATAGGGTAGCATACGTAGAACACTTGTTGAAAAGACAAGGGGTACCTTTCATCAAAAATAGAAGTGCATGCCTCTGGTGAAGTAGCCATTTCTGACAAGACAGATAGATTTGGTTAGGCCATTAAAACATAAGAGTTGTTTTTGTGTGTTGTTTGAATTGACACGGTGAATTTAGACTTATATGTAAGATCTGATAGGGTGCTCTCTCATTGCTAGGCGCTCTTGCTCTTTACTATTTTTGTTTTTTTGTGAGTATAAGGCTATATATATACATTCCCTAAGATCGGAGATTGAGAGGTCAGGGAAAAAGGTTGAGAGGGAAACAAATGAATGATGACTGTCAGCAAACACTCCCCCCTTCCTTGGGTAGATCATACCGTTTGAAATGAGCTTGTCACCCTTTGAAACCAATTGTTCCAGTTGGTAATAGGTGAGGATTTTTGCCAGTAGTTTTCTATTACCCTAGGTGCCTCGTCAAGCTGTAAGGGTGGTAAGGTACTCTCCCAGGATTTTATTTGCAACGTTGTTGTAGGTGGTGAACTTACCCCGGAAGGTGCAAACTCTTTCGTGCTTGGATGGATATGTACAGTGGTAGGTGGAGGTTGTGTCGAAGCTTCTATTTGCGTATAGGAACTACATGAAGAGCAAGAAGCTTCATTTGATTTCCCTGTTCCTGAGCTAGGTGGGACAAATCGTTCTTTCTTTGGTACCCAAACTAGCTCTAGAACGGGTGTGTAACGTTCCATGATTTTTTCCTTTCCGCGATTTTCAATTTGTTTTGGAGCCACAGGATTGGGTTTACATGGGCCAGGTGACAGGTAAGAGTATACTTTACGTTTGGGCACCCAGATTTGATCATTTCCTTCATAGTATCCTTGGGCTTCCAATAGTCGTTTAGGAATCCAACACAACGTTTCTTTACATTTCTTGAAGTGAGTGGTACGTTTCTTACAAGGCTTCTGTTTTTTAGCACTAGCTATGGTCACTAAAGAAGCTTTAGGGACCCACTTGTATGTTTTCTTTGTTACCTTAGGATGAGTCTTGTCGGAAGCGATATGCATTGCTTGTAGCATATTTAAGGGTATAGGCATTTCATCCCCCTCAGGTGTTACCCAGGTCGCCCCCCTATTTCCCCAAGTGTCTATGGTTGATGCTAGGTGGACCCAATCCACATTGTCCGACTCAGTCATCCCAGGTAGGATATCCATATAAGGAGAATCTTGGCCAATGTCTGTATCCTTCTTACAAGTGTAACAATATTGTAGTGGGGCCGAGTGAACTGTGGTGTCAGAGCGATGATCAATAATGGTTTTACTCCCTAAGGGGTGTACCTTACCAATCACCAAATCCACTCTAAGGACAGAGTCTTGGAATTGCAAATAGACATGATTTTTAGACCAATCGTGAACCATTTGTGCTTCCCTCATGAATGGTCGTCCTAAAATCATTTCATATGACATAAGGTGTTTAGAGAAATCCATTACAATGAACGTATGTCGTACCTTGTGTCCTAGAACTTTGATCTTAAGATCCTTGAGCATCCCCATAGGTTTGGCTATGGTACCATTTGCCATCTTTACCACAATGTTAGTAACACTGAGGCGGGGTTTTCCCATGGATTCCCAACAATCTTTTGTAACGATGCTAACTCCCGCACCACCATCAAGAATTCCCTTTATAGTTAATCCCTTGGTAGTGATGGGTAGGGTCGCATTAGACTCGTCGCCTTCAAAATACTGCCCTAATTCGTTAATGGGTACCTCGATCACAGACTCGTGTCCATCTAAGTCAAGTGATTGCACATGATTTTCCTCATCAATCATAATCGAGTCAGGCCTATTTGGTTGCGCAAACTGCGGTAATCCCGTTCGTAGCTCTCCGTTAAGGAATGCTCGAAGTGCAAGGAATAACTCAGGATCTCCATACAGCTTTGCTATGATCGTGGTTCGGACCTCAGAAGACATGAAGTCCACTAGTTTGGCAACATTCATTGGCGTTTTGCAGGGTGTAGGTCCTTGACTAGGAACTGGTGAGGATGGAATCTCATATTCCTCAATGGGATCAGGTATTCCTTCATTAAACATCCTTTCCAACAAGAAGGGTGGATGCTCACTTTTTGATGTCCTGTCCTCACTCCCTTCTTGGATGATACTAGATATGGCTAACGGTCTATGGTTCATGTGGGGTGGATGAACTTGCGTGGGAAACACTGTGTCATGAATTTTGACCTGCATGGGTTCTGGTTCTAGTTTCCTTTGAGTCTTCTCCACTAAACCTCTTAGATGTTTCACCTGCTTAATCTCGTCTACAGGGTTTGGGTACGTCCCAATCTTCTTTTTACGATTCTTCCCTTTTTGCCCCTGCGGTTTATCTTGGGGGTCTTGGATTGGATTTGGAAACACTTGTGGTGTTTTCAAAGGCTCTTTATGATTTTCTCTTATTCGGTTTTCATTTGGTTCCATGTTACGGTTTTCCTTGTCGGTCTTTCCCTTTGTGGTATTGGTTCTAGTCTCCATTGTCTCGACTGAATCTGAATCATCCTCGAGGTCATTCATATACACGGGGTCATCTCCTGTTCCTATGTTTGTTTTGGAACTTGGCTTTGAATTTTCCGTATTCTGCGACTTCTTCCTTCGTGTCTTCTTTTTCTTTGCTTGGATAACTGACGCGGTATCTCTCTCTTCGAGGATATGTCCTGGCCCTTGAAGCATGGACCGTGTAATCGCATAAGCGGGTGCGACGGGTGGTATTGGTGATGTCACACTAGCAATTTCGACCAAATTCAGGGGTGTGATTTTAGGCGCATTTGGGTTATAGGGGCACTGGGCAATCAAGTGATCTATGCCACAACGATTACATGTGAGTATTGGCATTGCAGACGTGCTCCCTTGATTCACTTGCATCTGTGCAGCATTCTTTTGCAGCCTAATAGGGCACTCCGCTACTCGATGTGGTCCACCACACTCGTAGCATTGAAGAGGTGGCCTCCTAGCCTGGGTGTTGATATTTTGACCTCTGGATGCGAGAGCAGTAGCTTGATAAACCGGCTTGACTTGCCCCCAACAATCTTCCATGTAGTAAATAGGACACTCTTCCAATGTATCAAGTCCGTAGGCAATACTAGTGTCTATTTCCTCCTCACAGCCATCTGCATAAGTATTTGATGGCTCGCAACCCACTTGGTTCATAGGGGCGACTCTTGGATGCGAGGGCTGCGGTCCCAGCACAGGAGGTGGTAACGGTGTAGCTTGTACAACATTTTGAGATCTAGGGACCATGTGTTGCGGTAGTTGCTCAACAGGTGGAGCAGGCATCAATACAGGAGCTCGAGGCGCATCCGTCCAGGCTACAGGTGGTATATTTTCCATCATACGTTTGATCATTAAACAATCCTTACCTTGGTGACCATACCTACCACATGCGTTGCAAGTTCCATTAAATTTTACTCTAAACGTAGGGCACTCACTAGTGCTATGTGGACCTAAGCAAATGGAACACCATTGTTGCTCCCTTCTTGGATACATGTGACTATTTTGAGGGGGTCGATTATCCTTAAGAGACTCTTGGATTGCCTTGGTGAGGTCTGTCAAGAATGTCTCAAATACCTTTGGCTCATTGGCAATGGGCTTTGCAGTCATGGGTTCATACTCAATGGCTTGTGAGCTAGTGGATCTCGTGTCAGTAGACACCCTCATGCCTGCTATCATCAAGTTGTCCTCTAATTGGATTGCATTGGCAGTGACATCTTCCCAGGTTGTGATACCTCTAATCACTAGTCCATTATAGATTCCTTCATTCCTCAACCCTCGAATGAATCGATCAAGCAGTTGGTTATTGTTGAAGCGCTCATTTACAGGGCAGCGAGAGTTTAAGTGCTTTAGACGACTAATGAAGTCCCTTACTGACTCTCCTTCCTTACGTTCGGCCTTCTGTAGCTGAGATGCTACACCCCAAAGCACACCTTCTCGTATGTACTCCTTTAGAAACAACCTTCGAAGGGTAGGGTAGATTGTTTTCTCGTCCACCCTTAGGGTCCTATACCAATCTCCAACCTTCCCACTTAATGTCAAGCTTAAGGCATTGCACTTATGTAGTTTGTTGCGTTCCCCTAAGGAATCACATACTTGTTCAAACACTTCAATGTGTTTCCTAGCATCTTCGTCCCCATTGAATTTTTGCGTGATTTTGGCAATTTGTACTGCCTTACTTCTAGGCTCTCTATCAGATGCATGACGCATATTTTCCGCGATAGATCGACCTATGGTTTGAGCAAACGCTGCCAAGTCACCTATGTGAGGAGGCAGGGCCGGTGGAGGTACTCTTGGAATCATATGTGGGAGAGGAACGGGTACCGGTCTTGGCATATGTGTGGATGATGCAGGATATGGAACATAACCGGGCATAGGTCCACTCGGATAAGAGCTAGGGATCGGCACTCGAGGAGCATAAGCAAGTGGTACAATTGGAGGTGTGGGGGCCATGTGTGCATAAGGGGCTAGAGGCACATACGGTCGAGGCCCCATATTAGGTACTACGACACTAGGTAGTGGCACTACGCTAACCGTAGATATCATCGGTACATTCTCTGTCAGGCTTATCCTTGGAGTGAGCACTGTGTTTTCCTTAATAGAGGGTTGAGCCAAGTTAGGGAAGCTAAAGTTTTCGCTCGGAGGCTCAGATTGCATAGAGACCCCAGGTGAAATGACGTAAGATGGGTCCATGGGGCTCATTAGAGGAGTCTCCATTTGTGATAGAGTAGGCTGTTGAGCCTTGCTCTTATCCAGAAATCTCATGGGGTCAGTTGAGAGTATATTTACCCCTCGGTTTTGCCTTTCTGATTGAATAATGCCATGGATAACATTACAGATCATTTTCTGTTGATCTTCGATGCTCGTGGCACTAGAGGTGGATTGTACAATCTCTATCCATCCTACATGGTAGGCGTGGCCAGAGTGTAGATCCGTCAACACCTCAGTGTGGAGGTCGTATGTCCAATGATCATTAATGAACAATCCTTCTAGAGTCGACGTGTTAACGGTTTCTTGTGAGGTAGAAGCAATGTTGCTCCCCGTGGTTTTACTTGCCACCAACGGTACTCTAGAGGGAACTTCTGAAGGAGGCAGCTCAACAGGGCCTTCTTGGTAAGAAGTTGGCAGGATATCCACATGGACACTCTTTGGGGGTGTGGGGTCCACGTGCGATGTGAAAGGAGAGTCCACTTCCCCACCCCCTTCGTGTGCTTCATTTGCATCAGGTTCCGAGCGAGTAGCTCTACCTAATGTTTCCATGAAACGGCTAAACATACTAGTACTAGGCTGTGGAGCTTCGGGAGGTGCATGGCCTTCTCTCTCAGTGTTTTGGGTAGGGTATGCTTCCATGATTTCTGAGTCGGAGGAGGAATCACTAGCGGCTATTTTAGGGTCTTGGGTGGTGCTACCTTGTGTCCCCGCTGAGGGTCTAGAGCTTATCGTGGATGGGTAATGGGTGTCCGTATGAACAGAGGCACCCTCAATATGCTCGTGTTCTAGCACCCGCCCAGAGTGTAAGTGCATGTGCTTTTGATACCCTAAGGTGTCAAAAAGCTGCTCTAGGAGGCCTTGTGACTAGTTTTTAGCGTGTTTTTTGTTTGTTTTTTTGCTAGATTTTTTAGAGCGTGTCGTGGAATGGGCTGTGTGATAGCTCGAAACGAGCGTATCGGTCAGAGGGTCGTGCCGTGCTTTACAGCCCTCCGTTTGGTCACTCTATGCCCTCGGAATCCCTAAAACTGTCAATTTCCAGTAGGGAACTAGGCCCAAACTAGAAAGTCTAAGGGTGCAAGTGGGAAGAGAAAGGAGGAGAGTGGAGGACTTGTCCCACATGCTCTCATTCTCTCTTGAGGGAGTAGGGTATATATATAAGAGTGAGTCTAGTATATATCATAAGACTGAGGATTGAGGCTTGGGCTTGGGCTTGGGCTTGGGAAAATGATCCCGATCTATCTTTTATACAAACCAACCCGTCCGTTTTAAGAGTCACGTTTTTTATTTTCGAAAAATTTCGCCGCCCGCTCACTCGCGTTTTTTTATTTCCGAATTTTTATTTTCTTTTTTTTTTGTTGGGAGAAAAAATAAAAAACCTTTTTTTTTTTGTGCAGAAAATACAGAAATTGAAAACGCAGGTATGCAAAAAATGCAGAAATTGCAGGAAAAAACGCAGAAATTGCAGAAAATGCAGAAATTGCAGAAAATTAAAAAAACGCAGAAATGCAGAAAATTGCAGAAATTGAAAACGCCGAACTTGAAAATGCAGAAATTACGGAAATTGAAAAAACGCAGACAATAGCAGAAATTGAAACTTGACAGCACATGCAGAAAACGCAAAAAACAGAAATCTCCACACACTCCTTCCCTGCCTTTCCTATGATAGAAATTGCACCACAAGGAAGCGTAAAGTGCTAACCGAGCTTAGTGTAGGGCATATCCCCGGCAACGGCGCCAAAAATGTGCCCTCCTTGTCGCACTGTCGAAGCAAGGGACTTGCCAATACACCGTATGCGAGCCACAAACGGCTCCAAGCACACAACAAGCCTAAACTAGCAAGCTCAAGAAAACAAAGGGTGTGTCACTCACCGCTCTACGCTCGCCTTCGTGGTGGATTCCTCGCCGCGATGAAGAAGAAGCTGCAGTCGTGCCGCGCTCAACCGCTTCGCCGCCGTCGTGCCTTCGTAATGCTCGATCGCACACACACTCTCCCTCTCTCTCTCTCTCTCACACACACACACAAGGAGGTGAAGAAGAAGAAGATGGAGATGGAGCAAGAGCACTCTTCAATTGCACAAATGAGAGAATGAGTAAAAATTAGGTTTAGTTGGCTTTTATAGGAGCTCACCCCATTCACACTTTGGCGCCCATGCTTAACCAACTAATCCCTTGAATGTCCAAGTTAAAGTGCGCCTCTCATCGACGATCACTCTACCTTTCCCTATTGGTCCGACAAGCCCGGTACCTGACTCTACCAAATACATAATACGCGTCCGTCGTAGGTGATGGGGTGTCCGTGAGCCGTGAGGGTTAACATACATATTTTTTTCCCCATTGGGAGAGTCTCCCCACATGTTGATGTAGCCCTCTCTAGTAGGGGCAGATTGTAGCCCATTGGGCAGTGTTTCAACTAATGGAAGGATCTTTTTCTTGGATAGGAATACCCAAACTTCCCTGGAGGTGTTCCTAAAGTATTTCCATGCTTTGAGTACGTTAAAAACAATAAGAAATCTTTGGAGGGATTAAAGAAGTATGGTAGTTGGTAAAAAGAGCACTTGGAGGAGAAATGAGACAAAAGTAAGTATTCTAGGTGTGTCGACCCAATCCTCATGTAATCGGAGAATCTTATGCAAGCTATGCAAACCCTTGGTGCAATCAAAGAAACTTTCTTTGATGAATTTTGGTCAAGGAGTATATGTGAATAAGCTCATCCTCTTGACCTTCCATTCAAAGATAATACAGATGTAGGACTTGATGTAAATGAGGGCCATTTTTGTGGTCCAATGTGCAAGAAAGATGTTGAGGAGTTCAACCCAACTACTAATGTGGAAAAGGGAGACTTTATACTTACAACCTTGTATACAAATTATCTAATTTGGCTAGGAGTGACAACAAGTGATGTTAAGCATGTGTGGGTGGAGACTTGATTTTGTGTGTGTGTGTAAACTATCATGTGCAAACATGCCCTAGTGTATAGTATGGTTGTTGACAACACACATTATTAGATATTGCATACTCATTAGCATTCACTAAACATTGTACCACAATTGTGTTGTGCTCAACAACCTAACACAACACAACCTCGCCTCAAGTCCATGTAACACAAAGAATTGTCCCAAACTTGCGCATTTTTCTCCATTTTCCTAAATATGTGTTATACCTAAAGAATCACCAAAAGCTATTTCAAACAAGCCGACTCCAAAAAAAGTGCAAATGAAAGCAGATGAAGGAAAAAAGTCTCCAAGTTCAACGTCAAATGTTCAACAAACTCAAGATCAAAAGAAGAACAAGGACAAGGAAGAAAATTAGTTGTCTCCTACAATGATCAAATTCAGCATATGCAGAGAATGAGTCAAAATCACATGTTCAGTTGTGATAGATCTAGAAGCAATAAAGAATCTAATGACTTATGGAACGTGGATCATGATGGGAAGGCCACCAATCAAAGATCTAGAGGACATCATGTACACAATTTCAAAAATGTCAATTCCTAGCTTTGGCATGGCAGAATTTGTACTCAAATTGAGTACCAAAAAATATAAAGATACTTTCCACATAATTGAATCCCATCACATCAAGGAGAGTCTGGTCATGACAGAAAGATGGAGGAGCATATTCTTTCAACAACAATCAAACGCTTCAACAACAACACCATCAAAAACCCCAAAAGCACCTCAAGTCAATGCAAAAAAGGAGCAACCAACCATCACGGAAAAAGGTAAAGCAAAGGTAAACACTGAAGTATATCAACCTCGCAGGACGACTTTACCTTCAATGTGCCTCCATCCAGCTTCTCGTGAAGTCTCTACATCAAGAGCCAAACCATCGGCAATGCAATGGAAACAAAAACAAAAATTCTTTCAAAAAAAAGTTTCCATCACATCAAAGCATTATGAAGAAGCCAAAGAGAATCAGCCAAGTGTCAATATCCAAAGAGCACATCAAAGACCATGTCCCCCAAAAATTATACTTGCATTGTTGGCTAGTGTGGAACCTTGATCGATATCCCCTTTGGTTGGATGAGGCCAATCTTGAATTCAAGTGACTTCTATTCGAACTTAAACTAAACTTAAAACAAAATTTATTGAATGATAAGAACCACGCCATGCTGGCAAAAGTGCACTTTAATTTGAAATTCAAACATAACTCACGTCAAAGAAGACGACAGGGGAATGGGGCATGCCATCCGTTGATCCATGGCTCTGCACTCAACTCCATCTCTCCAAGCGTACATCCATCCGCACACAGCTCGATGCATGCCCTAGTATCACTCATAGCCATCATCTCCTCCTTCAATCTCCCTCGCATGCAAGTGTTGCCAACCTTCTCCCTTTCTCAGTCGAAATGCTGAAATCCTTTTTTCCATACCCGTATGCGGTGGAGAGACAACCGTACACAGGGCATACTGATCTTGGAAAAGCCGAATCATATGCTCAGCCTGCCGCTTCAGCTCACCGCTAGTCGAGGGCCACAGAGACTGGAGAAAGGAGCAGGAGGAGAGAAAAAGATAAGAGTTGAATGGGGTGGGGACGCCAAAGTGAAAGGGGAACTACTACTGAGATCCAAGTTGTATGTTGGAAAAGAGAAGGCCTTGGTTGCAGACCAAAAATCAAGTCGGGGTGATGATTTAGAAGGTTGTTTGCAGGCTTATATGAAGTGCATGAAGGAGAAACCACTATTGGGTACCATGAGCTAGTGTGCATGAGGGCCAGTATCAAGGGCCGCAGGCTTCAAGGGAGGAGGAGTGCTAGAATAGAAGTCTTGCACTTGTGGAATGCCCCAACACTCGTTTCTCTCTATCGCCCTTCTTTGCCTACATAGGGGTTGTCGAAGCTGGATGGGGAGGAGCAGCTGCATCCACGTTAGGAAGGGAAGTTGAATCTAGACAAGGAGTAGGAGGGTTCATTAAGTTTGTGATCACGTGTGCTCTAGCGCCATGCAAGACACTGAATATGGTGCATCGATATGGAGCTCTAACTAATTTTTAGCTACACGAGAGAGAGAGAGAGAGAGAGAGAGGCTTGGAGCTCGAACTTATGTTCGAGCTGTTAGGTAGATTAAGGCATGGAGCTGAACTGCTAGGTAGATATAGGAATGGAGCCTCAACTTTCATTCGAGTTGCTAGCTCAAACTTAAGTTTGAGCTGCTAGGTAGATAAATACATGGAGCTCTAACTTAAGCTCTAGTTGTGTGTGTGCGCACGCATGTGTGTGTGTGTGTGTGTGTGTGTGTATGTGTGTGTGTGTGTGTGTGTGTGTGTGTGTGTGTGTGTGTGTGTGAGAGAGAGAGAGAGAGAGAGAGAGAGAGAGAGAGAGAGAGAGAGAGAGAGAGAGAGAGAGAGAGAGAGAGAGAGAGAGAGAGAGAGAGAGAGTAGCATAGAAGTTTAGAACCCTCTAAATCCAAGGGATATGTGCCACTTAGAACACATGCATGTTTCACATGGCGACACAAAAAACAAAGATCTCGAAGAACTTGACCCAAGAAAATCTTGGTGAGAACTTAAAGGCTTGACCCTGGCTGATTGGCTCTTAGCTATTGTGCATGGCACTAGGTGTGACTCGTGAGCACTGTGAGGAGCAGGATATCTTTTACAAATTTCTTGACATTGGTGAGGACACTCAGCTGGGTGAGCAAGGATATCTTTATCTACCTATACCAACCCAATCCTAAGTTCGAGCTCCATGTCAATATCTACCTAGCAGCTAAACATAAGTTTGAGCTCTATGCATATATCTAGGTCTATTAGCTCAATCGAGCAGGCTTCAATCTACCTTGAAGCCCAAGCTCCATGCCTTTATCTACACCGCATGTTTGAGCTCCATCATCTATGGCTTGAGGTTGTGGTGCATTTGGCGAGTCTACTGTTTTCACATCTTTGAGTCTCAACTAGTGGAGACTCTTCACCATGACATCTGGCTGGAAATGGTTTGTACATCGAGGGGTCAGTTTGAGACACTTTACAAAAAATCTCACCGCACGCGAGAGCGCCATGAGGCCTTCTTGCAACTATGGCACCCAGGACCTTTCTTCACCATTATTCATGTTGTGCCTGGTTGGAAGTACCGTCCACTTGAGTGGATTTTTCCTCCTCTTGTCCCTTGATGTTGCCATCATTGTACATATTTTTTTCCCCATTGGGAGAGTCTCCCCACATGTTGATGTAGCCCTCTCTAGTAGGGGCAGATTGTAGCCCATTGGGCAGTGTTTCAACTAATGGAAGGATCTTTTTCTTGGATACGAATACCCAAACTTCCCTAGAGGTGTTCCTAAAGTATTTCCATGCTTTGAGTACGTTAAAGACAATAAGAAAGATTTGGAGGGATTAAAGAAGTATGGTAGTTGGTGAAAAGAGCACTTGGAGGAGAAATGAGACAAAAGTAAGTATTCTAGGTGTGTCGACCCAATCCTCATGTAATCGGAGAATCTTATGCAAGCTATGCAAACCCTTGGTGCAATCAAAGAAACTTTCTTTGATGAATTTTGGTCAAGGAGTATATGTGAATAAGCACATCCTCTTGACCTTCCATTCAAAGATAATACAGATGTAGGACTTGATGTAAATGAGGGCCATTATTGTGGTCCAATGTGCAAGAAAGATGTTGAGGAGTTCAACCCAACTACTAATGTGGAAAAGGGAGACTTTATACTTACAACCTTGTATACAAATTATCTAGTTTGGCTAGGAGTGACAACAAGTGATGTTAAGCATGTGTGGGTGGAGACTTGATTTTGTGTGTGTGTGTAAACTATCATGTGCAAACATGCCCTAGTGTATAGTATGGTTGTTGACAACACACATTATTAGATATTGCATACTCAGTAGCATTCACTAAACATTGTACCACAATTGTCTTGTGTTCAACAACCTAACACAACACAACCTCGCCTCAAGTCCATGTAACACAAAGAATTGTCCCAAACTTGCGCATTTTTCCCCATTTTCCTAAATATGTGTTATACCTAAAGAATCACCAAAAGCTATTTCAAACAAGCTGACTCCAAAGAAAGTGCAAATGAAAGCAGATGAAGGAAAAAAGTCTCCAAGTTCAACGTCAAATGTTCAACAAACTCAAGATCAAAAGAAGAACAAGGACAAGGAAGAAAATTAGCTGTCTCCTACAATGATCAAATTCAGCTTATGCAGAGAACGAGTCAAAATCACATGTTCAGCTGTGATAGATCGAGAAGCAATAAAGAATCTAATGACTTATGGAACGTGGATCATGATGGGAAGGCCACCAATCAAAGATCTAGAGGACATCATGTACACAATTTCAAAAATGTCAATTCCTAGCTTTGGCATGGCAGAATTTGTACTCAAATTGAGTACCAAAAAATATAAAGATACTTTCCACATAATTGAATCCCATCACATCAAGCAGAGTCTGGTCCTGACAAAAAGATGGAGGAGCATATTCTTTCAACAACAATCAAAAGCTTCAACAACAACACCATCAAAAACCCCAAAAGCACCTCAAGTCAATGCAAAAAAGAAGCAACCAACCATCACGAAAAAAGATAAAGCAAAGGTAAACACTGAAGTATATCAACCTCGCAGGACGACTTTACCTTCAATGTGCCTCCATCCAGCTTCTCGTGAAGTCTCTACATCAAGATCCAAACCATCGGCAATGCAATGGAAACCAAAACAAAAATTCTTTCAAAAAAAAGTTTCCATCACATCAAAGCATTATGAAGAAGCCAAAGAGAATCAGCCAAGTGTCAATATCCAAAGAGCACATCAAAGTCAAAGACCAAGTTTGGATACATGAAGCACAAGCTCAACCACAATAGCAAAAAGTGATTAGGTGGGTAGCATTAAATGAGTCAATCATTTCTCAAGGTTACTTCCAAGGAAACGCTAATGTTTGGGCCAAAAAACCTAAAGTAATAGACCTACCCACCTCAACCAACGAGTTCTACAAAGAACAAGACGCACTATCAACACAAGGCAAACAACTCAAGCAAGAGAAAGAACAACAGCAGAAGTCATCAAAAGAAAAGATTGAAGAAACAAACATTGTGACGAGTTTGGGTATCGAAGTCAAAGCTACCCAACAAACATAGATGAAGCAACGATAGATGATTCCAGTCAAGCTACTCAAAGCACAAGGATTTTATGAAGGTAACACTCAAATATAGTTACCAAAAATTATTGGTCAACCTGAAACAACCAAGAGAAATCATGCATCACAAGCTTCTACCCCAAAGCAAGCACGGACCACCAACATCCAACGGAAGCCAATTGCAACCAAGGCTACAGTAATCTCTAGATGGATACCTCATCATCAACTCCAAAATCAAGGCTTCTGCAAAGGAAATCATCAGATATGGATACCCAAGCCTAGTGTCGGTACGGTCAAGCCAAAGTAGAAGATAAAATTCCAAATACGGTGACACAAGGACCAAAGACAAGGTGGGTTCCAAAATTGCTGGTAGAAAATCACAAAGAACCCACACACTTCAACAATCGCTTCTCATGGGAGATAAAGAAAAAACTACATCAGTCCCTACAAGAGTTGAAGGACTTGTTACACAAAGCAGTGTGAACATATGACAAGCAAGTCAAGAGGAGCCAAAATTTTCCAACTTACTTGACAAAATGGTGGCATCCAAAGACCAACACAATGGAAGAGGCCTAAATTTCTAGAACTTATGGAATTGGGTTTCTAGCCTTAAACAGATAAGTCAAGTCGCCATTAAAAAAAAAGGCATAAAATTCAGAGTCGGGCAGCTAAGCCATCAAATGAGCAAGGTGCTAGTTCCAAAGCTTCATGTAATATTCTCTGTGGTCTAAGCGTCTTAGTTATTCTAGGTAATACTCAAGATGGAAGAGTTGAGCATAATTATGTTGTGTTGCTCATGCTAGTATAGGTGAGCATAAGCGTCAAAGTCATTGTAATATAGTGTTAAGTGAAGGAGTAAGTCCAAAAGACACTCATGCACTCATCACAGTGAGGTATGAGTGGAGAAACTTCTACATTCAAAACCCTCCTTGGAAACATGGAATCTATTGAGACGTCCTTTTATGTCACATGTGCTACATTTGTTCCTTGAAGCACCCATCAACTCCATCTCTCACACTACACGCTTTTGTTCTACAAAATTCTTGTATGCATATAGACTGTCCCATAATTGGCATTTTCATTATGCACTCTATCCTCGAAGATTGGTTCTAATGTAGGTACAGTCCCTTGGTTGGCACTACCCTCAATTGATTTGTCTTTGATGCTATATTCTGATATAGTTTGCCTAACCGCAAATATATCAAGGAAACTAAGCTTGCAAAACCTTGACTGGTTACCTTTTATGGTGCATTCAATCCTTTGACCAAAGGAAACTCCCTACAACTCTGGTCCATAGAACTTATACAAGATTCACTTGGTCACCATACCTTTGCAGCCACTAGTCTAGTCAAAATCTATAGAAATCATAAGTTTGTCGCACTTTTGACACAATTCCTATTTTGCTTGTAGCTTGCATAATATAACTCCAAATTGGATTTTAAAAATACCACTATGCTCACTAGGACTAGTACTACTATGGGATGAATCTGGGTACTTTTTGTATCAGTCATGGATCGTGATCCATGTACCCCATGACAAAATTTCTAGAAATTTGAGACCTGGAGTTCTCACAGCCTCTTGATGGTTGCTAGGTTAATTTTAGATGATTTGATGACCTTTAGATCTCCAAAAAGTCCCTTGATCAATTTATTTGTGGATTTTGGTCTAAATTGTCTTTGAACTAGTTTGGGCCTACTTTGAGTGTTTTTTGCTATCCATGTTTTATGACAAAATGTTTGTGTTGGCCTCTGCTACAAATTTATGAAGCAACAATCCCAAAATCTAGTAGGGGGTCATGGATCGTGATCCATGTTCCTCCAGGTATGGATTGAAGACGTGGTCAGTTTGTTACTTGAAGTCTATTTGGTCTACTTATCCACTTTGTGTTGAAATTGAAACCCTTTTTCCTTGTCAAAACCAAAGTTTTATAGCTTCTTGCAATTTTTGACTTATAGCTTGTTTTTGGGTGTTTTGGTCAACTTTTGGTTGTTTTCTGCTATGAAGGTCTTCACAAAAATTGTTCCAAATGGTGTAGAATTCTCACTCGCCAAATCTCAGTGTGAGATCTCTTAAGAGATCATGGATGACGATCCATGTTTCACTACATTTGAACATAAAAGTTTGTGAGTTGTATATCCAAACCATGTACAAGCCATATTTTCACTTCTTGTTGAATTTGGGTACCAAAAAGTAAAAAGGGCCTAATTTTAGTATATTTTCAAGGCTCTTTGTATTTTTGCCCAATTTCCTTGATTTGGTTGAGTTATTGTGTCAATTGTTACCACCAAAAGTGTGTATCCCTTGATATGGAATCACTCAAGACCCACTGGTATCAATTTTTGTTCAAAAAGTTGCATGGATCGTGATCCATGTTCCTGCACCAATCAACATAAAAATTTCTAGTTTTACTCTTTGTGGTTTCATTATGCCCTTTTTGCACTTATTTTTTAATTTAGATTAGCTTGCAATTTCTATCCATCAAATTTTCAAATTTTCAGAGCTTATGGTCACTTTGTTCAAAATATGGTTTTTCACCCTTTTTTCCTCTGATCTTTTTGCCCAAATTTGATAGAGGTAGTTTTTACTTACCCTACTCTTAAGTACTAATATGAAATATGAAACAAGAATAGAAAAAACAGTAAAAATTTGAGTCAAAAAGGAAAATGCTAAAGCACTCTAAAAGTAACGAGAAAATCGGTGAATGACTGCTTTTGGTTATCTCACTCACAACCCTCTTTACCACTCGAGAATGTTGAGCTCTATATAGTATCTCTATATATAGCACCCTGGTCCCCTCTATATAAACGCATCTCGTGTGATCAAGAGACACACTTTGGGGTTTGGAGATATGGAGTTCTCTCTCTCTTCTCTCTCGTGCATGGTTGTTCAACATGGTATCAGAGCCCCTCGTAGCTTTATGTGCGCTCTTGCTACAACCGTAGAAGATATACAACTCATCTTATTGGCGGAAAGCTTCAGAGTTTTTGTTCGTAGCTTTTGCGTAGCTTTTCATATATGGCAAATTCCTACGCTATGGAAAAGATAACAGGTTTTGTTGCGTGTCATGCGATTCTGTGGGGACTACATTACCTTCATATCATGGATAAGGTTGCCAGCTCCATTCACAGCTATGGCAAGCCAGCGTACTATCACTAAAAGAGCAAGGCTTGATTTATTCAAAAAGCACAAGAATCGGGTCAGGTTTCATGATGCTGCTGAGGTTTCATGGAGAAAGCAAAAGAGAGGTATATGGCTCGGTATTAAAGGATGGCGTCTGAAGACAGAAGTGATATCAGCCTAACGACGGAGGTAAAATTGGCCCCCTTGAACAAGATTTGCATGCCTTGCACAAGTTGTTGAACCATGCTTCGAATCGACGAGTCCATAAGGGTGTCAAGCTTGCATGGCGCCTTGTGACGGCTACGACAGCCCCCACCGGGCACTTTGTCTTTCATAATTTAGAATGCTATTTTAATTCTCGTGCTGTTTTTTGTACTGTGGACCCAGCTTTGGTACTGTCAACCAGCTTTGCTGATGACGTTAATTGACGGGGTGCAATCAGATTGAAGTCGACAAACAAGGTGGGGGAGATATCAGGTTTGCTGAGCCTTGCTTCAAATCGGCCACTCCATAAGGGTATCAAGATCGCGTGGTGCCTTGCGACCGCTATGACAAATTTTCCTTGCCTTGTTTCTCTCTCAGAACTACAATGCGCTTGGGAGGCAGATCCCTAGCGCTGATGAATCATGGGACAATTTCAAATCAATTTCTTTAGAAATCTCACCATCCAAGCTTCCTTGGCTCTTGGAGTTTCCAGCTAGACCCACTCAACATGGATCAGAGGCAGGTTCCAGTTGGCTTTACTGAAGAAGACCTTAACCGTGAATTTCTTCTTGGACCTCGAATGACTCGGATGCATCATCAGATTTAGCAAAGAAGCAGGTCAAGATCTGTCAACATGGATTAGAGGCAGGTTCCAGTTGGCTTTACTGAAGAAGACCTTAACCGTGAATTTCTTCTTGGACCTCGAATGACTTGGATGCATCATCAGATTTAGCAAAGAAGCACGTCAAGATCTGTAAGATCTTGAGATCAAGATTCTACAAAATCTATTTGATTGCACTCTCACCATCTCTTGACCAGTGATATTGCATCTAGAATATGGTCGCAACCCCCAACCGGATTCATGTGAAGGAGTAGTGAATATATAGATATTATGATTGACAACAAATCGGACAGGCAGAAGGTGATAAATTCCAAAGATGTACAAATGGGATTTTCAAAGATATACAATTTTGAACTATGAGGAGGCCTCTAAGCGAGATAAGGATCCGTCTATACTCTTGATGTTGGAGATGGTACCCAACACTGGTTTTGGCTGTACTCTTGATGTGGAAGGTCATATCTAGATATACTCTTGATATCGGAGGTGATACCTGACCATGGTTTACTCTTGATGTTGGAGGTTTACATGGTGTTCAATCCGACTATACATGACAAAGTTAAAGGTACATCTCTCGGAGGTTTACTATTATCGTATCCTATTTCTATTTGTTGGTGTTGGGACATTTTTGTCTGGACTAAAAGGATTTCTTCTTGTCTCGTCAAAGCCGTGTGTTATGGCTAACATGAAGCCTTTCGACATGGCAAGATAACTTATGTTATGGCTACATTGAAGTTTTGTCGTCTCGTAAAAGATTGATGCTGATGGATCGGCATAGCTGAAAATCTATTGTCTCGTTTGGCAACTGAACATCTATCGTCTCGCCTGGCTATTGAAACTCTATCTTCTCGTCAGCCACTGGAAATATATCGTCTCGTCATCCATTGAAAATATATCGTCTCGTCAGCCTTATCGTCTCATCAACCTTATGTTATGGTATACATTTTCTCTGCTTGCAAGCATACAAATAATCTAAGGGGCCCCATTGTGTTTTTATATGCCGGCTTTGTATATATGTGTGCACTTGTGATTACATTGATATTATGTTTGTTTCTATGTCGTTTGCATATGTGATTGCATTGTAGTTATGTTTGTTTCTCTGTCGTCTCTAGAACGGCCTCGCGAACCGTCTCTAAGGACAATGTGCTGTGGTTATTTCTAACCTTTACGTCTCGGTATGTTTCTTGAGTTGATATTGTTTACAAGATGAAAGTCACATCAAGAAGTGTGTATAGAGGCTCAAAGATATTCAAGCTGCACAAAGATATTGAAGGTTTTTCAAAGATATTGAAGAATTTGCATCAATCCAACTATATATAGGGTTATTAAAGACCTTTGAAAGGGCACATTTGTAAAACAGGAGTGATGTAGCTCCTTTGAACATTGTAAATGTATATTTAAATTATTTTAATATAACGGTGGGTATATATAGAGCTGTGGATTTTTCCCTTGAGCCCCCAAGGGTTTTTTCATCCACAGTTAGGGACCTTCATTTGAGTGGGGGTGTTGAGCTCTATATAGTATCTCTATATATAGCACCCTGGTCCCCTCTATATAAACGCATCTCGTGTGATCAAGAGACACACTTTGGGGTTTGGAGATATGGAGTTCTCTCTCTCTTCTCTCTCGTGCATGGTTGTTCAACAGAGAATAGATCTAGAAAGTCCTTGACTTGTAGACTCTACCAAGCACTAAACCATGTGTCCTGCTGCCTGATTGCTAAGTGTAATGGAATGGAAATCAAAATCAAGGTCTTGAAGTAAAAAACTACAACTAGGTCACTCACCATCTAAGGATGGACGTAATTTTTGGTGAGCATTTTCTAGTGAGTGCTTTTTTGGAATCCGGCGAGCAGATTCCAAGAAAATTATTTTTCCCTTGTCAACTTTATTCTCTCTCTCTCTCTCTCTCTCTCTCTCTCTCTCTCTCTCTCTCTCTCTCTCTCTCTCTCTCTCTCGCTCTCAGATATGTGTGTTCTTTGACAATGGTTGTATGTGTGTTAAAAAAAAGTAGTAAATGGTTCTATCACTACACCACCCAAGCTTCTTCTTCTCCATCATCATCTTCTTCTTATTCTTCTCTCCCTCTCTCTCTCTCTTCTCTCTCTCTCTCTCTCTCTCTCTCTCTCTCTCTCTCTCTCTCTCTCTCTCTCTCTCTCTCTCCCCCTCTCCCTCTCCCTCTCCCTCTCCCGCTCCCGTGGTGTGCAAAGACCATGTCCCCCACAAATTATACTTGCATTGTTGGCTAGTGTGGCAACTTGATCGATATCCCCTTTGGTTGGATGTGCATTGAAATCAAGGTTTTGCAAGGCATGGAATATAGAGCTTTTGGCCTCGATGACTGCACAAAGAGAGTCTTTGTAGTTGTGTGGACTCTGTACTATGCATACTGCATTCATAGCATATACACTATTGAGAATATAAGTGGCGTGCACATTGTTGACGGGGTCAATACGGGGAGGGGGTTGACCATGCTGATCACGTTGTCTGTGATTTTCCCTAGGCATGGTAAATATGTGAATGAGACAAAACTCAAGGAATAACTTTAGAAAATAGATACTCAATGGAGAGACTCGTGCATGAATGAATGAATGAAACATGCTATTCTTCTGACTATTTAATAAAAAAACCCAAGCGTCTTTACTTTAAAGGTCATTCACACCATGTTCTCCACAATATTTTCACTTAAAGTGTTACGAAGAACAAAAACACACTGAAAGAGTAACCACCATCGATTGACTTGCCTTAAAAATTGGAACATAGTTACAAAAATAAAAACAACATAGAGAAAACACATATCAGATTGAGAAAAAATTAAAACATAGTATGACCAACCAGTAAGTTCATAGTGTGCCATACGTAGAAATAAGTTAATAAACAGTAATCAATACAAGTGGAGATCTAGGCTCCCGGTGGCTACAAATCCTGTGTGGGTTGCACTAGTGGGGTGTGTGCATGTGCAAGTGGGGGCCCCATGGGCAATATGGGAAATAGTGGATGATAAAATAGTTGACCACCATAGCTTGGCCAACCAGGAACTATGGCTGGAGGTCTACTCAGAGGAGGAGGCTCAAAGCATGTTTAAATGGTACCACTTTTTGCACCTTTTGGTGTTACCACTTGAAAAAAGTGGGGACCGGTAAAATTTTCACAAATTTACATAAAAATTGGTGCTCCTTATACTTTTAGATTCTCCTTAAAAAGATCTACCTATTGATATATAATATGATAGTTGATATTTTGTATGAAGTGTGAGAATGGGGGTCCCAAAGTACTAATTGAAGTAGTGTCCAAGACACCCAAAAGTGGTACCACCTATATATGCTTTGACCAAGGAGAAAATGGCATAACTGACTCTTGGTGATGTCCTAAAGGAGATGGGGGTGGGTGTGAATGTGCTCTATGAGATACCTCACCCACATAATGAGTCGATCCTAGACTAGTAGGAAGCTGGTGTTGTGGTTGAATATGTGCCAAAAACAATTTCTTGTCCAGATCAATGTTGATGCAATGTTGTTGTAGACGCTCACACTCCATCACCAAGAAACCACAACTTGCTAGACCATTTAACCTTTGTGAAGGTACCCAACAACCACCTGTTTACAAAAACACAAATGTTAGCAGACATTTCAATGGCACATTAGCGGATTAGTTCAATGGCAACAAACGAGCATAAAGGTGGCCTCGTACACTTATCCACTACAAGAGCCCATTAAAATTACCGATGTCAATGGCGGGCGTCGGTATGTGTATAGGTAGATCTGGAGGGAGATCAATTGTGTTAAAAAATTAATTTTTGAATTCCGATGCCTATACCCACAACTATTATGGTACTTTCCAATGTCTTTGCCAGTACATGTATCAGTGGACCCTGCAAAAAAAGAACCTGCAAATCTTTCCTTGTGCATTTTTCTCATTCTCCTCCTCCTCGCATGCTGCAGATCTATTGCCCAACGAGTTGCCAAAGGTGAGATTCTTGCTTGTGGACTACTTCCCATCATTAAGGTGAGATTCTTTTCAAGTTTACTTGTAGGTTTGTGTGTATATGTCTCTAACATAGTGTGTGTGTGTGTGTGTGTGTGTGTGTGTATTTTTGCCAGTTTGAAGACGTTTTTAAGACCCTTTCTTCCTCAAATAGGCCGCATGTGAATGCTCAAAATTTTTATGCAATTTTATTTAATTTAGAATTATATTGTATATTGACAAAATAAAATTTCATGCATTAGGCTTTTAATGCTTTAAATTTTTATGCAATTCTATTTTGAAATTATGCCCTAGGATAATTTTGTTTTAAACTTATGCTATGGGAAAACTTTGTTTTGAAATTATGCTTTGGAGAAATTTTGTTTAGAAATTATGCTATGGAAAAATTTTGTTTTAAAATTATGCTTTGGAGAAATTTTGTTTGAAATTACGTTACCATCTCATCATCATCATGCGATTGATGAGGTTTAGGTTAAAGGTTAGGTTAGGGTATAGGTTATATGTTAAGTTATAGGTTAGGTTATACGTTAGGGTAGGTTAGGTTAGGTTAGGTTTATGTTAAAGGTTAGGTTAGGTTATAGGTTAGGTTTAGGTTTTAAGTTAGGTTATAGCTAGTTTCATTGAAACATGGATGAAGACAAGCTCCACCATTTGTTAAATCTAAACTCCATTGAAATCTAGAAAATCCATTCTATGTTGTACATGGGGTTTTTGTTTTAAGGTCCAACACTTGTCCAAGCTAAGATCCATTGAAACATGGAGTAGAGAAACACTCCACCACTTGTCCAAGCTAGGCAACATTGATAGTAGTTGGTTTATTTTGAAGATCCACCACGTGTCTAAGCTAACTCTATTGAAACATAGAGAGAAGCAAAGGTCCACCAAATATTCAAGCTAGGCTCCATTGAAACATGGACAGAAGCAAGCTCCACCATTTTTCCAAGATAGACTCCATTGAAACATGGAGAGAATCAAAGGTCCACCATTTCTCCAAGCCAAGATCTAGTTGTCCAACCTATAAGGTTATATCTTAAATGGTAATCTTTCTAATCACTTGGAATACCCATGATATGTTTTACATGGGGGTTTTGTTCCAAGATCACCACTTGTCCAAGCTAACTCTATTGAAACATAGAGAGAAGCAAAGGTCCACCACTTGTCCAAGCTAGTCTCCATTGAAACAAGGAGAGAAGCAAGCTCCATCATTTCTCCAAGATAGGCTAGCATGGATAAGTGCACCTTGAAACCAACCTTCCTATGAGGCAATAGAGCATATGCTACATATTTTATGTATGCCCCATGCCTCAAATTAAGAAGTTATAGATTAGAAGTGGACCTTGCTTAAATGTCACATGCAATAAATTAAGGAAAAATAGCCAAGTGGATTGTATTCCTCAATGGATCCTTGCTTTCATAAGTTGTGAACCTTGAGTCACTTTTACATTAACTTGGACAAGTGGTGGACCTAGAAACCAAGCTCTCCATGTTGAGATAAGTTGTAGGTAGGACAGTAGAACATAGACAACGATAATGGATGCAATATACTCCTCTCCTAATAATCCAATTGATTGAAACCATGATATTTTAGTTTTTTTCATTGTGTATTGTATGTGCATAAAGTGGAATGAGACCTAAAGAAAACTCAAATTTTTGACAAAATCTCTATATTTTATACATGATATATTGAAAGTTGTCCAACCTGGGAATTGGGATTTTCCCACTTTACCTAATATGGTCTTTTAGGGAAAATTTGGACTCACAAAGGGGTCCTATAAGGAGTTTCACTTCCTCTCTCATGTCCAAAATGGGCGTGCGGTAAAATTTTTACAAATGAACTCTAAACTTGGCAGAGATTTGACAATTAGAATCTCCTCTTCAAGAACTTTCTAATGATATATATCACGCCACCAGATTCCTCATATTTTGAAAGATTCTATTTTTGATTCTCTAGATTCTAAACGGAGTTGTCACATCACAAGAGAATAAAAAATAGAATCTTTTAAAATATGAGGAATCTCATGGCGTGCTATATATCAATAAAAAGAGCTTGAAGAGTAGATTCTAATTGTCAAATCTCCGCCAACTTTAGAGTTGATTTGCAAAAAATTTATCGCATGCCCGTTTTGGACATGAGAGAGGAAGTCAAAGTCCTTATAAGGCCCCTTTGTGAGTCCAAATTTTCCCTAATGATTAGGTTATGTTATAGGTTAGGTTAGATTAGCTTATAGGGTAGGTTTAGGTTTTAGATTATATTAGGTTATAAGTTAGGCTATAGGTTGGATTAGAGTTAGCGTCAAATAGTAGAAAAAATTCAAGCAAGCATTGAAACTGACTCGTGTACTTCAAAAAATGCAAATAGACTTTGGTTAGGTTATGTTTAGGTTATAGCTTATAGGTTAGGTTCGGGTATAAGTTATGCTAGGTTAGGTTTAGGTTATAGGTTATGTTAGGTTAGGTTTCAGTTATATGTTGTACGACGTAAAGGTTAGGTTGGGTTAGGTTGTACATAAAAGGTTAGGTTAGCTTAGGTTGTATGTTAGGTCAGGTTTAGGCTATAGGTTAGTTAAGTTGTACGAAAAAGTTTAGGTTAAGTTAAGTAATGTTTATGTTATAGGTTAGGTTAGAGCTAGTGACAAGTAGTAGCAAAAACACAAACGAACCTCGAAAATGACTCGTGTACTTCAAAAAACAGAAACGGACTTCAGTTAGGTTAAGTTATAGGGTAGATTATAAGTCAAGTTTAGGTTATAGGTTAGGTTATAAGTTATTCTAGGGTAGGTTTAGGTTATAAGTTAATTAGGTTAGATGATAGGTTAGGTTAGAGCTAGCGGCAAATTAATAGTAGGAAAAATACAAACGGAGTTTGAAAATGACTCGTGTACTTCAAAAAATGCAAACGAGCTTCAATTAGGTTAGGTTACGTTAAAGGTTATGTTAGGTTACATTTAAGTTATAGGTTATGTTAGATTATAGGTTAGGTTAGAGCTAGCGGCAAATAGTAGAAAAAACGTAAACAGATTTAAAAAATCACTCGTGCACTTCAAAGAACGCAAACAGACTTTGGTTAGGTTATGTTATGGGTTAGTTTTAGGTTATAGGTTAGGTTAGGCTAGGTTATAGGTTTCAAAACGTATTTGGACTTCAAAAGCGCACACAAACTTCAAAAACACTAATATATAGTCATTGACCAATAAACTGGACTCCAAGCGGGCATACATACAAGATTATTACCCCGCGGTCTTAATCTACGTGCACCTCTACACCGAGGTGTGCGGAGATCAGGCATGACTAGAGAATGTGAGGTTGTTAGAGCTAGTTGCAAATAGTTGAAAAAACACAAATGGACTTCGGAAATGACTTGTGTACTTCAAAATGCAAATAGACATTGATAAACGAAGTAAAATAATAAAATTGGACTTCAAAAGCGCACACAGACTTCAAAAACCCAAATATATAGTCATTGACCAATAAAGACGAGATTATTACCCTGTGGTCTTAATCTCCGTGCACCTCTAGACTGAGGTGTGCGGGGATCGGACCTGGCTAGAGAATGTGAGGATGTCATGTATTGTCATGTAGTTAGTAGTGTGTAGTTATAACAAGAGTGTTTTAGTTATTTGTTTCATCTTTGCTACATAAAGTATGGACGATAGGATGGCGTGTCGTTGTGCGCATTGCAAGCATCAGATCTTTCCAAAACAAAAAATATACGACCAACACATACGCAATCACGGTCTCTTTTTGATAGAGAAACTGCAAGACCTACGTTATCGATCTCATGGTCCAAAGATAATAGAGCAAACTCCGTAAGTAGATATTGCTTCAACTTCATCCCAGAGAAGAGGATTTTCAAACGAACAACCATAGACTAAGTCCTCTCAACCAATACCTGATGTGGCATTTCAAGAAGTAGAGATGGAGCAAATATTAGATGTGTTCTTTGACATGGATACCATCATTGAGAACATAGAGGCCGACAACATTCAAGGAAACACTGCCAACCAACTCAGCCATCCCGTCCATATCAACAGCATGATAGCAACGATAAAGAGGGCGAGATGATGCAAACTCTTGCACGCATGCCGTTTTACAATGGTGCAAAAATATCAGTTCTCTGTATCGCTTTGGCAATGCTTAATTTGCAGCCTGTGTACGGGTGGTCTCACGCCTCCATCACAAAGCTTTTCAAGTAAATACATTGTATCCTAAGCATGATCATATGCAAATTACAATTCAATAATGTGATCAAGGGGCTAATTTGTTCATGTAATGACATGTTTCTCAATGAGAAAATCTTGGCAGAAGGGAATCACATGCCCCCTACGCATCTAGCCGCTAAAAAGCTTCTTACTAATTTGGGCTTGGACTATCCTAAAATAATTGCATTTTCTAATGATCATATACTTTTTTGCAATGATTATGCATTTGGAATAGTGTCCCGATTGTGGATCAAATAGATATAGAGAGGACACACAAGGAAAATTTATCTCTGCAAAAGTCAGTGGTGAGCATATGCCTGAACCTAGATATTAGGTGTCAAATACTGAAGCTGATGCGGAGAGCGACAAAGAAGTAGAGTTTGATGATGAAGATGCAGAAGTACAGATTGAGATAGTAATCTTTTGTGCATCAGATCTCATAGAAGATGAGAGATTAACTAATGATTTTTTCTAAGAACTCTTTTGTAAAATTCTTTTTAATAGTCAGCAATACACTTTAGATTCATTCATTTGTATTGCAGCTTGGTTTATTTATATGTGTATTGATTAAGAGTTTCTTCTATAAACTAATGTATTTTGTGGGTGTTATTTATGTATTTGTAGCCATGTCCGATGATGATGATACAAACTCTCCTAGTTTTAGTTGTCCTATCACTCTGGTCGGTATGTCACTCGAGCAGATGGGCTCCTTTTTGACATAGTTCACACCAGAGTAGATTGCGATGTCACAGAACATTTGTGCAGTAGGTTCCTCTAGACCTACTATGGCCAACCCTATGCCTAGGACTAGTGTGGTCCCTACACCAACCGGCCCCACACCTTTGTGCAACAGGTTCCTCTAGACCTACTATGGCCGACCCTACGCCTAGGACTAGTGTGGTCCCTACACCAACCGGCCCCACACCTTGCCCCCTATGCCTAGGACTAGTGTGTCCCCTACAGCAATGGGTGGTTCATCCTTGAGACAAGGTAGGCATCGTTCTCTAGATTCTACTAATGTGTCCACACCACCAAGAGAGCATCGACCAATCTCTTCAGTAGATAGTTGACTGATTGGCACACCACGTACACCTTGGGTATCACACAAGCATGATCCTAGCAAGGTGTACAAGAGTAGGGATGGGGTTGTTGTGGTGAATAGGTTCGAAAAGGCCATCATGTGATAGAGGATTCGACAGCTCTGTACAATTCAGTTTGGTCACTCTTTTATGGGTTTTGGGATAATATCAAGGATGAAAGAAAGAGTTACATCATCGAGGCCATTCAAGGAGAGTACATGTTGATAGAGGGGTACGATGCAGTCTTGAATGGATGGATTTTGGGCATGGAAAAGGCGACAATGTCACACCATCGGTCAAAGGTGAGAGATAGGTAAAATTCGGCCAGTCCAAAGCCGGCATGGTTAGACGCAGAGGAGTAGGGGGATATTGCAGGAGAGACACAAGACAATCCTAACAGGTTTCAGTAGTAGAGAGATACAGCCAAAGCACGTTTGGAGTCTGCTGGAGCTAGAGCGTCAGGTCTTGGGAGTGAAGGCTATGACACACTTTGACATGAGTTTGTAAGTATTGTACGTATGCTTTGCATTGTTGAGAATATATATGTTGTTTGAAGATTTATCTCATGATTAAACCATAATTTTTCAGGAAGTTTTCGTGAAGCGCCTTTCGATACACCGAGAGAAGAAGTATGGGTACAAGCATAGACTTGTGGCTACTTTTGACCCAGCTCTGCAGGAGGAGGAGAGGATGTCGACTGGGAGGCATTACCAGGAGGGTCTTCTTGATAAAGTTTCACTCAGTCATCTTAATACAATATTCTTGGTACTATCCTTTTTGTAGCTGTAGTCTTCTTAATACAGTCTTACTCAATGATTGTTTGTATGTAGAGTTTTGTAGTGCTTATGTTTATGGTTACAGTATGGTATGGCACAGAGGTTATGGTTATGGTATGGCACAAAGGTTTTGGTCATGGTTTTGCAATCAAGTTATGGTTATGGTTTTGCAAATAATGGTATGGTAATCATGGTATGGTTAGCATTTGGAAATCAAGTTATAGTCATGGTTTTGCAATGGTTGTATGGCAATTATGTGATGGTTATGGTTTGGCAATCAGATTATGGTTATGGTTATGGTTTTGCTATGATGGTATGGTTGTTATGGTTATGGTATGTCAAGCAAGTCATGGTAATGGTTATGGTATGGGAAGTGGGTTATGTTCATGGTTTTGTAGTTTTTGAATCATGTTTTAATTATGGCTAAAACATCTTTATGCCGCTGTACCTATGATTTGAGAGTCATCGTTATGGTTATGCTTTTGAAAACTTGCCATGATTATGCTTTTGATTTTCTGGTTTTGTTCTTTTTACAATTTTGCTAATCTGTATACACTCGCTCTTTAGTGTCAACTTGTAGGTGGAGTGAGTTGCGTGTGCACTCTTCCTTTGGGCAAAGAGGGTTGTTCCCAGGTCTCTCTGCCCAAAAAAAAAAAATCAGGTTTGGTCATTGATACAAAATTCGATACACACATTGGTATGGGCCTCAGAACAACCGTATATTAAATTAAAATATCGGCACATGTAACCACATGTATTCTAGTGCATGTAACAACGTGTATTTCGACAATTTCTATACCGGTACGTATACCGACAACACGATATCGGCGTGTATTTTGATGCTTATTCTAGCGCATTTTACTTATAAAATAAGATTTGTCTCATCGGTATCTGCACCCATTTTTGTGTGACGTGTTGTAGTGACCGAGCAAAGAACTCGCTCTTCTCCACTCTAGGATGATGTTGGGGGAAATCGTAGCATAACCTAATCAACCAAGAACAACAAGATTATAAATCATAGGATCGCCAACCTGGCTAGGGCAAGCATCATTGGATGTATCAAATCAGAGTATTCAAGAGAATGCTCTTCCAATGCAAATAGAGATAAGACATCAATCACTAACTGTAATCACATCATCAATCAAGCATCACCTACACACATTAAGCCCACCAAAGTCTGACTTTCCATAGACTAGAATCTCAAAGAGAACTCACAAAAAACACACACTAATTACAATGGTGTTGGCCTCTCCAATTACCACATGACAATCAAGGCACTTCATCAAAAGTTACACACACAAGGTGAATGGTGCTTGAGTTTCATTAAACCCATCCACACACAAGCAAACAATAGGGCACATACACTAATCACGAGATTAAGAACCAGCTTAATCAACCTAATTAGAATGGATACTCAAGAATGAAGCCTCCTTGAATAAAGGCTTTTTTATAAAGGCTTGCACTACAATATTTTCTACTATGGGATTAAGTTTGAGCCCTCTAGCTAGCATATACAATTTGGGAACTCACAATGAGCCCAAGACATTATACAATGTGGATAGGAGATATTGTGCACATCCATAGCAAATCCCTCGTTCGATGCATAATCGGTGTAACATGTGTTAGCCGTTGCTAACATTCCCCCCTTCCTAATTTGGCACACGTCCTCGTGTGCCGCTGAAGAAGAGCATGGTGACATGGGTGAAAACAAGTACATGGAAGAATGTTGAGCTGCAAACCATAAGAAGAAGTAATGAGTATTAAAGGCCAACAAGGATAAATAAAACATGAAGTACATTGAACAATCATGCAAAGTGAATTTTTGCTTCTAAAAGATGGGTCAATCATAGTAAAAAACTAAACAACATAAAGCAAAAAAACATATATACTATTGTGAAGATTAAACTACTCAGAATTTCAGTTTTATGCATGAAACACAAGCAATCAATTATGACCCTAGGCTAATGCAAGTTCATAAACCTACTAGCCTAAAAGCTATATGATCAATCTTAATAAATCATCCAAGTCTATCATCTCTAAGGGATATAAAAAAGATCTTGATCTATTAGTACATTGTCACAGCTTTTTGAAGCTCATGGAAGTTTGTTTTTGTCATTCATAGAAAAAAGTAAAGCACGATACAAGGATAGCACCCCAAGGCAAGTCTAGATGCAACTCTCGGCTTCTTTAACCCTCAAGAAGGTGTTCCAAGCATCTACTATCCTACAAAGGCAATGGCTAACCCCTATCAGTCCTAGGGCATCAGTTTCGGGACTTGATCAAGTGAGCAAAGGTGGTTCCCCTCCTCTACCAAGTTCCCATAAGGCGCTAGGCCTCACAAAGACAAAATAGAACAGTTTTTTTCATGTGTCTAGTAGCATTTTTGCTACTTTTTCTTGATACTTTTTTGCTTCATTGTTTAATTTTTTAGCACTTTTTTATTGATTCCAACATGAGATGTTTTTGGCAAATAGAATAAGGGACTAACTCTTAATCATAGCCCTAGGTCATGTTTAAAATGAATGGAGTATTAAGACTATCATAAGAGTCTAGGACTAATGAGAAATGGTCCTACACTAACATAAGGTCAAGCCCAATTACCTATGATTAGAACACATAAAACCAATTTTTTAATGAGTTAATATTCACAAAGCAAAGTGTTGAAACTTTAGTATGCATAGTTTTTGAAAATGAAATAACCATAACTTAGAATCAAATTAACTTAATCCAAGCATGCAAAGAGTGTAAAACAAAAGAGCAATATCATGGAAGGATTTCACCTATTCATGCTCTTTTGAGTATCCTTGAGCGAGCATCCACTTTGGTAGAAGCCTCTTGATTCTTTTTATTTATAGCTTCTTGAAGCTAAGTGTGAACACAAGATCTAAATCCATTAATTGAAAGACAAAAATACACAAAAGAAACATTAATGAAATCCTAAAGCTAGGGTCTCAAATACCCGGATAAGCCAAAGGAAAAAAACCGTAGGGAAAAAAGTGCCTTTGGTTATGCACATGAGGCTCGTTAGTAGCAAGTCTATGCATACACAAAAAAAATGAGAGAGATAATGCTTCTAAATAAGCAAATTTACAATTTCTACAACCTCTCATGTATGATTCAAAGTTGACTGATTACTAGCCCAAATAAAATTTTGCAATGTAGGTCATGCTAATGAAGTAGTGTTCATTTAACTTTTTAATAAAACAATATGGCTCTTAAAAGCCAAATTTTACATTTCTAAAGCTCTCCAAAAAAGTTGATTGAAACTAGCTCATGAAATATTACAATTTTAGAGAAAGCTATGAGCTAGAGATGACTACAACTTTTGATGGATTGAAAGTGAATGGCTCTTAATAGCCAAATTTTGTACTTGAAAGCTCTTTAAAAAATTTCACTTAGACCAAGCTATGAGCTAACATGTATATAATTTTTAATCCAAAGAATTGGAATGGCTCTAGATAGCCAAGTTTTTCAATATTTAGCAATGATGACCCCTTCTTGGATCAATGAAAGTTCTTGTTGCCCACAAACCCTCAAAACAATTCAACCATTCATGCTCTTAAGCATATGATCATTCAAAACAAGCACTAAAAGTATGCACAAGAAACCACAAACCCAAATTTTATTGCTATCCCATGGTCATTCAAGAAGCCCAATCTTAGTGCTATGCAAGGATTTTGCATTTAGATTAAGCACTAAAAATGTATCAGACAGTACCAAGGCCAAAATGTAATGCACGCTATCAACCAAGCATCAATTTAGTGTCAATGTAGCTTAGGATGATGCCCACATGCATGCTAAAAATAATTTTTCCTTATAGTGAAAAAAATTCAATCCAGCTAAGCACTAAAAATTCATGCTCAATCATAATTTCAACCTTTTGAATGCCTTCCATGCACAAAATATCAGTGAATCATCATATCGGATGGCATACGATTGATGCTTGCCGGTACATATCATACATGGCATACATAGGAAAGAGAGCAAAAATCATATGATGACATAAATCTCATCTGTGCAAAGACAATCCACCCAAATTTTGTATCATTGACTAATAGTTCTGCACAAGAGCTCAATGATTAGTACATGAAAGCATTTGGAGTTAGAAATATGCACTAAAAGAGTCATACGTGTTGACAATCTAGTGCATTTATGCACCAACATGCTCTCATGCATCAAGTTTTTGCATATGAAGCAAGAAATGAGAGAGAAAGCTGCATATAAATGCACACAAAGGGCTATATATCTCCAAACCTCACGTGTTATTAAGACACATAGCTCAAAAGAAAAATTCATTCCTTCACAAGGGATCAATTGAAGTAAGGGGATTTATCATTCTTTGCTCAATAGCATTTTCTTGAAGGTCAAACAAGTCTCCACTGGCAATTTTGAGGTTTCCAAAGGGGATCCTGTGGGAAGCATCCCCTATATCTTCTTTTTTTAATATTAAATCCCACTCATGGTGGTCTGTGTGTGATGACGAGGTCAGCATGAGATTGGGAGTAATTATCATGGAGTTTTTTTGTAGAAAAATATCAGTGGGGCGGAGTAGATGCGGGCCAACAGATTTTGCAGGTGAGCCAAGCCGACTCGGGTGGATGAAGGCCAAGGCGGGGCCACTGACTAGGGAAAGCATCAAAGATTCAAAGATCCGGAGATGGCGCTTGTGTGTGTGTGGGTGATTGATTTTGATCACAGCCATTAATGGGCAGCATGCAGGTTCAATAGTCATGGTGTGCACGGTGTGTAAGAATCAAAATTCAAATGCTATGCAAGACTCGGTGTGAGTGTTTGTTTATTTTTTTGAGAGAGTAGGAACTTGAAATTACAACTCACACTGAGTGCTGATGGATAGCAATGAGCATATGTGTGGTCGTGTGTGGTGCCCACAGGTCGGCAGCAAGTAAAGTGGCTCGCAGCACTGAGCATGCTGAGCTCAATTGAGCAGGTTGTGTGTGTGTGTTGAGTCTTTATGCACCATAATCGGTAGGTTGTGTGTGTGTGTGTGTGTGTGTGTGTGTGTGTGTGTGTTGTGGAGTTATCATGAATAGCGAGAGCTGCGGACCTACAAGCACGAGACAAAATAGGCATGTGTATGCATGTGTTTGTGTGGCTTGATGCACCAAAATTGGCAATTGATCAAGTCTGCAAGATGCGGTGTGCAGAGACTGAGCATGGGCGTGGTGTAAGGGTCTGCAACTCGATCGAAACGGGCAAGTAAAACACGGGAGGACGTAGCACATGCAGGTGGGGCACTCCCTTTTGAGGCTCGGGGGTGTGTGTGTTTTGAAGTTATGCCAAGCCAAGCTAGTTCCATCAATGGGCAAATTGTGTGTGTGTGTGTGTGTGTGTGTGTGTTTGAACTGCTGCAGCAATTCAAGCGAGTGTGATGACTAGCTTTCAGAGAGGGTGGGCTAGAGTTTCTAAAAAGCAGCAAATAGCGGGTCACGACATGCGAGGATAGCCAGATATGCCACGGCCACGTGGGGCCAAGGCATAGTGTGGCTTTTGTTCTTAAATGTTTTTGGAAAAAAATCTTCATAAGAGGGGTTCCCACGAGCATAAGTGTGTTCAAATGATATTGACCAACGTGTGCCCAATTAAGAGAGAGGGAAGTATGAGAAGCAAGGGAAGATTCCCATGATGGCTTGTATTAAAAATCAAGGGAGAGATATTCGCCTTCTTATTGAAAAATCGGGATCACAATAGCATTCATTGCATCATTAGTTTTTCATGTTCACCAATCACAATCATTAAAAGAAAATTGGATTTGTCCATTCGGGTTTGTGTAGCCATTCATGCTCAATTTCGGTACCATGAAAGCACACAATCTAATGCAAAAATTACCATAATTGGCATGGTAATGTACACAAGTCATCTCTATTTTAATGCACTCAATTGGGTCATTAAAAAAACATTCAATGAGACACTTCACTCTAGGTCTTCTAATTCTTATGATTAGTGATAAACACCAACCATTCATTCAAGTGATATGCGGTGCCATTGATTGTCATGAACCTAAATAATGGAAAAATTAGGCACAATACCCATCCACATGCTTTCAATTGGAATGCATAAATGCTCAATTTTCTTATGTCAAGTTCAAATGTTGGCTGAAGTTACACTCAAGTGATCAATGTACGTTTGACATTTAATTTCACACATCCACTCCTCCACAAAATCAAAGCATTTTATCAATCATCGCATCTTGAATTACTCTTATCATTATTCACAATTATGCAAACCAAATTCACACAAAACATTGGTCAATTCAAACCTAGTTTTTAATCGTCGTAAAATTAATTGCTCATATCTCAAAGCCCTAATCATCCAAATCAATTGGATTTGTCATTGTTGGGGGTCCCATCGTTGCAATAGCTCAAATGACCAACAAAATTATCAATCCGGAGGGATGAGCTACCTGGTTAGGGCATGGAAACACTCATACGATTAGTGAGCTAATCGTGGAAAAAAAATGGTTGACTCTATGAGGTGAGCTTCTCGGCCGATGGAGGAGCTAAGCCGCAATGAAGGGCAATCTCCATATCCACTTCTCTTCGTCTAATCAACTCAAACACACACACTACGCACACAAGATGCACACAACACTAATCCTTCATGCAACACACTAATCGCAAGTACACACACATAGATATATCGAGCACCACACTCCAATCAAACCTACATGCACACAATCAAAAGAGGGCAATCACACAAGACTAGAACAGAATTAACCACTAATTAGTTAAGATCTAATTAATCTAAGTATCTTGGGTAATCATAAGAAGCATGAGAGAGGCATAGTGAAAGAGATTAAGTCATTTATTAGTGTTAATCAAGTCTCATGAGAAAGGAGAAGCTGAAGCAATCCATAGCCACACACCTCAAGAGATCTCACCAAAGATTGCTCTCAACAAATGAGCTTGAGAGCCCTAATTTCTTTTACACACTGCGTTATATACTGATAGCCATTTTTTTTGGCTATCCAAATTTCGATAGTGATCTACCTCACCCTACCAAAATCACCCGAACTCTATGGCTATCCCTACCATTCCATTGTTCATAGGCGTGTGCGAGTTAGGGGACTTTCCACATATCTTCTTAAAGACCCTCAATTAGCTACTCACTAGGCTAGTTGAGACAAAAATAAATAAAAAGATAAAAAAATAAAAGTATATTATGTCCTCTTTGTGTGTAAATATTTCATTGTATATAGGGCCTAAATATAAAGATTTTTTTCATAATTATTTTGGTATTTATTTAAATGTTTCCACCTAGGTGTGCGTTATTTATGCTATGTATATTGACTCACAACTACCATAATTTTTCTTACCATACTCTTTACTCCATACAGAAATAATTTCATGCAAGATTCTCTTTTTTTTTTTGTAACTCCACTCCAATAAAAATCCAAAACAACTAGTTTTATTTATATGTATATTTTTTCACTGTTGTGATATTTTTCCTTCCTACATCTATTCTCTTCTACTCTCATAAATTAGAACACCAAAAATATTCATCTTTTTATGGTAGCCTCATAATGAGAGATTTACTTTTAAAGTTGATCCCTTTATATTTTTCCACCTATATTATTTATATTTTGACATGTACATATTTTCATGACTCCTCAATATTTGATTTCTTTAGTTGTACTATTCACTTATATCATGATCTCAACAATATCTTCAATTATAGAATTTCAAAATAAGGTCAAGGATATGTGGCATGCATGCATGCTTTATGGAGGGCTCACTCTTGGAGGCATACAAAAGAAACATCCAAACATTAGGAAAAATATGGACTCTCCATGGGCCTTGTAAGAATCCCTAATTTCAAGGAAGCCTGCCAAGATTAAGGGGAACAAAGGCTTTGAATGGGGCTGTTTTGGTAGGGTCTCCTTTGTTGAGAGAGAAAGAGAGAGCACAAAAATAGAACCCCAAAGTGTGTGTAGAATACACACATGAGATGATGTATATATAGAGGGGACATGGGTGTCATATATAGAGAAACCATATATTGAGTAGCTTCACATATAAGCTCAACACCCCAGCTCAAATAAGGGTCCCTAAATTTGGATGAGAAAACCCTTGGGGGATCAAGGAAAAAACCCACAGCTCTATATACACCCACCGTTATATTATAAAAATCATTGAATGTACAAATGTTCATAAGGAGCTACATCACTCCTTTTACAATGAATGTTTTATGAAGAGTTACATTACTCATATCCTATCAATTACAATAATGAATACAAAGGTTCAATAAAGAGGTGTAAAGGCTATCGATTAGCTCGTAATCAGAAGTGTCTCCGTGAATCTGTTGTGTAGCTTGTCATCAATATGGCATCACCAAACATGTCTTCATAAATCTTTTATTGTCACCAAGTTTGTCTTCATGAAATCAATTCTTTGATCAATCCTACATAGATCATAGACTCAAAAAAAATAGTCATGAAAATTATTAGCATCGTTATTGAAATAATTACGTTCACAATGCCGTAAGAGATGGTTAGCGATGCCACTCTTTTGACAACATATATACGCACGACAACATATGGTACATAAAGTATGAACATAAAAGTACAAGATGCGTGATTACGTGATGCAAATGATATGTGTATATACTACATAAAACGACATTTATCAACATACTAATATCAATGAATATCATCAAAGTATTAACAAAACATCATCATTGTATCAATAAAAATGAATAAATCATCATGGTATCAACAAAAAGACTCATGATATCACCGAGAATAATCATTGTATGAATGAAACAACATCATGGTATCACCGAGAATAACCATGGTATCAAAGAAACAACATCATGGTATCACCGACAATAACCATGGTATCAACGAAACAACATCGTGGTATCACAAAGAATAACCATGGCATCAACGAAATATCATCATGGTATCACCGAGGATAACCATGGTATCAACGAAACGACATCATGGTATCACCGAGAATAACCATGGAATCAACGAAATATCATCATGGCATCACTGAGAATTATCATAGTATCAACGAAATATCATCATGGTATCAACTAAAATCACTATGACCAAAGTATTAACAAAACATTATCATGGTACCATCAAAATCACTATGGTATCGACGAGAGATTATCAATAAAACAAGGTAAACTATATCTCTAGAAGAATAATTATACGAGAATCAATGAACGAGTATATCATATAGCAAAAGATTATGTACCAACAGTAGCTCGATAGAATCTGGACGATCATCAACGGCTCCACTGAATCGAAACGATATGTAACTAGTTTCTGCAGCAAAGTTACGTCAGTAACAAATATATGATCGATGAAGAGGAAAGATAATTGAGAAGTTTTAAATTATGAGGAAAATCAAAATCAAAAGTAAAATTTTTCTTTTCCCACATATTCGCAGTCCGAGAGCGATAACCCAAAATCGATGCAGAATTTAGAGAAACTTTCTTCTGCAAAGTTGTACATCACATCAATTTCGATGGCTCGAATGAATAGTTTCTGCAAAATCGTTTTCAATTAAGAGAAAAATCAAAAACCAAAAAACAAAAGCTACTTTTCAAACATATTCGCAATCAAAGAATGATAACCCAAAATCCCGCTAATGATAACTCATAATCCGTGCAAAATTTGAAAAAACTTTCTTCTGCAAAGTTATAGCCCACATTGATTCCAGTGTCCCTCTCGAACTGTTTCTACAAAATCGTTTTGCATCAATAGAAAAATCAGGAAAAAAAAGCGAAGTTTCTTTTCAAGCATGTACGCAGTCTGCAAACGATAACTCAAAACCGGTGCATAATATTTGAAAAATATATCTTCTGCAAAGTTGTAGACCACATCGATTCTAGAGTTTAGAGCGGCTAGTTTCTGCAAAATTATTTTAAATCAAGAGAAAAATAAAAAACAAAAAGAAAAATTGCTTTTCAGGTATGTACGCAGTCCACGAACGATAACTCAAAATCGATGCAGAATTTGAAAAAACTTTCTTTTGCAAAATTGTAGACCACATTGATTCTGTTTCCTCTTGAGGGTAGTTTTTGCAAAATCATTTTGAATCAATAGAAAAATCAAAATCAAAAAGTGAAATTTCTTTTGAGGCATGTACGTAGTCCACGAACGATAACTCAAATTCAGTGCAGAATTTGAAAAAAACTTTCTTCTGCAAAGTTGTAGACCACATCGATTCTGTTGCCTCTGCCAGGTAGTTTCTACAAAGTCATTTTCAATCGGGAGAAAAATCAAAAACAAAAAGCAAAATTGCTTTTAACACATGTATGCAGTCCGCGAACGATAACTCAAAATCGGTGCAGAATTTGAAAAACCTTCTTCAGCAAAGTTGTAGACTACATCGATTCCGGTGCCTTTGCGGATAGTTTCTGCAAAATTGTTTTCAATCATTAGAAAAATCGAAAACAAAAACGTCCTGCTCTAATACCATGTTGAGAGAGAAAGAGAGAGCACAGAAATAGAACCCCAAAGTGTGTGTAGAATACACACATGAGATGATGTATATATAGAGGGGACCTGGGTGCCATATATAGAGAAACCATATATTCAGTAGCTTCACATATAAGCTCAACATCCTCCACCTTTGACCCCTAAAAAGGGTAGGGGGAAGGGGGGGGGGGGGTAAACCATTTGAAAAGTAGGGGGGTAGGAGGGAGAATGCTATCTTGTCTCTCTAGCTTTTCGGCCAACTTGTAAGTGGCCTCTTAACTCTCCCATGCCACCTAAGTAAATCCGTGGGTCAAAGAGGTCAAAAAAGTGACTTTTTTCAAAAAATTTCAAATAAACTCTATTTCCCCTTAAAAAGTGGCCCAACATATATACATATAAAAAAAAAAAAAAGCTAAATTACTCACAATTCAACATTTTTTGACTCCGTCCAAAACTTTTAAGAAATTCCCCCCAAAATTGACCACCTTCCCTCCGAATCTAAGCTCCTCTCCTACACCCATCCCCCTTGCAACTGCACCTGCTGCTGCACCTACACACCCATCTCCTTTCCATTTCTCCGTCCTTCTCTCTCCATCTCTCCATCCTACAATGCTTGTTGACGACGTGACCAGTTTCCCAACAAGCTCTTCACGCGGTAGGTCTCCAGGGCTTTTCCTGCGCCTACCTCAAGAGTATGTTCTAACAAAGAACACATGCTTGGGTACATTACCTTTAGCCAACGAACGCCGCGCTCAAGGGGAGAAGAATGTGGATCTCTGGACATAGGGATGCTTGTACCCAAAGGATCCTTCTCTCAATGGCCATCCACCTTTTACAAACCTTCCATCATTGTTGCAATATGTTGGAAATGGAGAGCAAGGTTTTTTGGGCTATTGCAAGAGACTCGACAGAGACACGAGATTGCTCGATCCGAGATCTACCTGCGTCATTGGCAGTTGCTGAATGGGAGTTTCCACAATCTTCAAGATCAGATGAAAAAAGCTACTAGTGCGCTCGAGGAGGCAAAGAGCACCATCGCAACCAAGGAAAATGAAATTAAAAAGCTTGAGGATACTCTCTCACACATGAAGAGTACTGCCATGGGAGGTAGGGTGAGGAAACGAAGTTGTTTGAAATTCAGACTCTTGCTCCAGGTGGTGGGGCATGAAAACGAGGGGGTGACAGCTATGAGGTAAGATGTTTTGTCCCTCATGTTGTTCAAGTCTAGTAAAACTCATCATTGTTGTTTTGGGTATTAGGAACTTCGTCCAAGAAACATGCGGAGACGAGAATGCGTCAGCTCGGGCATCTTTACTTCGTTCTTGTTTCAGCAAAGAGGACTTTATTGGGATGCTTGATGCTCCAGAGGAAAAACACTTGGAAGACTCAATCACTAAGAGAGTTCTTAGTGATTTTTTTAATATTGTCACTAACCTAGATATTCAAGATATTTGTGATGTTGTTGGGATTAGTACAAAGGTCTATCAAGCAATACATCAAGTGTTAAAAGATGCATTAAGAAGGTGAGGAGTCACGAAAAACCTATTCTTACTTCCTCACAGAGTGGCGATTGCCAAGAGGGCGTCAAATGAAGATGTTGTTCACTGATTAGGGGACTACTTGTATATTAAGGACACGATGCCTCTTCAGCCGCTCCGTAGAAAATCGCAAGGAAGGAAGGGCCGCGGGAAGGGAAGCAGTGGTGTTTCTAACAGTGTGTTGCGGACCGAAGGCTTTGTTTACACCAAATTAAACAATATCATTGTGGACTTGATACGATTGCAGCAGTCCATGGCTGTTTTCTACAATTTGAGTGATGCAGGGTAGTTTAGGGTTGCCTACATGCTCTATGATGTGTCATAACATGCATTTTGAGGCTTTATATTGTTGGCAGTTCTTGAAGGCAAGCTTGTGTTTGTGTTGAAGTTGGATGAGTGTGTAATTGTAAAAGGGAGAAAGTTGGAGATAATGAGCATCACGCTTATGAATGAAGCCCTAGCGTATGCCAAGCAATCTTGCAATTTGAGTGAAGTGACAAAGTCTTCTTTTATTGTGCAATCAGAGAAGGATATATGGTGGCTTGGTGCAATTGAAGTTCCGAAAGAGACACATGAAGTCCTTGCATGGATTTTTAGTAGAATCCCATGGGTCACAGACATCATTAAAGCTCAAATAAACGGTGAGAAGCTCACGGTTCCAGGGCGTGGGGAGTTTGATGTTGAATGGCATTTAGGTGGTGTTCTAAAGACCATAAAGTGCATGCTTGGATGCAAACAAGGTGCAAATTCTTTACTTCCATGCCCATTCTGTGTGAAAGGGCACAAGTCGAGCAACTCAAGTGGAAGGTCAAAACGAAGATAATGATGATCATATAAATAGGAAGTGGCAAACTTCGGTTCTTTCATGTGATATGCTAGAGGTGCCCAATAGGGATAGCAAAGATCCTGGGTGGAACCCCATAATTCCCTTCTCCCTCAACATTGTTCACTTTTGTACATTCCATGCGTTTATGCGAATATTTGATAGGATGCTAAAGCATCACAATGATTATGCTTTCACAATGAAGCCCCTTCAATGGTCAAAAGATTCCTTGCAGGGGGTGGAGACGCTCCTTAATGAGATTGGATGTCACCGATCAAGGGTGAACATTGTAGCAGAGACTTGTAGGGAGAAGACATATGAGGTGGCACAAAAGGTTTCCATGAATGGAGCCAAGGCACGTCGACTTTTCAAGAAGATGTCAAAGTCTCCAATGCAGGTACCCAAAGCAAGTGTCGATCTAGCAAGTGAGAAGCGGTGGGAGTTGTGGAAAGATTTGTGTTCATGCACGACGGACAAAGATCCCAATGTGGAGGTTGCTAACCAACGCAAGCTAGTATGGTCATCCTTTCAAAAGGTTGTGCAATTGATGAATCTTTCAAGCACCACCGTTGAGCAGTGAGAGGAGTTCAAGAAGGTGCTTTATGAGTTCACAAAGCCCGTTAAGGGAAGATGGTCTGAAAGAAAAATTACACACTACATAGTTTGTTTTAACGAACTTAATAGATACGCAATGTTTGAAAATGCAACTTTTTTATTGGCTTATCTCCTTTTTGGTTGTTTTAGCACATTCTCTATGCGCATGGTGCATACTTCATGGACTGCTATGGTTCGCTTGATATATGGAGTACACAAGGCATGGAGAAGTCCCACTATCGAGAAAAAGGAGTCTACTTCAAGAATACTCATCATGGTGGTGGTGGTTCACACTCCAACTACCTCCAGAGATGTTTAACAGGTTTTTTAGGCACACCTTCGGGAGAACTCGCACTATTGAGAAGGCAAGAGAGTCAGTGTTAGCAAAGCAGTTATGCAATGCCTCCCGTACTACAGCATCCTAGAAGTGGAAATGCTCGCGAGCGGCCCTGGGCCATGAGGCTTGGCGTGCAACTAAGTACTGAAAAGGCAGCGTTTGGGTGTCGCATCAACCGTCCGCATGATCCAGGTTTACTTGTTAAATTCAATTAATTTATTTGAGTTTCACTTAATTGGCTGCATAGTGTGAAAGGGCCCAAATCCCAAAAACCCCTATTTAAAGGTTGAAGGCACTCATTTTGTCATTTTCCATACTAGGTGCTACCATGGCAAGAACAAAACAAACGGCAAGGATTGCATATCGAGAGGGCCCGGATGGCCAACAAATCCAAGCTAGAACTTCACAAGGTCAAGGTGAGGTCCACACAGAAGAAGATGGAGCTTCAAATCAACATGGTCAGTCCTATACAGAAGCAAAAGAGAGAAGTAAGCATCGCCTTGTTGTCTATTCATCGGACTCCAACAATTCTAAGGGCAACACGGCGGATGAGAGCGACCAAGGCAAAGAAACAAACAACCAAAAGCAGTTGTCAGAAGGCTCCAAAGAGACGCAAATGGATGAAGATCCCCCATGGGTTGGCGTCAAAATACAAACTTATGCCGCTCACATGTCTATTGGGGGTAAGACACTCCCTAAAGGGAGTGGACCCACACCATCACATCCGCTCAATAGTGAAGAGCACGAATCAGATGAAGAGTGGGTGGAATCGGATTATGAGGTGTTGGAGGTGCCTGTGTGGCCCAAAAAGAGAAAGAGCATTGTCTACAAGAAGAGGAAGCAAGAGGCCCCAATGCGTGCAACAAATGCACCTCCCCGTCGACCTCAGAAGGTGCGTAAGCGCAACCGTGCTTTTGTGGAGATTCGCCACTATCAGAAGATCATCGAGCTCTTGATTCGGAGGCCTCTTTTGCAAGGCTTTGCAGGGAGGTTTTGCAAATGTACAACAATGAGTTTTGGATGGGCGCCGTGGCCATAGAGGCTGCCCAAGAGGCAGCAGAGCAATATCTAACTAGCATATTTGAGGATGCGAACCTATGTGCCATCCATGCAAAGCGTGTAATGATTATGCCCAAGGATATGCAGCTTGCTCGCCATTTGCGTCATGAGCAATAGCTTGTAATTAGTCATCAAACCATTTTTGTATTTACATAACTTCCAAGATTGGAAAGAATTTGAATATAAGCGTCTTTTGATTGTATACCCCATTCTTTGTGCATTGTATTGCTTTAATTGTGTACCATGCGATGTAGTAGTGGTCCATGTTTTGTCTACCTTCTTTTGTATTTATGTAGCTTAAAGCTTGGCATTGGGAAAACTTGCCTACGTTAAGCACCTTGGCTAAGTCAAGCATGCACTTCCTGATGCATCCATGCCATGTGAAAAGGGCTTGGAATGCCTTGGAAAGGTCTTGGAATCTATGTGAAAGGGCTTGGAATGCCTTGGAAAGGTCTTGGAATGCCCCTAAAGTGGCTTCCACAAGGGCCCGCATTTCGTGCTTCCAAAGGCAGATGAATGGACAAAATGCCCGCCCTTGTGGCAGCCACTCTTAGGGCATTCCAAGCCCTTTCCAAGGCTTTCCAGGAAGTTTTACCAAGCATTAGGGATACTTCCATTGCTTCAATGCTTCACATAGCATGGATGCATCAGGAAGTGCATACCCCACTAAGTCCATTAGCATTGATTTTTTGAAGCATGGTTGTCTCTTGTGTTTGGGTTTTGCTCCAAAATGGGCTTGAGATGCTCCAAAATAAGCTGCCACAAGGGCGCGCATTTGCCCCTTCCATAAGCTGATGGAAGACCCAAATGCTCTCCCTTGTGGCAGCCCATTTTGGGGCCTCCCAAGCTCTTTAGTAGGCATATCACTAACTTTGGAAGCCAAACATATAACAAAGTAGGCATATCAATAATTTTGGGGCCTCCCAAGCCCATTAGTAGGCATATCAATAATTTTGGTGCTTCTCATAAACACATTGGAAGCCAAACATATAACAAATTCAAAAGCTTGCAAGTAAGACAAAGTTATAGACACCAAAAAGTAGTTTCATTAAAGAAATCAACGCTTTACATGATATCCGGCTTTTACTTTAGGATCTTTCGAATTATAATTTTCTGCCCATGCGTCAACCTCCAAAACATCCTAAAAAACATAGGTTTTGTGAGAAGTATGGCAAAACATTAGTTATAACATTAACAAAATCATTTGTAACAATCAAATTTAAGTGAGAATTTGTACCTCTTGTCTACAATCCTCCTCATCAGCATCCGGGTGCAAGTGAAGATCCACACTTGACTTCCCCTTTGGATCAAGCAAAACAGGTGTTGTAGCAGGATATGGTGAATCCACTCTTGTGAGTTTCGCCAAACACATGGCTTGCACGGCCACAAACTCCTCCTCAGAGACCTTGGTCTGCTCGGCAGCTGCCACCTCCGCTTGTGCAATCGCCACTGTGTCGGCCACAATATTCCGCATGGGCAGTAGGAGATCATCATCATGGGAAGTGGTGGTATCAACCTCAAACTTTGCATGGGCATCGAGGATGGCGAAACACTTATCCATGCGAAGCTCAAAGGATTTCTCCAGATCATGCACAAACACAAACTCCTCCCCACCCACCACAATGGAGGAGAAACTGGTAATCTCTACCTCAGGGATGGCATCCTGAGTGCTGGTTCCTTCTGGCAGCCCCAAGGATGAACCGACAGATGGAGAGGCCTCCAAGAGGCCTTGAATCCATACAGGGTAGGTCAAGGCAAGCGTCCTCTCCTCTACGGATGTGTCAATGGGCGCAAGCTTGGGGTCCTTCACATCAGCCAGGACCCCGCCGATCTGCAAGGTGGGCATACAAATCGCCCTGAGCTTCATGCATTTTTCATAACCCAACCCAATTTGGAAACCACCTTGACCATCCACTCTCAATCTCTTGAGCACATCACTTCATACATTTCCACGTGCATGGGGAGATTCATTGTTGAGTTACCAAACCGGCAAGGGCAATGGGTCCCTGAGGGCCTTCTGCACCACATCTACAAAGGGGACAGACCATTTCATCAGCGGCTTGCACAATTTGCCACCATAGAACAATCCTCCGGACAATATGTGTGGCTTGAAGATGATGATGTGCGAGCAATGCATAAGGGGAAGATCGGAAACACTTTTTTCTCTATCCAGGCCATAATGATCTTCCTCCTTCACGAGTGCCCAGCAACCCCTGACGTAGCGCTACCAAGAGTGAAATAAATAACAGAAATGAAATGTACTTAGCTTAAAAATCGCATTGGCGTCGAGTCTAGAATGGCGATGCGCCAGAAAATTGACGAAAAAAGTAGACAGTCGGACGGTCGGTCTGTGAGTAGGTCAAGTCCGCGGCGTCCAGTCTCTCGTATCCCCAAAGCAGATAGCAGTGGCGGTTGGAAGAGAATTCCACAAATTATATTGGTAATTGACAATTCGTTGATAATTGTTTTTTTATTATTAATACGACGATGACATGATCCTTGGCAGGTGCGGCTCAAGCTTGTTAATCGGTTTCAAATAGGGATCGACGACTTTGAGGGAAAAACAAATTAGCTGCCAATGCCAGCCAATTGATGGGATCATAAGAGGCAAATTGATATCTTTCTAAGTTTCGTGGAGACTTAGACTTGCAGTCGGTGATTGAAGGAGGGTGACCAGAGTTTGTCGAGGGCCAAGGTTACGGAGAAAAGGAGTGGGCGAGTAGGCTCTTAACAAAAGTAGGCTTTTAAGCTTCAAAAAGGAAAGGGTATTTTAAGCTTCAACAATGTAGACGACCAAATTCAAAAGCTAACTTTACTTTATGCTAACTTTTATGCATGACAAAAAAACAACACTGGCAGCGTGCAGTTTTGGAGAGTTCACAGTGCCATTGGAATTGAGGTGATGGCAAGCTGGAGAGTTTGAAATTGGTCTTGAAGTAGTAGACAAAAATGATCAGCAATGTATGGCACTCCCTTTGATGCAATTCATATTGAATTTGAAGCAAGTCGATTATGATGCTTAGTGTAAGTGTAAGTAGAGGTTCCCGCGGTAGATTTCCGACAAGGTCAATGAGCTCAAATTTTTTTTATTGTTCATTCTCCGATCCATTATTGGTCATGCTTCAATTATTTGCAAACTCGGGTGTGTTGAATCGAGAAGTTCCCTCCTTGAAATTGAAATCTAATGCCGATTCAATCGAACCTGTCGGCTCTGATACCACTGTTGGGAGAAAAAGGGGAGACCGGTTCTTAAAACATTCTACCTTACTCACAGAGATCACCATCAACCTGTCAACCTCTTTTCCCAATTTCCAAGCACACACACACACCTAAACTATGACACACACACACACGCGCAAAGCATGAAAATGGACATAGACAAAACTGTAAGAGTGTGTAAGAGAATTGTAAGAGATAATGACTTGATTAGAGAGTACATAGGAAATTAAGCATAGCATAAGAGTGTAGAGAAGAGAATCTGCAAGAGAAAGGCCTAAATCTAGCCCCAAACTCCACGGCACCTCTCTTGTGGAGTTGGTATTTAATATATTATTTTGAGTTTAAGGTGCCAAAAATTGATGCCCCTCTTTTTACAACCACTTTACTTTTGCAAATGAGTGAAGCTCATTAGTTCTTGCATGACCCATAAGGGGAGTTCCCATTACAACTATTTACAGAGCCATAGTGGCTTATTGAAATGATGTTCTAAGATACTGTGAAAATATAAAATGGCCAAGAGTAATTGCCGTCGCCTCTTCATCAACTCCCCGCATTCCACTCTACAAAATCATCATCAACTCAATTAGTAAAATAAATAGACAGCACATAATTAACCATTACGCCCAGCTATCCCAATTGTAGCTAACCACTACAACAAGAGGGTGCCCAGTTTCGTAACAGTTGTTTCCACAATTGAGTTCTGTCTCTAACAAAGCCTCCTGCATAAACAAACATAACCATGCATTGGACAGGCGACTCTACAGCCACCCCCACCCAGTAGGTTCCTTTGCCATATTTAGATGGATTCACCTTCCATGTTTGGGGTATCCCAATAGCAGTACCCCCCAATCCCTTTTCATGTGGGGAGCAGTGCCAGATGTTCTCTTTAGAGATAACAGAAAGCCTTTGGGAGATCTCATCTCCAAGAGTTTTTATCTCTTGTAGTCCAATGATATCAACAGGAAAATCATTGATCCAGACCCTAATTTTCTTTGCTTTGAGAGGGTCTGAAAGACCCTTGATATTCCAAGAAACTGCTTTCATCAGGGAGTGCATCTATCCTTGCAATTTTTTGACTGGGATCGAGGAGAGGCTTGTGACACTGACGTGTGCCCCCTCTTGTTGTCCTTCTAAACTTCCATTGAGGCTCGCCCTACCTCAACGTTGACCTTCTAGCTTGAGGCTACGTTTTCTTTGTTAGGGTCATTGCTTGTAGTCGCCTTGTTTTGGCTTGGTGCTACCGAATGGTCCGCCAGATTCACTTGCCTTTCCAATCTTGTGTCAGCATCTTCTTCTTCCTCTGAGTCCGGTTCAATGTACTTTGCCACATCCAATTCCTCCCACTCTGGTAATGCAGTTAGAAGGGCGAATCTGTTGGGACCCCTTGTTTTGCCCTTATCCATCTGAGTTTTGTGGGCCATTACTTTCTCTGGCTTGGGGGTTGCGGTGGGGAGACAGGCAGATGAATGCGAGCAGCTTTTGTTCAGGGTAGCATTAGGAGGGGCTTGGTCTGGTTTAGGGTTTTTCTATGGGCATTCCCTAACAAAGTGCCCCTTTGTTCCACAGTGGAAACATACATTCGGTAGGTATTTGTAGCTTATGGGTTGTTCGAAACACTCTCCGTCATCTAATGCAATAAGCATAGATTGGGGGAGCTCAACTGAAATGTCCATATCAATGAGAGCCTATGGGCGCCATGCAGGGATGTAATCCCCTCTAGGTCTACCTTCTAGTACTTTGCCTAATTTCACTCCTATGACTCTGAGGTGGATGTGATTAGTAAAGGGGGAGGTTTGGCAACTCCACCCAAACAGGGAAGTGACTGAGGGCATTGCTCTCCGCTTTTTAATCCTTGTTCCATTTGAACAAGCAGAGGGGGGTCGCTCGCAACAGTCATTGCCCAGTGCTTAGCACTTGGAATGCCATATCTGCAATTTTGAACACGAAGACGTATTGGTTTCTGGGTAACGCCTGTATAGTCTCAACTTCAACCCCTATTGCCCCCCACTAGTTTCAAATCCACCCGCGTAGCACGTCTGCTGGTGGGCGAGGGCCGGCGAGGAGCCCTATCAGCGCCCTGTTTTCCAAATCACTCTGGGTTTTTCTAACATGAAGAGCAGGCAAAATAACATAGGGCTTATCGGTTCCATGTGGTTGATTGCCTCCTACAGCAGTCTTGCAGCTTCCTCCTGTTGAATGCCCGGGGCAAGCCCATGGGTGGCTGGAGCGGTAGGGCCCTCAGCAGGATCCGCAGGTAGGGTGAGCTGGTTGCTGAGAAAAGAAGCGGAAATCATGGCGAAGGATCCTCGTGACTTCAAGATTTTCTGCACTCCCGAGTAGAGGACTATGGCGATCAATGCCGTTGAGAAGTGCTACAGCTAGGGGGTTGTGAGGGGAGAATGAACTCGGGTCGAAGTCGTTGAGTCCACCGCCATGCAGGAGAGGGCAGTTATTTTTCACAAGCGCTTGATGAGGGCGCGTGCCAGTAGCCCAGATATTGGGGGGTCTCGCGCCAAAGCTTTGATGTGGTGAGATGATGGGAGATGTCATCTTGCATGGAGCTTGAGGGGAGCCACCGCCGAGACAAAGGCTAGAGCCTGGCTAAGGTTCCATCGCTAGAATCTAATTAAAGCCCAGGAACAAAAGTTTTAAGTTGTGCTTCTTGCTTACAGTTTTTGCACAAATGTCTTTTTTTATTAGAGTGGCAGCGAAACAAAGAGAGTGGTATTGGTGCCTGTAGGTCAGCATGACAGAACCAACCATATGGGTGTATCACAAGCACTCCCTACAAGCAACACAAGATCCTAAAGCATAGATTGTGTTGTCTTCATCCTTGATATGGGGCTTTCGAAATAATGTGAATCTTCTTCTTTCATTGATTTCTGCAATCATCATTTTCACAAATACATCAAGAAAACACAGTTACACATGCCACTATAGTGCCAAATGATTAAAGTACTTAGCATGCAACCATGTTCATTCAACCATTATGTAGATAATGTCTTACAATACCTTAATTAACATGCAACTAAGCCAAATGGTACAATACCAACCATGTAAATTAGCATTGCTTACCCCTCTTTCTTGTTGTGGATCTGTTCACTTGTGCAACGGAGGATTTTCCCATGCTCTCTGTCACCTCTGATTGATCCATGTTTTCCTCTCTTTAAGGGCTGTATTACCACTGTTGTTGCGGTGCTCGTTCTTGCTGGTATGAGGCTCATTGCGGCTGCTACTAGGAGTTTGGAATGAGCACCCTTTCATCCTATACTTCTTCTCTTTAGAAGGATTGAGTGTGGCTCTAGGTTCACATTTGTTGGCTGGTGTCCTCATGTTGGAAGAGGGAAATGTAGGAAGGAAAGGTCACAAGGGGATCTATGGAAAAGGTGTTTGTGAATAAAGTGTAGAGTGCTCCCGCATGCGGTAGGGGGAGAGAGAGAGAGAGAGAGAGAGAGAGAGAGAGAGAGAGAGAGAGAGAGAGAGAGAGAGAGAGTTCAAATCAGTCCCAAACGTCTGACCACGATCACATACTATACCTTGCTAAACCATGATTGCACTCGGTCTTATAATGTTTGAATTGTACTTTTTAAAATGTAACCTTTAAAAAGTCCAAATGCAAGCTCCCTCCTCCTAGAACCCTTCAAATACCAAAGTGTCAACCAAATAGGTACAATTTTCGTACCACCAAACCCTGCTTTCAGCCAGGATGCTAGCAAGATATTTGCAGAAGCTTCAAAGGAAGTCGAGAGAGGGCAACTCTTTGCAAGCTATGGGTGCCAAGGGGAGTAGCACCATGGATCAGCTTGAAAGTGAATTGAAAAAGGGAGATCTCATTGGAAGAACCTTTGCTGCATAGAACAAAAGAGCCCGGTTCGAGCTCATTTGAGGGCTCCGTTTATGTAGAAGTGGTTCGAGAAAGAGAAAGGGGGTCCGGGTTCTTGACTAGACCTTGAAGTGTCTCCTTGCATGGGTGAGTGGAGAAGAAAGAGAGAAATCAAAGAATGAATGAGGCCCCTCATTGTGATTACAAAAAGGTGGAGCGATTCTCCTCGAAATTGAGTATGCATGTAGGTATGGTCACGCTTGAAGGTTGTCGGTGCTGAAACAAGAGCTTATGGGACTCATAAAGAGTGAGCTCCCTTATTGCTTAGGGCCAAAAGGGTCAAGGTTTTATCGTATTTGTGTTTGCTTATCGCGAAAGACCATGAGAGAAGTGCTTACGGTGGTGTCAAATGTGGATGCTAAAGTGTATGCTTATGGGACTCATAAAGAGTGAGCTCCCTTATTGCTTAGGGCCAAAAGGGTCAAGTTTTTATCGTAGTTGTGTTTGCTTATTGCGAAAGACCATGAGAGAAGTGCTTACGGTGGTGTCAAATGTGGATGCTAAAGAGTATGCATCTAGCCTCCCTTTCCCCCGTCTCACTGCCCCACGATCCACACTCTTCAAATAGGATGGGTAGTTGAAACCCATGATCGGTCAATCCATCAAAAGGACTCAACCATTTATCCAAGGTGCCCAAAGCCCTTTGTGTGATGAGGCTTTCAAAAATAGATATTTATGCTCTTTTTTTTGTAGGATGCACACACACAAACTTCTAATTAAAGCACTATTTTTTAGCTTTTTAATCTGTTTGGGGAGCTAATGGAACTCTAAATGCATACTCAGAGGATTTACTGAAAGATTATTTAAAGGGCTTTGGGATGATGTAGCCAATGCAAATGGATTATGAACTCAAAAAAACCAATTGGACTTGTGCAAAAATTGCCGATACATGCACAAGGAATTAACTCTTTGTCTCACCTAATCACCATGGGTAGTGGAGCATGCTCATATTCCAAGTGATGTGATATGGAATAGGAATTTAGTATTAATCTAAGAATGCAAATGCAAAGAGACTAAATGCAAAAACTATGTTACTAATTGATGAAATAATAGAGGAATTAATTAGGTTGAGCTATGAACCATCGCCTCTGATACCACATGAAATGAACTGGCTATGGCAAAAATGCTAGTGAGTCATTCATGATGAGGTTCGTGTATTAACCACAACAGATGAGAGAGAGACAAGGAGAGAGAGAGAGAGCGAGAGAGAGAGCGAGAGAGATTAACAATAATGAAAGTATAAGAATGTAAAGTAAATTGATCTAACTAAATGAAAATGATGAGTAAAAAATGGGCTCAAATGGTAGGAAAAATGCTTGGATAAAAAGTGTTGGATTGGGCTTCTTTTGTAGGAATAGAGAGAAAGCATCCAGTGACATAAGTGATGATGTGAGATTTAGGCTTCCAAAGTAGAGAGGGTTTCCACATTGGTGGTGCAAATGTCTCACACACCCCAACATAGTCATTTTCACTTGCAATTTTTTCTTCTTTTGTATCTCGAGATCATCTCAAAAGACAGTGTGGAATTGCACACATTCCCTTTCAATAATATTTTTGATAGGACATCTCTTGAATGTATCACTGTTTTCAATGTGTTTTTAGATTTCAATCGTAGATATCTAGAATAAAAAATTGCTATTTTTGAAGGGGAAACTTCTATAGAGGGTAAAGAATGGAATGAATGACAAGAAATACTATACGGGTAAACATATATAGATAAAGGGTAAGTCCTGCCATACTAATAAATAAAATTGGGTGGATAGACCATGGGAGCAAGAGTAAGAAAATATAGCGTGATGTGAAATGTTAAAAAGAAATTAGTTCTAAGAAAAGAGAAAACCGACCATAGTAGGTAAGAAAGAACTTCGAAACTCACAGAGCGAGGGGACGAGATGATTGAGAGCCATACTTTAGAAAGGATGTCGCCAAACTAGAGGTAGCCACTATAATATCAATGTGCCATTCAGAAGGTGACTACTCAAATGAGAGGCACACGATGACAAGCCTGTTGATTCTTTCTCTAAGATTTGTAATCTGGCGGTTTCAAGACTCTTTCTTTTGGCATTATAGGAAAAAGGTTTCAAAACCTACTAAGGATATGATTCTCATTCATAGCATGAAAGCACGGAGTCCTCTTTTAAAATCGATAGCCGTTATTTAGCAAACCTATGGTCCATTAATGGTACAATCATGTACGAGTCCAAGAATCTTTATTACAAGATAAGCAATTAAACATTTGAAGTGCATCAAAACATGTGTAGATAGCTCTTGAAACGCCTAGTTGGGTAAAATAATGATAAGGTGGTACAGTAACTAAGTTATTCAGTCATAACCTAAAAAAAATAAAGCGTATGGTGAAATTATTTCCAAACTATGTTGAGATTCTGTAGAGGCTATCTTTTTAGATTCTACTCATCAAGATCTTTCAAATAGTATATAGCATGATAGGGCATACCATGTGATGAACTCGAAACTAGACGCTATGAAGGAGTTAAGCTAGCTATGTCCAAGACAATAATCTTTTTGTTCTCCCCTTAAATCATGGTTGAGATATGGTCTATTACTCTCCTCACACATTAAAAGTACTTTTTCTAACAAATTACAGTGGTAAATCACAAGAATTTGATCATGAACTAGGAAAATTTTGGCACTCCTTAATGTGCAATAAAAGGATTAAAAACGTATGGCCACATCTTAATGAACTTTAAAAAAGAGACATAACAACTTGATCTTTGCCAGTCAAAAAATAAGTGCCTAACATGGAACCCTAGTGCTAGGTACCGTCAAACTGAAGATGTTGCGAGTCATTCTGGCAAATGTTGGGCCAACCCGAGAGGCTCAATTACGCTTTGATTAATTATGGGGGGAATCATAGCCATCCTATAAAGGATTGTGTCCATCGAAGGAAGGTAGTGATCCATACCATTATGTGACTCGGATGCATGACCTCGAGAGACAAGAAATATCCACACGTCATCCACATACTTGCATTCAGCCTGTGAGAGCAAAGGGGGTCTTCCTAAAGCGACTTCAAGGTAAGATTTGGACGAGGAAGTGAGAGCTTCGGAGTGAGGTTCAAGACAATTCTCACTTGGAAAAGCATCCTGCAAGAAGGATACAAGAGAGTGGGACCCCATATTGGGGGCCAAGTCGATGCAAGTGGCACTCCAAATGACTAGGGTTCGAAACCATTCGTAGCTGGACATGATTGACAACGAGGACGGCCCAAGTTGAAGAAGGGACGGGTTGGGCATATTCTCAGGGACTGACTCCAAGAGTATGGAGGCTGCTTGTGGGGAAACAAGCTGCAGGAAAGCAGCGGGTTTGGACGCCGTGCAGCAATGGCGGCAGAGGGACATCAGATCCTCGCCGAAGACTTCGACGACGACAGGCTGCAAGGCGCTTAAATGGGTGAGAATTTGAGCGAGAATGGGAGGCGAGCCTTGCAGCGAGCGCAGGGTGTCAACAAGGGTCCTGCGCAGGACAGCCTGCAGATCGCCGATGCAGAGGAAGTGAGCGGCATGCAGGATGGAGGGGCGGTGGGGAGGTCGAGCGAGGTACTGCCGGCGATGGCGCCTGTGTAAATGAACTCCAGGACGGGGAGCAGAATGGGAGAAGGGATGAAACGAAGCTGGACGGAGCGTTGCTGCGTTTCTGCCATGCCATTGAAGAGCAAAGCGCGGAAGAAGCTGGAGCGAGTGCTGAGCAGGGATCGAAGCGCGTGCACCACAACGCCGTCATCGCAGAGGAGCTGCAGGTCGCTGCAGTCCGGATTGTTGAGAGTCGCACGCAGCGCCACGCGCAGCTCCGCCATCAGCTTTGAGCTTGCACACCTGCTCTTGCACTCCGGCTCCTCATAGCCCACTCGCAGTTGCACACGAATGTCTTCCATCCTCCAACCGTTATCGCTGATCATTCGCTAGCTAGACCATCGCTAGTTTGAGTCAAGTACACAAACTATGTCGTGAATGGTTAAAAAAACATGTTCATTGCTACAAATTTACTCTATTTGGAGCTAGAGGAACAAAAGTTTTAAGTTGTTCGATAGTCTCTACTCATTTAGGTAGTCCAAGTTTCTTAGGTTATACCATAGATCAACATATAGGATTGTGAGTCAATATTTTGGGCTCACAAGCTAGGTGTTCAATGTCTATTACTATTTTACTATTATTCAAGATCTAAGGGTATCTTAAGGTGATCTACTTTCCTTGACAAGCCGTGTGCTTGACTTCAACCTCATCCCCCAATCAAAGATTTTTTTTTGCATGAAGCAAAACCATTATGCACCCTTCATTGCACCTATTAACTTTGCATACACCTAATTGTGAGTGATGTCGTCAATTGTGCCCATCGTCATGACCAAGAAATTTAGAATTTTTGTAGGTCATGGTGTTGCAAGTGATTGCTTGGCTTTAGAGTAGACATGGACCGGCAAAAACATTTTTCTTAACATACCTAAATTGAGAGAGAAATAAGAGTCCCACGGTTTACAAGAACATTTTGAGAATCACTCTGCTTCAGGTGTTGAGACATTACATCAATTCAAGGGAGCTTGTTTTTATGCGTTGGCACTCTACCTTCCCTTGCAAAAAACCCCCGCTAGCAACTCTTTGCATGCATTACAGTTTCAGTGGGAATGTAGTTAAGAAGGCTAGATCCTCCTTATTTTGCGCCCATGGATCGTGATGCAGGAGCTGCTGATCGACTGTCCGTTGTAGATGATCTGGCAGGCTTGAATTGTAACTGCAAGCTTGCTCGGACGGACACTATTCTCCAAGCCGGGCCAGGGCTAGAAAAATACATTTTCCCTAACCAAAGGAAATAATGGAAAACTTCAAAATTTCCCGGATTTTAGGTCAAATATTTGAAGCTCTTGCCGGTATTTTCACTAAAACTTGTGTATATTTCCTGGTTTTCTTCAAGGCAAGCTCAAAATCTTATCATGATTTTACGATTTTAGCCGGTTACAATACATTGGACTCCTGTTTTATTTTCCTAACATTGCATTTCGAACCAGGAGCTCGAGTGTCACTTGTTCGATGTAATTTTAGTAGTGTCCTTCCTTATTGAAAGCCGGGTTGTAGTAGCTTCTCTAGCTGCACTACGCCCACTTGCTCCACTGTGAACAACCATTCTCTCTTAGGCTATGGTCGACCCACGAGGCTTAGTTATTAGTTATAGATAACTATGCCAACTAGTCCAAGATACATCATTAAAGAAATTACTAAGCCTCTTGCATGGTCACACACGGCTTAGTATCCATTCAACGTCCCAACTATGCCTTGAACTTCACAACTATGCCAATATCGGCATAGTTACAAAGGGTGGCATTGTTATTCATTTAATGCTCTTTTGTGGTGTGACCAAGAATGGGGCTTAGGGCGGTTACAGACCGGCTGCCCATACTTGGGCGCCAAGTACGTGAGCTGACCTAGCCGCCAGCTGCCAAAAAATTACAGGCTCCATTAAATGTGCGCTAGACAACTCCGTGGACACGCAAACTCCCCCGCCCATACACGGGCAGGGGTTGAACCTCTCAGGCCCCACCAGAAAAGACAAAGGGCACAACCAATGGGCCATGTTGTCTTTCGTGCACGTGGCAGTCGCTTTTATTAATCTATTGCGACTTGGGCATATTAGTGTGTAAAGCCTCCCCGCCCATCCCCTAAGGGGATGGGCAGAGGCTTCGGCAGTCTGTAACCGCCCTTAGTTATCAGTTCAAATAATTGATAACTAAGCCTCACATGACCATAGCCTCAATCGGCGGAGACTCTAGCTATGTGACTGATGCTCGCTTGCTCAGGAACGAGTCCTTGATTTCCGCCTCGAGAGTACTTGTGCTTCAATAGCAGTAGATAGCAGGCTCTGTCATACAACTAGGGGGGACCGGTTGGAAGAAATTGAAAAAATCATGCATTAGTTCCAAGTGAAAAAGAGAAGCGTGGGAAAAAAAAAACATTAGTGGAAGGGGGGGGAGCAGGCCACATGGTTTTGCATGCCATATCTCTCAAGCAAAGATTTTTAGTCGGAGTCTCTCGAGAAAAGTTCTCTCTCTCTCTCTCTCTCTCTCTCTCTCTCTCTCTCTCTCTCTCTCTCTCTCTCTCTCTCTCTCTCTCTCTCTCTCCCCCGACATGAGCATCAGGTCAACGAGCGCATGTGGTAGGGCTGTGTAATAGGGCTTGACATAGTGTGTCTGATTTCATGGGAGGTTGAGATGCTACAAAAAAAAGGATTTGTGTTGCAAGGCAATATTTTGGTAGCACAACTGAACAACTACACTACTCGGCAACGTTGAGCACAACCTAGCGAGATTTCTTGCAATTTGGATTCCCTGCAATACACCTTTAGCAGCGATCACCTTCATGTGCCAGCGTTTTCTTTCCTCTATGGATTGATCTTTTTTTTTTTACTTGCATTTGACATTATGGTAGGGCTTAATCAAAAAATCAATTTGTGTTACAATTCTGTTCACTTTTTCTCGGAAAAATGACACGCTCGGTTTTTTTTGCTCGGTATATGGATTTCCTCGTCCTCATTGCTGCAACACATTAATCTTTACTCTCCATCAATCATTAGAAGTGTTGACGAGGTTAGTGAGGTGGAAAGCCAACAATGTCTAGTCTGGGCACAACGGTTTTCTACCCAACAACCTTTCATTGAAAGGCCAATGTGCCTTTAAGGAACATATATACTAAGTATGTGGAGTCATGATCTCTATGTGACAAAGTGTAAACTTTGCAAAGGGTAGATCTTTAGTTATTAGATGAACATGCTTATCAGGTGTGTGAACCGTGACAAGATCAATGTGTGATCCTAATCATGTATGTGAACCTTGACAAGATCAATGCGCTTGTCCCAAATTCTTAAGCATTGGTTTTTCTCCATCAAGAAGTTGTTGAAGGGTTTTTGAAACAATACATTTTAAGCATGTTAAAAGGGAGCAAAATCAAGTGCTAGACCATCTGCCTAGTAGTCATGTGCAAGTGCATGTGGTGACTATATGTATCGCTAGACACGTATGCAAGAAGAGAGACTTTGAAAGAAATTGATTATTTTTTTGGTAAAGGTCAGTGTTTCTTGCATGTTTCCAAGCTACTAAAAAGGAGAATCGTTTATAAAGCTCACATGCTTACTGTGGAGGGTGAAGATCTCATGGTTTACGATCATGATGGGCTATTGAGCGTAGAGTCCTCTATAGAGAGAAAATTGGCATGGCTTTGGAGCATTGTCATGAAGAAAGTGGGCATCAAGGCAAATATTAGGTACCCTTTTGTTAACTGAGCCGAAGTTAGCTAACAGGAGCTGCTAAAGATCAAATCCTTATAAATGCACATCGAAGATGAATATGAAGAAGCAGTGAAGATTGGAATTACACACTTTTCACATTTTTCCAAAATGGCCATGTATTCTAAGTTCCCGATTTATTTAGCCATTGTGATAATTGTAACATGTTACAAGCTCAATAAGAGTTCCAAGATGTAGAGTTTAGGTCACTTAGTGTACCTAAGTTGCACGTACAATAAGTGTGGAGCCTCAAAGGTCTTGGGCGCCGAACATTACACATTTGGAACCTTGACTAAGGTATAAAAGCCAACTTTGTAAAAATTTTAGTAAGTTTTGGAATACACAGTATGAGCTAGCGGCCCTCACTCCTCTCCTTCTCGCGCTTCCCACTCCCTCCCCGGTTGTTGGCACATTGCAGTCGCGTTTGTTGCATTGCAACCGCAGGTAAGAGCTCTATGCATTAACGTAAACACACCACAGTAATTCGTAGTTTTTGGCGTCGTCGACGCGTGGCCTAATTTCATCATAACTATGAATTTACACTTTCAAATCAAAAACTAAGCATAGGTGGGTATTGGGGCATCATTGCTAAGCATTTAGATGCATTCTGTATCGAAAACGACTAGGTCAAAAAATCACCGTTGTTAATAATTGCGATATTGGAACTTGAGCTAAAGTGGGGTTTGAGACCATAAGCATGTGTGCTTAGGTCTTATAAACAGGTCCTATAAGTTTGTTACATTTGGATGTCATTGTAACGGATGTGATTTGTTTGTCGCTGAGCGATTAGCTTTTGGTGATTTTAGTCACTTGAGTGTAACTTGAGCTAGATGGGAGTTGTTAGTTGTTTTTCGAGAGATTGAGAATCTCTTGTAGCCTCTATGCACTAGTCGAGTCAGCTTCGTTTCATGGATTGATAATTTAATAGTGGTTCTCGCTAATACTGCAATAAGATAGGATGGTGAGGTTAGACATGCGTCTCATATTTGGTGCCGCTGCCAGGGACGAATAGACCTAAACTAGGGAAAACACGAGCATCTTGTGTAGTTTTCCATTAGCTTCATCTAGGTTCGCTTAGAGTAAACTTTCCTTTTAGAAACCGCGCAGCTTAAGATTGTCGTCTTTTGCTGTATAGAGGTAGCTTGGAGGTAAGTTGTACTTGTCGAGTGCCTTTAGGATTGTAGGATTGTAGAGATAAAGTAGAATTTTGAGAATGATTGATAGACAAGACAAGTCTTAAGATCAATGCTCACGAAATCATAAAAAACAAGAAAACTAGTGTTTGTGGACACTTTCCACAATCCCTTTGCATGAGAATCTAGGAGTAGGGTAAGTAGGATCCGAGGTGGATTTCAAAACATTGCTCTCTCTGAAAGAATCAAGTGTGAGTTGTTATTGGAAGTTACAGAATTTTCAGGTCTATGGCTAGAAATAGCACGAAAAGACTCCAAACCACTCAATTCGACTGGAGAGTAAGCTTAAGAGTTGTATGAACCAACGGGTAAGCTCAAGGACACTTTGAGGATAAATTTTCAAGATTTGGCCAAAACTCATATTATTTATTTTTTCTTGATATTGTAGGCCATCATAGGCTCAAAATAGATCATGAAAAGACTGTCAAGTCAAAAAGTTCAAAAAAGTGTCAGTTTTGGGCCTAAAGTTAATAGTCACGATTATTAACTTTCAGCTCATATTTGACCAAGGTTCATACCATTGACTCATTACATGGGTACAAACAACTTTTGTAAAGACACAAAAGATTTGGATCACCAAACTGGTAAAAAACTAGGTAAAAACTAAAGTTTGTACTGACTTTTTGAAACTTGAGTGTAAATTGGGAAACAATTTGTCTAAACTTGTTGAAATTTGATTCATAGGTTTATATTGATGTGATAAACATGTGTACATAATCACTTGACCCAAAAGATGCAAAAAGTTGCCAGTTGTAAATAATCGCGATTATTTACATATGCTCCATTTTTCAACTTTTTTGACCAAGTTGACATACCACTAGTTTTACCATGTTGTAATAAGTCCACAAACCAAATTTTGTAAGATTTGAATCATTGGATTAAAAATTGTGACCAAATTTGCAAAGTTAGTCTCTGGGTGGACAGAAAACTGATGAGCATTTGACCAAAAATAGTCCAAACTTGATGAAACTTGGCTAGAGACCTTAAGCTGAGGTGCTTAACAGATCTGTGTCAAGATTGGGACAAAAACTTGCAAAAAATTAGCTAGAGTAAATAATCGTGATTATTTACATCTGCTCCAAAAATTGACAATCTTGCATATTTGAGCATACCACAAGGTCAAGCATAGCAAGTAGACCTCACAAATCAATTTTGGTGAAATTTGGATCACAAAAGTGAGACTTAACCCAGATTCTTAAAATCAGAGTCTAGGGACATGAAACAGTTGATAAACTAGGATAAATATTGTCCAAATTAAGTTTTGACTTAACTCACAGGCTTAAAACAAGTCATAAAAAGACTGTCCAGTGAAAAATTTGAAAAAATTGATTATTTTAGGATTATTTAATTTTGGCTTAAAACTGATCAAGGTTGATACTAGAGACTCTATGCATGATTACAAACATCTTTTGTGAAGGCTCGTAGAGTTTGGATCACAAAATACGCCAAAAACTTGACAAAAAAATGAAATCTGTACTGATTGTTGAGGAATTGTGTCTGACTTGATGAATCTTGTTCAAATTAAGTTTTAACTTGACTCAGAGGCTCAAAATAGATTATAAAAAGACTATCTAGTGAAAAAGTTGAAAAAATTGTCCAGTTTAGGTCAAAAGTAAATAATCGTGATTATTTACTTTTGGCTCAAAACTGATCAAGGTTGATACCAGAGACTCTATGCATGATCACAAACATCTTTTGTGAAGGCTCGTAGAGTTTGGATCACAAAATAGGCCAAACACTTGACAAAAACTAAAATCCGTACTTATTGTCGAGAAATTGTGTGTGACTTAGTAAATCTTGTTCAAATTCAGTGAAACTTGACTCATAGGCTTATATTGATGTGTTAAACAAGTGTACATGCTCAGTTGATCAAAATTATGCAAAAATTTACCAAAAGTAAATAATAGTGATTATTTACTTTTGAGGAGAAAAAAACCTTGTAGTAAATAATCGCGATTATTTACATTTGCTCCAGAATTTGAGAAATGTTGCACAACTAAATAAACCACAGGATCAAGCACGTCAAGTAGACTCCACAAATCAAATTTGGTGAAATTTGGATCACAAAATTGAGACTTAAGCCAGATCCTTGGAATTAGAGTCTACGGACACTAAACAGTTGATAACTTGGACAAATCTTGATCAAACTCAACCAAACTTGTCCAGAGACCACAACTAGATAATTACTTGGCAAAACAAGCCTAAAAAGTGTAGAAACTGAGAAAAGTAAATAATCGGGATTCTTTACTTTTGAGCCCCAGAAACAAGATTTTGGACTTGTGAGCTTGTACAATGCTAGAACAACATAATACAAGAACACTCGTGAATTTTGGGCTCCATTGGATGAAAATTGGTACCTGTTAACTCAGTTTCAAGTTGCAGATTAGTCCTTTAGCTCCTTGCAAGGATAGAATTTGGAAATCTCATTTGCTGACTCACTTAGTTGAGATTGAAGAACCAAGTTGCATGCAAAGAATTGGGAGCTTGACAAGAGCTAAATTCAAGTCAAGTGGAAAAAACCGATAACAATCTAATCTGCAGGTTAGGTTATTCAAGGCCTAGATTTTCATCATTTCAAAGGCTGCAATCAATTCTGACACTTTCGAGCTAGAGTTAATAAACTCTTGTGAGTCCAAGAGAAATCAACTGCCAAAAGTAATTTGGCAAAAGCAGTCTTATCAAACCCAAGCAAAAAATTTCTTACTAATCAATACCAAAATCTTCTAGGAGACTATTTTTACAGAACCAGTCGACATGGACTCATCTCAAGCTGAGAGTTCAAGTACAGTAGAGCAAGCCAGTAGCCGTGGTAATACAGGTACAAGTGCAACTGAGCAGATTTTACAACTATATGGCCACAATTGAGATAAAGTCTTATATGCAGATTCAGAAGGCCATTGATATTTAATGAGCAGCAAAAGCAACACAAGAGCCAAGATCTTATTGATCAAAGTAAAGCCAGATTTAGAGAACTCCCAGATGTTCACAGACTTCAGTGGAGCCAAGTATTACAAGCTTAAAGATGAAGTGTAGACAGAAGCCAGGTATTGCAAGCTTAAAGATGAAGTGCAGACAGAAGTTCAAATAGTCAACCCTAGTGTTTATCCAAAATCTGTACAAGCCAGCAAAACATACAGTTAGTGCGTATGCAATCAGGGTCATTGTACATGGACTACAGTGTCAGATCTATAATTTAGAACCAGAAATGAAAGATCCAACAGATCAACCAATTGAAGCCAGTCTAATTGGAGAACCGAGCCAAAGATGGTACAAAGGTCAAGATGGAGCTTGTTTTTATGCTTCCAACCTAGTCTCAAACTTAATCTTTGGGTCCAATTTTCATTGTTTCACCCATTTTGGACCAAAGGTTGTCCTTAAAGCTTGAGGCCTTTGTAGCTCTTGGTTAAACTTTTAGGGATTCAAGACATTTTGTAGAGGTAACTAGGTTTCCTACTGGAACTACTTCATTTCTCAAAGATCAAAGTGTAAATAAAGGCATGTAATCTTTGGCAACCACTCTTCAACTCAATTTTCAACAATCAATTATGATTGATAAATCTATTGAAAACTTTGAGAATATTGGTTGAAAAGTAGGGTGGTTCCAGCTATAATAGATTATAAAATAGACTCTTTATAGTGTGATGGGTTGCCATGGCCCATTCATGTAAAATATAGTATAATACATGACATTATTAGGGTTTAGGGTTTTGTATTTCTTGTATGCATCTACAATACATACATAGAGCAGATAGAGAGAGGAGAGGTGCATCGGTGGTCCTCATTGCTGCAACACATTAATCTTTACTCTCCATCAATCATTAGAAGTGTTGACGAGGTTAGTGAGGTGGAAAGCCAACAATGTCTAGTCTGGGCACAACGGTTTTCTACCCAACAACCTTTCATTGAAAGGCCAATGTGCCCTTAAGGAACATATATACTAAGTATGTGGATTCATGATCTCTATGTGACAAAGTATAAACTTTGCAAAGGGTAGATCTTTGGTTATTAGATGAACATGCTTATCAGGTGTCTGGACCGTGATAAGATCAATGTGTGATCCTAATCATGCATGTGACCCTTGACAAGATCAATGCGCTTGTCCCAAATTCTTAAACATTGGTTTTTCTCCATCAAGAAGTTGTTGAAGGGTTTTTGAAGAAATATACTTTAAGCATGTCAAAAGGGAGCAAAATCAAGTGCTAGACCACCTGGCTAGTAGTCATGTGCAAGTGCATGTGGTGACTATATGTATCGCTAGACATGTATGCAAGAAGAGAGACTTTGAAAGAAATTGATTATTTTTTTGGTAAAGGTCAGTGTTCCTTGCATGTTTCCAAGCTACTAAAAAGGAGAATCATTTATAAAGCTCACATGCTTACTTTGGAGGGTGAAGATCTCATGGTTTACGATCATGGTGGGCTATTGAGGAGAGTCCTCTACAGAGAGAAAATTGGCATGGCTTTGGAGCATTGTCATAATAATCAATATATAATTCTCCTAAATGATTTTCTCATATTAAACTAATCATTTAATGTGGGGAAGTGCCAGGGGAGAAAAAGGTAGAATATTGGTTAAGCTAGCAGACCGGCCACAATAGGGATCCAAAGGAGGGAAAATAGGGATCCAAAGGGCGGGCCATCTGCAAAAGAGCCATGTGCAACAATGGGCTAAAAAGACCCTAAGGTTCAGCCCATTAAGACTTCCAAAATGCTAAGGTTCCAAAAATTCAAAGGTTGTGTCCAAAGGTCAACCCTAGGGGAAATTGGATGCTGTGTGTGTAACTAAAAAGTCTTAGCATATCCCTACATGGGAGGGGGCGATCCCTTCTTCTAGGAGATGAGAGAGAAAGTCACACACACACAGGCTCCCTTTACACAAAGGGAATTAGGGACAAATGTCAGGTCCCTAGCCCAGATGCCCACAAGGTGTGCCCAATTCCTATTGGATGGCCTTGGAAATGGACCAATGAGAATTAGGCTAGAGTAAATCTAGTTTAATTAATTTAAAAACACTTAATAAAAGAACCAATGAGAATTAAGTCTCCTAGAAGACTATTGGACAGTCTCCCAAGGGGTCCAATGAGCATTCAGGAGCCCAATGGCTTGCCTGATTCCTATTGGCCAGGAGGCAAAGGGGTCCGATGAGAGTTTAGTTTAATTATTAAATTACCTAAAGCTCTCACAAAAGGGGAAATGGGGACACATGTCAGAAGGCTATCACTTATGCTGCTTAATAGCCATTGGCTTGACTTGGGGAGGTCCAATGGGGAGCCTGCAAGAGAAAATAGCAAGAGGGCTCGCCCAAGAGAGAGAGGGGGCTGATTTTTGCAAGGCATTATCACACACACACACACACACACACAATCTCATGTGTGAAGAAAGAGAAGACTATCTCATCCCAAGCTTTAATGGAGAACTCATCACCTACTCCAAGCTTGTGAGATAGAAGCCTACATCGACACACTCTTGGCTTGTGGATGCAAATCCAACCAAGAGCCAAGCTTCAATGCATGCTCATCTCCTCTAACAAGCTAATTACTAAGCTAAAGCTATGCTAATATAAGTGATTATGTGAGGAGATGTACATCTTTCAAGTAAGATACTCCTTCTTCCTCTCAATCTACTCTCATACCCTGCTAGCTCTCACCATCTTCGAAGGTGTGTGAGGTCTTGGGTCTGAGAACGGGGATAATTAAAGTTGTGTTTGCTAAGTGTTTTGCTTAGTGCATGAAGATTTCATCTTCATTGCACTAGCTAGTCTTGAAGGAACACAAACAATTGTATTGTACAATGTCTCTCTTGATGGGAGAAACCATAATACAAAGCCTTTTGGAGGGGGGACCGGCTCCATGCAAATCTTTTCCTCAACTGTTGTCAATAGCTTAATTTCTCTCTCTTTTGAAAGTATTGTTGATTCTATCTAACTAGGTGTTATGCTTTTTGTTGCTCTCTCCACCCAAGCACTCTTGTAATTCTCATTAGGAATCTAATCTAATGAAACGCCCACTATGTTCATGCTAATTTCCGCTACACATAAGTTTTTAGACCATTAAATGTTACATTGGTATCAGAGCACAAGGTTTCTCTTTTCTTGCTCAAGAAGGGAGGTCCTCAAGCTAGCTATTAATGGTTGGTATTATTAATTTCCTGTGAGTAAGTAGAATAGGGATTTTTCAGCCTTGCAGTGCGCCTCCCTTCGTGCAGTTAACGGGGCATCACCGTCGAGAGCTATGGTCTTAATAGTGGAGTCCTACGGGGCATGCCTATTGCTTAACCACTATTGAGCTATTAGAAGCTTGACAGGAGCCGGTGCTGTTTTGGTGTCGAAAGACCCTCTCTTCTATTTCTTGCAATTAATGGTATTCGAGCCACGGGTACAGTAGCTTGAGTGCTTTTTCTAAAGGGGTAAAGAGGAGTAGCAACTAGGGCTTGAAGTGCAAAAGTACACCTAAAAGTTGTTAGAATGGCTGACAATAGTAAAGAGAGTGAAATTAATGTTGATAACTTTGATTTTGCTCATGAGCAAGCTACTAATGATGCTTCAATGCTTGTTAACTATCTTCTTTCTAGGCTTCAACAAGCCATGGGCAATCCTTCTCTCCAAAACGAAGTGCAACGGCAGCTTCGTGCTCACGGGATTCTCCAAGCTCATCACCATGACAAGAGAACACCTAGGAAGCCTCCTTGTGAGACTCCCAAAAGAGGTCTCTCTCCGATTCGGGAAGAAGAAGAGAATCCATACGAAGGGCTCAAGAATTTACTTCTTGATGATGCATCTCCTTCCCAAAGGAGAACTCAAGAGCCTCCATTGAAGGAATGTGAAAGAAGTGAGTCTCTCGCCTCCTCGACGGAGATGGCTCCACGAAGACGGCGGGCTAAATGCTCTCCATCACCACCAAAGCGGAGAAGACCATCACACTCTTCTCCAGGCCATAATTCAAAGAGGGATGATAAAAAGCAAGAGAAGAAAAAGCACTACAAGAGGTTGTGTGCTCTTGTGACGCTGTTAGCGACGGAAATACACTGGGTTTTTATAACCCCCGGCATCGCTAATAGAGTCGCTACGAGAGCGTTGCTATATGCGTTGCTATAGGCATCGCTATATAGCGACGGTTATAGCGACCTTTACACAGAAGTCTATAGCGATGCTTATAGCGATGCTCCAGAGCCATAAATAGCGACGGTTATAGCGACGCCCGAGAGAAATTTTTTTTGGTGACAGGGCATTGAATGCCTTGCCACCCATCAACCATATTGTACTTGATTCACTTTTTAAAAAAAGTGCAAGGGTAGATAATAGACCCAAAATAGTCACCCACAAGACGCATTGTTTGCAAAATTGACAAGCGTAAAATTGACAATTGTACACATCATAGGCAAAATGAATTGATTGGCAAATGTAATAATGACAATTGTACAACATCATAGGCATAAAGAATTGATTGGAAAAATGAACTGCGGTGACAAATGTAATAATATACATGGTTCAAAAAGACGTATAAAATCCGTCTCATGATACATAAGCTATGAGAAACCCTAAACTAATGCTATCTAGCTACGGCTAAACTGACGTCGTCTAGTCAGACGTCTCATCGCGTCCAAGCGGCATATCTGTCGGATTCTGCAAAAAAAGACAATAAGACAGCTTTTAGTAAGTATAAACATATAACGACATTTATAAAATAATACAAAAAATAGAAAAGAGTAAACCCTAATACTAACCATGCCTCCGCGAGAACTGAGAATGTCCATCAGGGTGTTTAAGCCCTTCCTGCCTACGTACTCGCGCTCGTACGGTGTGGGATCACGTCCTGTCATTGACCACTGTCAAAACATACAAAGATTTCATTATGTTAGAATTAAAAAACTCATAAACCCTAAACTATCGAACATAAAGAGCAATGCGAAAACACTTACAAAATCGGCCTCAAATGATGCCCATCCACCGCTCCCCAAGTGGTGCGAGCTCCCTGCCTCTACTCGCGCTCTGACTGCATCCTTTTGTTGCTTCCACTTGTCGGGATTCTCGCGCGCTGCTTTCTTTGCATTCTTCCAATCTTCTTTGGCCAGCCAATCTGGCCTGTTCCACCCATGCTTGATTGCTTTTTGCACTTCGGAACGCTTGTGTTTGCAGTATTCGCGCATTCGAATCTTCATCAGGTCTTCATTGAAGCGCTGATCCCGTGTTGGAACGGGAAACTCATCATGAAGTATACTGATGACTCTGTGTTTTTAAACTCATCGTTGACTAGACTGTTCAAATTTTGCCATGATTCCACAATCTTGAGTAAAACGAGTTTTGTCGATCCGTTCCACCCTAAAATGTCGACCTTTACACCATGCTGCTGTGTATGACTTATACTACAACGAACAAAGATTATGAGTGGCCGTTCAAACGTTTAGAAATAAAGTCACTAGCTAGTCGTACATTGCAAACTTACCTTGGTCGCGCAACCCCGAGAGTACTCCCACTCTTCCTCAGTCACTTCGTCACCGCATTGCTGTGCGCTTTTCAATTGGTTGTGCAACCATCTTAAGCTCATGAATGTTGGTAGGCTCTCCAGAACCGTTGGATAGTGCATCGGTGGTCGTCTCCACTCGATTCGTGCCCTTTGTCGCTCTTGCTTTGCATCCTCATATTGTGAAATCCACTTTTGCATCACTGGATTGTGAAGCATGCAAAATCGGTTGATTTTAGCCTCTAGATCTTCCGTCATCTTCTTCTCAACACCGAGATTGCACATGACAATCCCAGATATGCGCTCATCATCTATGGTTCGCCATAGCGTGTCCCGGGCTTTATCCAATCCGTCTAGCCACTCTCCAATGTACGCTAGGGACTCTGATACCAACCAACCTTCTGCCATGCTACCCTCTGGACGTGCCTTTTGACGCACATATCCCTTAAGCGTTTTCATGAAACGTTCTAAGAAGAACATCCATCTGGAATGAACTGTGCCAGCTATTTCCACCTCATCAACTATGTGAACAAGAAGATGCACCTGAATGATTAGCATGGTAGTAGGAAAATGTTTCTCAAACATGCACACAAGCTCTGCAGCATTTAGTTTGGTGAATGGTATGGAGTCTACGTTGATCTCCTTTTGTGAGATCCATTGCACCAGCTTTGCAAGTTTGTAGATTGTGTTATGGATGATGAGAGACAAACATCCCTCAATGGCAACCGGTAAAATAAACTGTAAAGTATGTGCAGCAATGATATTAAAGTCCACATTTTATGCAATGATATTAAAGTCCACTATGAACGTACCTGACACATGTTACCATATACATGTGGTAGTGATGTGTGTGAACACACTAGGACCGCCGGGGCATTTTTTCCCTCTTTAGGAGGTTTTTTCCCCCGTGCATTGTATATATGCCCATCACTCCAGGGCTATCTATCTTTCCATTGCACACTAAGGAATACACTCTCTATTGTGTGCCTTGAGCTTCCTTCGTCTTCTCCAAGCTGTGTGTGTTTCTCTGCAACCCTAATTCCAACAATTGGTATCAGAGCAGGTCACGTCCTCCCGGGCTTAGTCGCCAGCTGCTCCAGCACACGCCTGCTCACTTTCTCCGATTTCAGTGAGCTTTGGCAAGCGTTCGCAGGTCGACAAATATTTTGGGGGAGCTCGAAGAGCCTGGTCTGCTCAGAATTTTGATTTGGGCTCATTTCGGCCTCCGTTTCCACTACGGGCAGTACTGCACAGGCTATTTCGTCATTTTGTGCAGATTTTCTGTCAGTGCCGTTTTCTGCATAACAGGTGCCTTATAGTCTTCTACGGTTTGTGCTATATAGCACAAGTTGTTCCCGCTCCATTTCTCCTATTTTCGGGCAGTTTTCACATCAGGTGCAGCATTTACCATGGCTGACAACAACAACACAGATGTGTTCAAGATGTTTGCTGCTGAGGACAGGTTGGATGGGGACAACTACCCTATGTGGGCTTATATGATGCAACACGTTCTTGTGTCAAAAGGTGTCTGGAACATTGTGCAGGGCATTGATGTACGTCCTGGTTCTGAAGATGTAGGCGATATTGAGGATGTTGCAGGTCTTGCTGCAAGGATTGCAGCTGTTAGAGTTGTTTTGCCTACAGCAGAACAAGCTCGTTGGGATGTTAAGGATGCGCAGGCTCATGCATTGATTGCGTTGTCTGTGAAGCGCACCATTATTCCTCACATCCGTTCAGCAAAATCTGCAAAACAGGCTTGGGATATTCTAGCAGGTCTTTATGCAAGCCGCAATGAGGCTAAAATTGCTTTGCTGCGTAAAGAGCTAGAGTCGAAGATTATGCATGAGGAGGATGATATGGACACTTTCCTTGCTAGTGTCAAGGATATCAATGAGCAACTCATTTCTGCAGGTGAAGTCATTTCTGACAGTTCCCTTGTGCAGACTGTTCTTGATGCCTTACCAGATTCCTACCAGACTTTTGCTAGTACTTGGAGACTGATGACCCAAGGAAATCCTGAAGTTGTCAAGTTTGATGCATTATGCACATTGCTGTTGCAAGAGTCACTTTCTAGAAAAAACAGGACTAGGCAGCGTGCAGTTGAACAGGCTTTTATTGCTTCTCAAAGAAAGGGTGGTAACAGTAATGCAGCCACTTCTTATGGTTCTGCTGCGAGTGGCAAAAATTCTGTTCCTAATGCTTCTGCTGGCAGCACTTCGTCTGGAAATTCTGGTGATAAGGGCAAAAAGAAGATGCGTTGCCATTATTGTAAAGCCAATGATCACTTGATCAAGTCGTGTCCTAAGTTGAAGGCCAAAGAGGCTAAGAAGAAAGAGGGTGGTTCCACTGCAAATGCTGGTTCCACTACAAATGCAGCCATTGTTGAGTCTTCTGTGAAAGGAGATTTTGATGCTGATGTTGATGCAGAATGGGCTTTTAGCGCAGAGTGCACTTACAATCCTGCTGTCCATGATGCATGCTTGTCAGTTGCTGCAGATTCACATGTGTGGTATTTCGACAGTGGTGCTACAAAGCACATTACCTCACATAGTGAATTGTTTACCTCTCTCGAGTCTGTCCCTCATGGGAATTCAGTCACTTGTGCCAACAACGCCTCTTATCCAGTTCAGGGAGTTGGAAAGATTGTGCTCACTGCTGCTAATGGCAGTTCCTTCACACTTGTTGATGCACTTTATGTACCTGGGATCAAGAAGAATCTATTGTCTGTATCTGCACTTGCTAGACTTGGACTTGTAGTCAAATTTGTGGATGACAGATGTACAGTTCATGATCTCAGTTTTGGTGATGAAATTGTTGCATCTGGGCTTTTGTGCCGTGGGCTGTATAAGCTCACTTTGTATGACAAGTGTGGACAAAATTTTGCAAATGCTGTTGCAGATTCAAGGGCTATTTCAGATGCAAAACTTTGGCATGCACGTTTTGGTCATCTGAATTTTGCCAGTTTGCTGCGTTTGCAGAAATCTGATATGGTTGCTTCTTTGCCGCCTCTTGAAGCACCTATCAAACATGTTTGTGAAGGCTGTATTCTGGGTAAAATGCAGCGTTTTAAGTTTCCAAAGGATGGTTCAGTTAGGGCCACATGCAGGTTGCAGCTTGTGCATAGTGATGTTTGTGGGCCCATGCAAACTCCGTCCTTGGGCAATTACCTGTACTTCGTGACTTTCATTGATGATTACTCCAGGCATGCATGGGTATTTCCGCTTAAAGCAAAGTCCGAAGTTTTTATGTGCTTCAAACAATTTTTGGCTATGGCTGAAAATGTCTCAAAATGTACTATGGGCACCCTCCGTTCCGATCGAGGGGGGGAGTATATGTCTCATGAATTTAATGCATTTCTGGCTAGTCGTGGGATAAAACACCAATGTACAGTGCCTTATACACCTCAGCAAAATGGTGTTGCTGAGAGGAAAAACAGGTCACTAACGGAAATGGCACGATGTATGGTTAAAAGTCAAGCTTTACCGCATTCTTTTTGGCTTGAGGCCATCATGTGTGCCACTTATGTACTTAACAGGTGTCCTACGAAAGCTTTGCAGTCTATTACTCCATATGAAGCATGGCATGATAGAAAACCTTCTATTGAGCACATGCGTGTTTTTGGCTGTTTGGCATATGCTTTGGTGCCACAAGTGCAGTGCAGAAAATTGGATGATAAGGCTGTCAAATGTATTTTTGTTGGTTATAGTGCTGAAAGCAAAGGTTACAGGTTGTATCACCCGCAAACAAAACGTATTTTGGTTTCACGGGATGTAGTGTTTGTGGAAAATTCTGTTCAACCCTTGCTGTCATGTACTAGAGACAGTAATGTAAGCTCACAGGACATTTATGACACTTTGTTGCCTCTTTTCAGTGGTGGAAATACGAATGTAAGTTCCAATGAGGCAAATGTACAGCCTATGGGGGTTTCTGAAAATGTTTTAGAACAGCCTATTACTGATGCAGATGTACATGATGTACTTGATGAGGAAAGGGCTGAAAATGAGCAGGCTAGAGGTATGCCAAAATGGCTGGTGCACACTTTGCGTGACAGTAAATTGGATGCACCTTTATCTAGTCGTACTCGTTCAGGCTCTCGCCATGCATCTTATGCATCAGATTGTTATGCTTTGGCTGTGTCTAGTTTACATGATGTTGAGGAGCCTCTGTCTTTTGATGAAGCACAGAATTCAGAAAATTGGATTGCTGCCATGAAATCAGAATATGATGCACTTATAGAGAATGACACATGGACTTTATGTGAATTGCCTCCTGGCAAAAAGGCCATTGGTACGAAGTGGGTTTACAAGTTGAAACGCAAGCCGGATGGTGAGATCGATCGCCATAAGGCTCGACTTGTTGCAAAGGGTTATGCACAACAAAAAGGCATAGATTATGAAGAGACTTTTGCTCCCACTTGTCGTATGACTACTGTGCGTTTTCTATGTGCATTGGCAGCTCATTTTGGTTGGGATGTACATCAATCAGACATTGTTACTGCTTTCTTGAATGGTGACATATTTGAGGAAGTTTATGTAACGCAGCCTCGCGGTTTTGTCATAAAAGGACAAGAGGACAAAGTGTGCAAATGTAAGAAGGCTTTGTATGGGTTGAAGCAATCTCCTCGTGCTTGGTATGAGAAAGCTGACACTCATTTGGTTAAACGAGGCTTTCGTAACAGTCCAACAGAAAGCACATTGTATGTAAAGCGTGAGGATGATGTATTTCTCATTGTGGTTCTTTATGTTGATGATTTGCTGATCACTGGACCAAATGAGAGACATATTGCTGAATTTAAGGCTGATTTGAATGCTACTTTCAAGATGAAAGATTTGGGGCTGTTGCATCATTACTTGGGTATACAGTTTAAGCAGTGTGATGGTGGTATTTCCTTGTGTCAGAAAAGTTACATAGAGACATTGCTATGTAAGTTTGGACTTGAGGATTGCAAACCTATTGCCACTCCCATGGAAACAGGTTTGAAGTTGAGTCTACATGATGCTGGCGATCCTGCTGATGTCACTCTTTACCAAACTGCTGTTGGCTGCCTCATTTATGTATGCAACACGAGGCCAGATATTCAGTTTGCAGTCTCGCAAATCAGCAGATTTATGCATAGCCCAGGGTCTAAGCATTGGCAGGCTGTCAAGAGGATTTTCCGCTACCTTAGTGGCACTTTACATCTTGGCTTGTTTTATCCCAAGGGGGGATCATTGCCGCCAGACTTACATGCTTTTTCGGACTCAGATTGGGCTGGTTGTTTTGACACGCGAGTGTCCACAAGTGGTTTTTGTTTCATGCTTGGCAGTTCATGTATATCATGGTTGAGCAAGAAGCAACCTACTGTGGCCACTTCGAGTTGTGAGGCTGAGTACAGGGCAGTCTTCACAGCTACGGTTGAGTGTGTATGGCTCAGACGCCTTATGGCTGACTTGGGTGTTGGACAGGACACTGCCAACACTATCTACACTGACAGTCAGAGCGCATTGGCAGTTGCGAGGAACCCAGTTTTTCATGCTCGCACAAAGCACATTGAGGTGCATTACCACTATGTCAGGGAGAGGCTCTCAGCAGGAGAGATCAGCTTGGCTTATGTGCCAACACAGGACAACCTTGCAGATCTTTTCACAAAGGCATTGTCTCGTGAGAAGCTTGAAGCTTTCCGCAAAGCTTTGGGCTTACTCCCCTTTGTGGACTGATCCTGTCCTCAGGGCATGGCACTTCCCTTTACTCATGTGCCAGCTCTCGTTCACCGCATCACTCCAGGGGGGATTTGTTACCATATACATGTGGTAGTGATGTGTGTGAACACACTAGGACCGCCGGGGCATTTTTTCCCTCTTTAGGAGGTTTTTTCCCCCGTGCATTGTATATACGCCCATCACTCCAGGGCTATCTATCTTTCCATTGCACACTAAGGAATACACTCTCTATTGTGTGCCTTGAGCTTCCTTCGTCTTCTCCAAGCTGTGTGTGTTTCTCTGCAACCCTAATTCCAACAACACATTTTATGCCAATCGTGTGACTTCAAACCGGAGCCTCTAAGCTACACCATGTAGCTATGCACTTTCAAAAGTCCGCCGGGCAATGGTGGTCTAGCCTATGAGCCAACGGTGAAGCTCCACGAACATGGAAAGCTTTAAGAGCTTCCATTATGAAGCAGGTTTTGGCCACCGATGCCAAAGAAAAAGTACTCACCGAATGGCGAAGCTTAAAGCTCTCTCCCAATGAATCCATCCACAAATATGTAGACAAGTTTTGGGACCTACAACTCAAAGCCACTGTCTTTAAAAAGTTAGATTTTGGAGAGAAAAAGCAACAATTTTGTGCGGGATTAACCGAAGAAATGGCGGAGTATGTCAATTCCCAAAGGCCACGTACCATATCGGCGGTAATACACCATACTTTGGTGGCCTCACGAATCAATTTCCAAACGGGGGCTAAAAGAAATAATAAGCCCCCGGAAAACAAGGGTTCCAATGAGCCTAAGGAGAAGGACAATGTCCAAAAGTCTCCTAAGGGCAACTCCAACAAAGCTAAAGAGAAGGGAGTTTACAAAGGTAAGAGCAAGACATAAAAGAATGCTAGAAAAACAGACAAGAGTTTTATTACGCCACAAATATAAACATAGTTTATTTCCAAAGAATTATACAAAATCTTATATATAAATTAGGGGCATCTTCAATTTTTTCACTATAACTCTTGTAAGCTAAAGAAAGAAGATGTCATGATTAGCAACAAGTACTAATCATAAATAAACGATTTTTAAGAGTTTCTGCTCATGGAGTAGCATGTCCTTTTCTATAAAGATTGAATCCCTTGGGCATCTTTAAAAGCATATTAAGCAAATAGATCCATCCTAAGAGTGTTAGTTAGAGACTCTTTCAAAAAAAAGTTGTGCTTCACAATATAAGTGAGATGAACACCAAATGAGGTGTATTCTTGGAGGCATGACATGTGTTTGACGAGATTTTTTTCTTCAAGCCATATCATCTCTAAGATATATCCAAGCAAGGGAAGGGTGGGGCAAAGGCAAAGCAAGGGCCTCTTTTAAAGTTGTCTCAAAATCATGTGCCATTATACGCAAAGTTGACATGAGCTAGAAGAAATCGATGAGATAGCCACGAGCTCTTGGAAGAAAGTATAATGCTTGGTAATGCTTTCATCGACATGTATGTCAAATTTAGACTGCTCTTAAAAGCACAAGCCATTGGCAAGCTTCTTCTGAGTTGCATTATTCGTTATTCGGGAGACGTATAATATGCGAATAATGGGCGTATTATTTGTTTATCTAAATTATACGACCGTATTATACGGTGCCACATCAGCATAAACGGCTAATCGTATAACTTCTTAATTTTTCGATCGAAATTATTTTCGAACGAAAATTATAACGATCAAATATGTTAGTATATATAGCAGCATGCGACAGGCCTCACACCAGCTTTCACAGTCAGTGTTTTCCATGTGAGTACTCTCACCAAACGATCAAAAAAAGTAATTTGTAAAAAAAAATAAAAATTGAATTTAATAAAAATTAAAATTCAATAGAATTTTAAGTTTTGTGACTCAAATATATGAATTTGTTTTGAAAAACTTAGTAAATAGTTGAAAGTTTGTATTTTGTGAAGAGTTTAATCTCTCACCTTCTACAAACTGTAATTATAAGAATCACTTGTCAATGTGTTCAATTAATTGACACTTGAAATTGACTAATAAAAAAAAGTAAGATATTATCATTGTGTGTAGAGTGTACTCTCACATGAGATAATTAGTTTAAAAATATAATTACATAAAAATTAATTTTATGTAATTTAAAGTTCGATTTTGATGTGTAGAGATTTTCTGTCACTTAAAAATGAATATAATGAAGCAAAATTATATTTTTACGTTTTGTGTAGAGCTATTCACACTGCTATGCTCTCACTAGAGTAAAAATTTAGGAAAAACATGTCCAAAAATCTACCGTACTGTGTGAGAGCATACACATGCTCGCATTGTAGATAGATAATCTCTTAAAAATCTATGGTAAAGTGTAAGAACTTTTTGTTTGCACTTTACATAGATACGATAATTATCAAGTATTGTGAGTGATTATCGTTTTGACATTTAAAAAAGTCACTTATAGCTCTTGTATGTATAGCAATTTATAATGATAATCATTTTAATACTTGATTTAATCGTAATTATTGATTATCGTAATGTATTAAAGCTACAATCTTGCACTTTAGATAAATCGATGCAATTTATATGTAATCCAATGGTATTGTTTTTTATTATTGTATTTTTGTTCAATCATTGTTTTTAATTATTTTAATTTCGTTCAATCATTGTTAGTTAAATTAATTTAATGTTTTAATCGATTTTGATTATGAAAATGATCATTGACTTTGTTTTTACTAGCAAATTACTTCTGTGCATCATGGTGAAAGGACAAGAGTGGAGTTATGTGCATGAGTTGAAAGATGGGAGAAATACATCTCGACTTAAATGTAAATCCTGTGGCCACGAGTTCAATGGTAATGCAACCAAAATTAAAGAGCATTTATTTAAAGTCACTGGCAATGTTGAAAAGTGCGGGGCACCACCAAAAGATATTCATGAAAAATTTTCCATGTATTCTCGCAAAGTAAAGTTGATTCTTGCAGCTAAACATAAAGGTGATGTTTCTAAAGATATTCATGCGAATATTGAACCATCTGTATGCAATGAGGCAATAGAAGAGGTGTGCACCACTCAAGTAAACGATCAAAGTTCTCAATTGAACCCTCTTCATGGACATGCTTCTACATGAGGAGGAGTTCCTAGCACAAGCAAATCCGACAGAGCGTCATCCAATGGACTGACAATGCCTGAAGCATTAGGTAAACAATGGTTGCTTGAGTTGCCTTTAAAATGGACACAAGCATTTGTTGCATGTGGCATATCGTTCAATGCTATGTGCAATCCAATATTTCAAGATGCTTTGATGAGTACATCCAAAAATGGATTTGTGCTTCCTGACTATAACGCACATATTCACTCACACTCAAATATAAACTGCCGATAATATCTTGTCGAATAAAAATTACATAAAGTCGATGTAGGTTTGAAATTACAACAAGGTTCTGGGAAATTACTCAATTGAAAAGAGTTTGATATAATTTTGAGATTACAAAAAGCTTCTGAGTGACTTATGAGTTTGATATATTTGCTATAAGTTCGTCTATGGTAAAATCTGTAATTCCTAGCTGAGGGGATGGTTGAGCAACATCTTTATGTGAAGTGGTAGTATTATCTAGCAAAGGTCCATACAATGATTCATATTGTTGAAGCTTTGCTTGTGCATCACTTAACTCTATTTCAAGCTCAAGAATACGGCCACGAAGCATGTCCGGTGTTTCTCCTTGGCTGGCAAGGTCTTGTCCTTGGCTGGCTAATTCAGTCAATGTTTCTGACTCTTCAAGAAGTAAAACAATAGGACGCTTGCGAGGAGGCATTGGATAATTTGCATTGCGTGCTGCCACCTTTTTTGCAATGCATCCACGTCCAACGCCAGCGGTGCTTGGACGATCTGACCAATCCACTCTCTTCAGAAAAACATATCGAACATAGCATTTCTGGATAAAGTAAATTTCTACTTGGTTGTTGTTTGGTAGGAATCTCTCTTTTCGTATAAACCTTTGCAGCAATACACGTGCCAGTCCTTTATGTTGCAAATCAGAGAGCTTTAACGGAGCTGTATCTTTTGCATTGCCACTTATTTGAAATAGTTGATGGCGTACAAAGTGATTAGGGCAAAGCTTTTTGCACTCTTTAAGGGTTAATGGTTCACACTGCAGCTCAGATTCATCTTCTTCAATGTTGGCAATAGTAGAAAGATCTGCTTGTCCACATCTAACTTGTTCTTCTTTAAAAATTGTCTGAGCTTCAACGTGGTTGAGTTCTTCTTCCATATCTGCATATCAGGTGAACATGTCATTACTTTTAAATATACATTCAATTAATTTGACATTGGACAGTATATCGAATAACAAAGATAGATATTTTGTTCAATTAAACATACAATTAAATCTGACACCAAAAGTGAAACAATGATGAAATCATGAGATTGTGTTTTCATTAATCATCAGCTGGTCGTAAGCCAGATGTCATTACAATGTTGTAACTCACTCTATGGGCACCATTTAAACATACGGAGAGATCAAAAGCATTAGGCCGGGTTTTGGGGTTTTGGCGCTTGCCGGCTTCAAGATGAGCAAGTACATTACTCAAAAAATGTCTCTTTCTTTGTTCTTGGGGCTCTAGTAAGCGCTTCAAAATGCGTTTACATGTATGACACATGGAATAAATATCCATAGCTTTGGTCCAGGAGGGAGGATTACTAGATATACATTCGGGGGCTGCCCATGGATAATCACTCTCATATTGTTTTCTAGTTTCTATCTGCATATCGCGTAGAGGAGGAAAATCGGCTGTCGTATTTATTTTTGTGCATGAACCCCAATCCACAATGCCGGCGTAAACACCTTTTTCGCCAAGATGCAGCATCATATTCCGAAAGTGTAGATCATTGTGGAGGTAGTTATGCGTATGTATATACTTCAGATTTTGGAGGAGATCATTGATGATCTGCAAAATATTCTCCTGGAATAGCTCTAGTGTTCCTGCGTGCTTTGACCTGTTGCTCCATGGTGCGCCCATGTAAGTGTACTTTGAACACTTTTGCATCATACACTTGATCTTTGAAAGCGGGATGTGTGAAACCCACACGCTTCACATGTGCCCATCTTCCCTCTCCCAGCTGTGGAGCTTGGATATTGAAGATGGCTGTGTCGGGTAAAAGGTGTAAAATAGGTGGTAGCTGAGAGAGGTCTAATGTAGCAACGGATGACGTTGCAGGCTCTATTCTAAGAATGATTTCTGGTTCAACAGCAGTTTCAGAAGAGGTGGCTTCCACTCTTGCACGCTTTGCTATTCTTTTTAACATTTCCTTACTCTTGAACTCCGTGTACAGCTGTTGCACAAGATGTATGCGCTCAGCTATGTTTGGCAAGGAAGTAATTGCAGGATTTTTCAGTTCTTGAAAGGTTTTCATGATCTGTCCAATGGTTTGTTTGACCATGTTTACTAAAGAACATGATGTCAGGAGGGCTATGTCAAAAATAGCTGGTGCAAACTCTGCCTGGAGCTACTCAAACACAGACTTGGTTAGAGTCTGTGTAAGCTGATAAAAATGCTCCAGAGCGACAGGGTTTAAACAACGCCTAATCTCTGTCTCTGACGTGTAATGGAAGTGTCTCACAATCACTTCGGAGATGAACTTTCGTTGATGTGTCGCTAGCTTCGTGTCTACCATATCTGTATGACAAAATTATAAATTAAGAATCTTACGAAAAGATTGTACACCATGGGAGCATAGTTATTATATAATGAGTGTTAACCCTATATATATTAAATGATGATTCAAATTTATTAAACAATATTAAATTATTGCAAATTAAAGAGAAAATATTATGATTACAAAAAACATTGTGCGAATCGACCATGAAAATTAAATTAGAGAGAGAGAGAGAGAGAGAGAGAGAGAGAGAGAGAGAGAGAGAGAGAGAGAGAAACAGGCCAGGAGTGTGAGATGCTCTCAACACAAGAACTGGACCCTGCTATGTGCAGAAGTGTGAGATGATTAAAGAAATTGCATCTAACGGGTTAGGAAATTGTACATGTGAACAGCTCAGCTAGTGTGAGATATTCTCAGCACAATTCTTGGATGCTCTTGTAAAATAGATTGATAGTTTTTATCAATCTAATCCCTGATAAAGTGTGTAAAACTCACAACACAACTATCAGCGGATAAATTAACAATTGCAGATGTAAGTTACCTATTGTATGTGTTTACGTCCAAAATAACACTAAGTCATTTAATGATGAAAAATGATGTTCTTTTGGAATATGAAACAGACGAGTAACCAGTATGTCACATTAAGATGAAGAGGGCATGAAAATATGCATCTCTTCACTCTTAATATAATGAGTGGTGACAATTGTGTTTCTATGTAACACATATGACAGAAAAACTTAATCTAAAATTGTAAATTTTATAAGCTATTTCTAATGGAGTGTGTGGAACGCACAACACAACCATCAGCAAATAGCTCAAAAATCTCAAATGTAAATCAATTGTTGTATATATCTACGTTCAGAGTAACACCAAGTCATCTACTGATGAACAATGATGTTACTACAGAAATAGAAGCACAAAAATAACGAAAGTCGCATTAAGATGAAGAGGGCATAGAGTATGCATCTCTACACTCTTAAAATGACGAACGTTAATCTTTGTGCTTCTATGTAGAATAATCAATAATGATTTACTTTAAGATTGTAAATTTTATAGGCCACTCTGAAGTGAGAGGTGTAGCATCATGCCTACTACACTCCAGGAGTCGACCTCTAATCCTAACTCATCTCTATGGTGAGAGATATACAACTACACCATACGAGTGAGAATCTAAATTTACCCTAAGCCTTCCCTGGAGTGAGTTATATAACTACACACCACGGGAAAGGAAACTATATTCTACACACCTCTGGAGTGAGCCATATGGCTACACACCACGAAGTGGCCTACGACCTGCAAGCCAACTTTGTGGTGAGAGCCGAAACTACTGCACCACACAAGTCTGGCACAACACAAAAAAAAAGTTAGTATTTATTGAAAATTTAAAAAATATACCTGAAAACCGTTGTAAACCGAAGACGCTGTCGCTATCTGCCAAACTCTCAGAAGCTCCAAGCTCTCCAAGCTCCAAAAAAGTCCACAATGCTTTTCGATCGAATACGGCGACGATTGTATATATATACAGATTTTCGATCGAGATATTTTGCGATCGAAATAGTTTTCGATCAAAAATATCTCGATCGAAAACGGTTTTATACGGTTATTCGGTAATTATTCGGAAATACAGCGTATATTGACGTTTTATATGTATAATTTTTGTTATACGGGCGTATAAATGCAACGCAGAGCTTCTTGTGTGTCTTTGGGAAGGCTTGATGCATCATGCAAAGACATTGATCTGGGAAAACAAACTCATAAGGAAATCATTAGTTAGTAATTGTAAAGTTTTTTACATACAAAGCGCTAAATCCGACACTCAAGTGCATGTGTAGAACCCTCTCACTTAATGCATATATACGGGACGCAAAACTTTTTGATGGTTCCTTATCCCTCATCCATCTTCAAATGGAGACAAGGGACAAAGCTTCCTATTGTAAGACAACAATGCTTGACCAGCTTTGGTAATGCTTTGATTGACATGGGTGGCATGTGATATACTTTTCATAGCACACAAGTTCTTGGTAAGCTTTATGTTTGCAATGCTATATCCTGGACTCCACTTATCTCAAGGTATATGCAAGTCTAGGGTGAAAGCCCTAGGCTATTTAAAAAAAGAAAGAAAAGGCAAACATCTCTCCTGATCAGTAATCCTTGCGTTTGGAAGGAATGTGGCCCCATACAAGAAATCAACCAAGGCAACAAGAAGTTGACCAAGGCAATAGATTCACGATCTGATGAAAAACAACATAATTCTTGACAAAGCTTTGATTGACATGTATGCCAAGTGTGATGCATTTTTGAAAGAAAACAATTTCTTGACAATCTTCCTGTCTTTGGGCCGTAGTCCCTTGGATTGCACTCCTTGCAGGCTATGCCCAGCATGGACAGGCCACAAAGCTCTGGCGGTTTCAGATAATGTGAATCAATCAAGGCTTGTTTGCAAACTTGACCAAAGCACTAAATTCCTACTCTAGTCTCTAGATTCAAGCAATGAAGTTGTTTAGGAAGAGATCAAAGATCCTCTCCCTAAGTCCATGTAGATGCTCCTGTGTAAGAAAGTAATCTAATGTGTTGAGGTCAAGTGGTAAAATCTTGTCCACCCAAGATGGAGGTGTTTTCTCTAGGAATGTTGGAATCGCATATGCCATGAGCATGGATATATCTCGTGTGCACTCCTTTGATGAGTGCATAGGTGTGTCCCTAGCAAACCACAAGTCACTACTTCCTCTAGAGTGCATAAGTGGCGAATGATGGTGGGAATGAATGGCTTTCCCCAATGACAAAGATATTGTGTACTACAACAGTCATTAAGAGACCGAACGGACCACTACGAGATGATTTCCTGGCTGGAAGTAACTGCATTCTATGTAAAAAACAGAAGCAAAAAGGCTGTTGTCCACCCAAAAATGCGATTGTGAGGTAATAAAAACACTTGTCTCCATTGATTTTCAACGTGCTTGTACGCTCCCGTTAGGGTCTAGAATAGTGTAGAGGGTGTAGGGATAGTGGGGAATCAATGTTAGAGCTCCTAGTGGGCTGAAAATAGAGACATAGCAGTGGAAGTATGGCTGAAATTTGATCATCTAAAGAGGAACAGGATCGGCAAGGCGAGCCGGTGTCAAGTGGTAAGTGTCTGTCCACCCAATATGGAGGTGTTTTCTCTGGGAGTGTCAGAATCCCATATGCCATGAGTATGTCTATATCTTATGTGAACTCCTTTGATGAGTGCATAGGTGTGTCCATAGCAAAGTGCAAGTCACCACCTCCTCTCGAGTGCGCAACTACCGAATTGTGGCTCGAATGAATGGATCTCCCCAATGACAAAGATACTGTGTACTGCAACAGTCATTGAGAGACCAAATGGACCACTTTGACATGATTTCATGGTTGGAGGTAACTTCATCATATGTGTAAAACACAAGAAAAAAGGCTGTTGTCCACCCAAAAACGCGATTGCGAGGTGATAAAAACGCTTCTATCCATTGATATTCAGCGTGCTCGTACGCTCCCAGCAGGGTCCGGAATGGTGTAGAGGGTGTAGGGATGGTGGGGAATTAATGTTAGAGCCCCTGCTTTGCTGAAAACAGAGAAAGTAGCAATGGGAGTATAGCTGAAATCTGATTCTCTAAAGAGGAACATAATCGGCAAGGCGAGCCGGTGTGGAAGGCAAGATTTAGGGTTGAAAAGCTGAGCATTGCCTTCTTGTTGAGAAAACGATACAGTTGTCCAAGAACGCAGCTCCCTAAGTCCATGTAGATGCTCTTGTGTAAGCAAGTGATCTGATGTGTCAAGGTCAAGTAACACCATATTAGAGAATTTGGAAAATTTTTAATTCCCACTTTTTAAAAGAGCTTAAGATTTGATTGCAATTGCACGGTCTAATCTTCGCGAAAGCTTTGAGAGTATGACTCAAAATATCTTTTCAAGTACTACCTTGTGGAATTCTTTGGTCTCAAAAGATAGTTAGAGATTTGTCCATATGGCCAAATCTTCAAAATGTAGGTGATTCCCAAATTATCTCTAAAGTCTCAAGCTCTCTAATATGGTGTTAAGTGGTAAGTGTCTGTCCACCCAAGATGGTGGTGTTTTCTCTGGGAATGTCAGAATCCCATATGCCATGAGCATGGTTATATCTCGTGTGCACTCCTTTGCTGAGTGCATAGGTGTGTCCATAGAAAACCACAAGTCACGACTTTCTTTGGAGTGTGCAACCACCGAATGATGGTTGAAATGAATGATCTCCCAAGGACTCTATGCCCATAGATGATCAAGCCGATGTCGAACATACTGTGTACTGCAACAGTCACTTAGAAAACGCACGAAGCACCACGAGATGGTGTCTTGGCAGGAAGTAAATTCATCCATTGTATAAGAAACTCTCAAGGTAGGAATTCAAATGATTAGGAGTGTAGAAGAACAATTGCACTACTATCTAAGCCAAGCTCTGGATGACTCTGAATGTAGTCATGAGATGCTTCATCTCCTGTATCTGGTAGGTAAACTCTTCTAGAGATTCCAAGCCATGAACTTGTCTACGAAGAGATCAAAGATCCTCCCCCTATGTCCATGTAGATGATTCTATGTAAGCAAGTGATCTGATGTCTTGACATAAAGTGGTAAGTGTCTGTCCACCCAATATGGAGGTGTTTTCTCTCGGAGCCAGAATCCCATATGCCATGAGCATGGCTATATCTTATGTCAACTCCTTTAATGAGTGCATAGGTGTGTCCATAGCAAATCACAAGTCAACACCTTCTCTGGAGTGCGCAACAGCTGAATTATGGCTGAAATGAATTGATATCTTCAATGACAAAGATACTGTGTATTGAAACAGTTACTGAGGGACCGAACGGCAGACCACTACGAGATGGTGTCCTGGTTGGAGTTAACTTCATCCTCTGTGAAAAAGACAAGAAAAAAGGCTGATGTCCACCCAAAAACGCGATTGCGAGGTGATAAAAACACTTCTGTCCATTGATTTTCAGTGTGCTCGTACGCTCCTGGCAGGGTCTAGAATGGTGTAGAGGGTCTAGGGATGGTGGGGAATCAATGTCAGAATCCCTAGTGGACTGAAAATAGAGAAAGTGGTAGTGGAAGTAATCTGATGATCTAAAGAGGAACAAGATCGGCAAGGCGAGCTAGAGTGGAAGGCAAGATTTAGGGTTGAAAAGATGAGCGTTGCCTTCTTGTTGCGAAAACGATGTAGTTGTCCAAAAATGCAGCTCCGTAAGTGCATGTAAATGCTCTTGTGTAACCAAGTGATCTGACGTGTTGAGGTCAAGTGGTAAGTGTCTATCCTTCCAAGACGGTGGTGTTTTCTCTTGGAATGTCGAAGTCCCATATGCCATGAGCATGGCCATATCTCGTGTGCATTCGTTTGCTGTGTGCATAGGTGTGTCAATAGCAACCCACAAGTCACACTTCCTTTGGAGTGTGCAACCGTTGAATGATGGCTGGAATGAATGGATCTCCCAAGGACTCTACACCCATAGATGATGAAGCTGATGTCGAACATACAGTGTACCACAACAGTCACTTAGAAAACGCACGGACCACCACAAGATGGTGTCCTAGCAGGAAGTAACTTCATTCTTTGTGTAAAAACCTCTGAAGGTAGGAATTCAAATGATCAGGAGTGTAGAAGAGTAACTACACTACCATCTAAGCCAAGCTCTGGATGACTCCGGATGCCGTCGTGGGATGCTTCATCTCCTATAATAACTGGCGCGTAAACTCTTCAAGAGATTCCAAAGCACTAAAGTTCCACTATAGTCTCTAGATCCAAGCAATGAAGTTGTTTAGGAAGAGATCAAAGATCCTCTCCCTAAGTGCATTTAGATGCTCCTGTTGTGTAAGCAAGTGATCTGACGTGTCGAGGTCAAGTGGTAAGTGCGTGTCCACCCAAGATGGAGGTGTTTTCTTTGGGAATGTCAGAATCCCATATGTCATAAGCATGGCTATATCTTATGTGAACTCCTTTGATGAGTCCATAGGTGTGTCCATAGCACCCCACAAGTCACCACCCCTCCTCTAGAGTGCACAACTGCCGAATGATGGCTGGAATGAATGAATCTCCCAAGGATTGTGAGCCATAGATGATCAAGCCAATGTCAAAGATACTGTGTACTGCAACAATCACTGAGAGACCGAACGGACCGCTACGAGATGGTGTCCTGGCAAGATTGATCTAAGGTATGTTGGCAGGGATCTGATGTATAATAATGGGAGTCTAGGAGGTGGAACGATTACTCCTCAAGAATAATTATGCGGGAAATACCATGGGCTTGGTATGGGACTCGGGAAAAGGGACTCAATTTTGGATTGCGGCTATAGTAAGAGAAAAGTGCAAAGTAATCACGATGTATAAGAAGTTGGAAGCAAGGAGGCATCCATGCGATTTTGGTCGAGGAAAGACCAGGAAGGGGAGATTCAATCAGCTTCCCTCGGCTTTGAAGCACGTTATATATATATCCAAGCCAGTTTGAGGTGGAAGGCGACTGAGATTGGGACTTTTGCAGGCCCTGGATGGTCGATAGATTCCCCCTCAATGAAGATGATGAGTCAACCTGTGGGGATATCCTGCAATTGAGAAATATCGGGTTGAGCTAGAGGGTATATCTACCTTAACTCGAGGAGCCACCACAGGCTCTACAATCCAAATTATAAGTGTTTGGAGCTCTAAGGCTCACACCTCTTCTGTCATATAAAAAATAGGGTTCATGTGACCCTCGCAAAGGACCAGCTTTAGCCTCAAAGGCTCAATGCGCTCTGGTCATACCTTTCCTTTAACGCCACCCGTGACACATGTACCCTCTCCTCCATAGCCGCACTGCGATTCTCTACCCAGATTTCATCACAACCGTCATTAGCCAAAATGCAAACATCATCAACTAACTGGATTAGTATTGTACTTGTTTTCTCACATAGGAATGTCCTGCCCAAAATGCATGTGTTTAAACGCCTTTGTTGCTGGCCCGTGTCCTAGATATTTAGTACATTCTCTAACTCAATGTCATCCGCACATATCTCCAACTGAACATGGGGGACCTTATCTCCAGCTCTAGTGTTCTCATCAGATTATTCTTGAAAGTATGAGGCCATGATCTAGTGGAGAAAATGCAATACTTGTCTGCAAACTGGTGGAGGTAAGGGGGCTATCAGTGAAGGATCTAACAGCAAGTTCTGGTCCTTATGTCAAGCTCATCATTGGGCACAAAAGAACAACCCAATGAAGGTGGTAGTTCCATGAGGGATTTGGGTCAGTCACAAATGCATATGCATTGCCAACAAGGGCTGCTATCTATAACCAATTTGGAGGTGGCAAATGCGAGGGGGCAAAGTGAAGAGAGTAAATGTTGGGAAGATAGAACAGATTCTAAGGTTGTCAATGGCATCCGCACAAAATTCAATGGCTTTGATTTGTTCATACCATAGTAGCAGGGGACGCCCTTTTTCGGGCTTCCTGTCCCCACTTGCCGTCCCGTCCTCTTTTTTAACTAAAAATCCATTTGAGCACCATCCCCCGTTCCCCGTCTTGGAATGCGTCCCTTGTGACTATGGTTCATACATACTGGTCACTTTGCATTTCACTATACTTGTATCCGCGATCCAAACCCAAGCCACTTTTCCCGGGTCCCATACTAGGCGATTATGACCATTGATTTTCTCGCATAACTGAGCTTGATAAGTGATTGTCTCAACTCCGAGACCCCTGCTACCACACGTCAAGTCCCTACTATCATATATCAAAATAGCCCCGCATACATCCACCATCAATGGGTCTCTCTCAGCCCTAATACATGCCCATTCTGTGAGCTTATGCGCAAAAAAGGGAATTGACTCTGGTTTCCATTCGGCATCTCGACAACACTCTATCTTCATGCATGCCACAAGAGCTTTACTCAAGGTCAAAAAGTGGCTCTTGGCCCGCTAGAGATCTCATTTTTATCTTGCCAATTCCTCGGGGTCTCAAGTCCCCTAGTATCCAAATGGAGTTTTAACCAAATCTGGTCCTTCACTATGATACAATGGTTCTTCAGATCCTTGACTTCACCTTTAGCCATGCTTCTCGAATGTATCTGGCTTCAACATAGGAAAACAAGCCTTCCCGGGCTCCAGGCTCTATCGCCCAAACCCAGAAAAACCATACATTATTAAGAGCTAAACACTACTAAATATCGTGGCACACCTCAACACCCGTTATACCTGCAAAATTACCACAAAAGGGAGTGTGGGGAGGTTCATTCAATGCAACTGAAAAGAACATTATCCCTCAATCATTACGAACGAATGTTTAAAAGAGTAAAGAATCTACTTAAAGTACACTTTTTGAACTTTTACCATGAAAGGCCCACCTCTATTATTTGCCATATTTTCTAGAGAGAGAGTGCGAAAAATACATTTTCTTAGAAGGCCCTCCAAATGACCTCCAAAATTTCCTAATATATAGGAATTTATTAGTAATCTAACAATGAAAATGCAAGGAGACTAGATGCAAAAACTATGTTACTAATTGATGATATAATAGAGGAATTAATTAGGTTGATCTATGAACCATCGCCTCTGATACCACATGAAATGAACTGGCTATGGCAAAAATGCTAGTTAGTCATTCATGATGAGGTTCATGTATTAAACACAACATATGAGAGAGAGAGAGAGAGAGAGAGAGAGAGAGAGAGAGAGAGAGAGAGATTAACAATAATAAAAGTATAAGAATGTAAATTAAATTGATCTCACTAAATGAAAAAGATGAGCAAAAAATGGGTTCAAATGGTAGGAAAAATGCTTGGATAAAAAGTGTTAGATTGGTCTTCTTTTGTAGAAATAGAGAGAAAGCATCTAGTGACATAAGTGATGATGTGAGATTTAGGCTTCCAAAGTAGAGAGGGTTTCGACATTGGTGGTGCAAATATCTCACACACCCCAACATAGTCATTGTCACTTGCAATTTTTTCTTCCTTTGTTTCCTTAAAAGACAGTGTGGAATTGCACACATTCCCTTTCAATAATATTTTTGATAGGACATCTCTTGAATGTATTCATTGTTTTTAATGTGTTTTCAGATTTCAATCGTAGATATCTAGAACAAAAAATTGCTATTTTTGAAGGTGAAACTTCTATAGAGGGTAGAATGGAATGAATGACAAGAAATACTATATGAGTAAATATATATAGATAAAGGGTAAGTCCTTCCATACTAATAAAGAAAATTGGGTGGATAGAAGGTGGGAGGAAGATTAAGAAAATATAGTGTGATATGAAATGTTAAAAAGAAATTAGTTTTAAGAAAAGAGAAGAACTACCATGATAGGTAAGAAAGAGACATAACAACTTGATCTTTGCCAGTCAAAAAATAAGTGCTAGGTATCGTCAAACTGAAGATGTTGCGAGTCATTCTGGCAAATGTTGGGCCAACCCGAGAGGCTCAATTACACTTTGATGAATCATGGGGGGAATCATAGCCATCCTATAAAGGATTGTGTCCATCAAAGGAAGGTAGTGATCCATACCATTATGTGACTCGGATGTATGACCTCGAGAGACAAGAAATATCCACACGTCATCCACATACTTGCATTCAGCCTGTGAGAGCAAAGGGGGTCTTCCTAAAGCGACTTCAAGGTAAGATTTGGACGAGGAAGTGAGAGCTTCGGAGTGAGGTTCAAGACAATTCTCACTTGGAAAAGCATCCTGCAAGAAGGATACAAGAGAGTGGGACTCCATATTGGGGGCCAAGTCGATGCAAGTGGCACTCCAAATGACTAGGGTTCGAAACCATTCGTAGCTAGACATGATTGACAACGAGGACGGCCCAAGTTGAAGAAGGGACGGGTTGGGCATATTGTCAGGGATTGACTCTAAGAGTATGGAGGCTGCTTGTGGGGAAACAAGCTGCAGGAAAGCAGCGGGTTTGGATGCCGTGCAGCAATGGCGGCAGAGGGACATCAGATCCTCGCCGAAGACTTCGAGGACGGCAGGCTGCAAGGCGCTTAAATGGGTGAGAATTTGAGCGAGAATGGGAGGCGAGCCTTGCAGCGAGCGCAGGGTGTCAACAAGGGTCCTGCGTAGGACATCCTGCAGATCGCCGATGCAGAGGAAGTGAGCGGGATGCATGAGGGAGAAGACGGTGGGGAGGTCGAGCGAGGTACTGCCGGCGATGGCACCTGTGTAAATGAACTCCAGGACGGGGAGCAGAATGGGAGAAGGGATGAAACGAAGCTGGACGGAGCGTTGCTGCGTTTCTGCCATGCCATTGAAGAGCAAAGCGCGAAAGAAGCTGGAGCGAGTGCTGAGCAGGGATCGAAGCGTGTGCACCACAACGCCGTCATCGCAGAGGAGCTGCAGGTCGCTGCAGTCTGGATTGTTGAGAGTCGCACGCAGCGCCACGCGCAGCTCTGCCATTAGCTTTGAGCTTGCACTCCGGCTCCTCATAGCCCACTCGCAGTTGCACACGAATGTCTTCCATTCTCCAACCGTTATCGCTGATCCTTCGCTAGCTAGACCATCGCCTGCCTTTTCCCACGTCCATAGTTTGAGTCAAGTACACAAATTATGTCGTGAATGGTTAAAAAAACATATTCATTGCTACAAATGTACTCTATTTGGAGCTAGAGGAACAAAACTTTCTTTTCCCCCATAAAGGGCGAGAGTAGGTTTAAATTAAAGAAGGAGCGTAATTACAAAAAGCTACCGCAAAAGGTATTGTTCGGTCAATAGTTACAAAACAAACTTGGTGTTCAAAATCCCTTTCTACGCTGTGGAATTTTTCAGAAAATCATGCAGGCGGTCAACTAGCCGGATTCCATTGCTATGTAGCCTTCTTAGTATTTCAACATCTGCTCTGCATTCGTCCAACATCCTCTGTATAGGTGTGTATAGGAGCATCGAGAAGCACCTATTGCTATTTGTTGATGTTGGCACTGTTGTAGTAGCTCATACAGTCCGTGAGTACCTTGAAGCTGGCTTCATACACTCGACATTGATCAAGCTTTAGCTGATTCACCTGTAGGGAAAAGCACTGAAAAAGTTCTCTCAGACTTTTAGTATGGTAAGCTATGTTAAACAACCTGTCATTTCTGTCAGACCAAATGATCCAGAAAAATTCCCCTCTTATTCTATTCCAAACCACTGAAAATAACGACACTGAATCCCCTAACAGTAGTTGTTTCCAATTTAACGTGCATCCTAGCCCATCATTCAGAGGTGACAGAATCTCTATACTTTTAGGGCAGTTCATGAATAGATGAGGGATGTTCTCCTCGACACTGTTGTATCACATGCAGACCCCAATTCCTAACCCTGCAGTGCTCATTCTATGACCAGTCCAAACTGCTTTGTGCATGATTAACCAAAGTAGAATGGAATGTTTAAGTGGGATTTCTCTATTCCAAATTGCCTTAAATTTGAATGCCCACTGCCGGCGATCTAGTGCAGTTTTCCATTTTCTGTTGAGTGAAGTGTGAAGTGGTTCCAATAGTTTTGGGGCTAGAGTGGGGGGGTTAGGCAGAGCACTTCCACTTGACCAATAAAAAGCCTTGGAGGAGGGGTCAAGGTCGCTTGAGAGAGTCCACTCTAGCTCTTTTGGGAAGAGGGACTTCCTGCTTTCAATCAATGGTATTTCCCAAGGTTGTAGGTTGTATCGACTTGTGAGCTCGGTTAGGGAGAGCCACCTGTGCTCGAGCTTGTGCCACAGATTTCTCCACGTTGCAAGGCCTTTGTTGTGAATGCGCTTGGCTATCCTAATGTGTATCTGATTGAGGGGGGGAATCGGAGGCATTGACCACCATATAGATTCATGGACTCTTAGGTTAAGGTAGTTCTTGGAGTCCCAGTTCACTCTTAAGTGATCTCTACATCTGTTCCAAGCTCCCCACAGCGATTTAAGGAGGGGGGAGCCAATGGGAGTTATCTCGATAGGTCCAAAGAAGATTGAAATCCATGGAAGAGGGAGCATCCCATTGCTTCCTTTGATTTTGAATTTGCTGATGCTCCTGAACAACAATGAGGCCCACTCCTCTTTAGGATTGTCCAAAGCTCCGAGGATGAGTTTAACTGCAAGTTTGTCCGCCCATTTACTGAAGTTGGGAAGTACAAGTCCCCCTTGTGTCTTGAGGAGGCAACATACTTCCCAACTGACCTTGGCTAGGCCTTTCCTCATCGGATCTCCTGACCAGAGGAAGTTTCTACAAGCCCTGGTTATGTCTTTCAGTTGGGAGTCGGGGGGTCTCCAACAAGAGAGGAAAAACAAGACGTAGCATGAGATAAAGTGCTTGATGACCAGTGTCTGCCCTGCAATATTGGCCTCGAAACCCTTCGAGCGGTTTAGTTTGTAGGAAAAACGCTCTAGTACCCATTGCCACCTCTATGCCATGGATACCCTAAATCCAAAAGGGATACCTAAGAGTCTGAAGATGACCCCGTCTTGAAGAATTGTGCAACCTTGCTCTGCAATCCACCTTGGGAGTGGAGAGAGGGAAGCTCTGATTCTAGTCTTGGAATGGTTGATCCGAGATCCCGATGCTACGTAGAATGTCTTCAGACAGTTCTAGAAGCATTGAAGTGATTGTTCTTCATTGTTGAGAAGGCCATTGGTGTCATCAGCGAGTTGAGATACGCATTGTTGTCTGCCATCTGGTAACAATATTCCTTTGAGAGTCCCTTCTTGCATTTTGGCTTTGACCGGCCAATTGAGAGAGTCTGCCGAGCTGGCAAAGAGTAGGGGGGCAAGGGGGCATCCTTGCCGAACCGAGTGATTGAGAGGGAATGGCTCCGAGATGCCATTGTTGAGTGCTACTCTTTCCTGAGCCATTAGGTCCCACTAAGAATGCGATGGCCTCTCTCATGTGTTTCTTCCTCAGATTTTGAAACATTTCTTTTGTAGGTTTATCTACTTTGCCTACCCACCATTCCCTAAAGAAGACTACAAACCCGATGTTGTGACCTTAGAGTGGCTATCTTGTCCTGAGTGTCAGAATTAGGGCTTTTTCTATACTCCATCTCTCATAGTTCACTGTAAAGTTTGTCCTTGCGCTTCCTCCTGATTTGTTTTAATTTTTTTTAGAGTATTATAAGAGTTTTTTGAGTGTTTGCTATTGCCAATGACCATGCCTTAGATGGAGTGAGTCCCTTTGAAAAAGCTTGCACTCATATTGCCTTGATGCTACTCTGTACTTCTTCTAATTGAAAGAGTGAGGTGTCCATGTGAAACCAGTGGTTCCTAATTTTCCTACATTTATCATCCAGGGTTATCACTAGAGGATAGTGGTCCAAAATGTGAGTCTGGGCTTGGCTTTAATTCTATTGAAGCTTCTGGCTATGGAAGTGCTTATGTAGCATCTATCTTGCCTTGCCGATCCTGTTCCTCTTTAGATCATCAGATTTCAGCCATATTTCCACTGCTATGTCTTTGTTTTCAGCCCACTAGGAGCTCTAACATTGATTCCCTACTATCCCTACACCCTCTACAATGTTCTAGACCCTACCGGGAGCGTACGAGCACGTTGAAAATCAATGGAGACAGGTGTTTTTATCACCTTGCAATTGCATTTTTGGGTGGAGAGCAGCCTTTTCGCTTCTGTTTTTCACATAGAATGAAGTTACCTCCAGCCAGGACATCATCTCGTAGTGCTTGGTTCGGTCTCTTACTGACTGTTGTAGTACACAGTATCTTTGTCATTGGGGAAATCCATTCATTCCCACCATCATTCGCCGCTTATGCACTCTAGAGGAAGTAGTGACTTGTGGTTTGCTATGGACACACCTATGCACTCATCAAAGGAGTGCACACGAGATATAGCCATGCTCATGGAATATGCGATTCCAACATTCCTAGAGAAAACACCTCCATCTTGGGTGGACAAGATTTTACCATTTGACCTCAGCACATTAGATTACTTGCTTACACAAGAGCATCTACATGGACTTAGGGAGAGGATCTTTGATCTCTTCCTAAACAACTTCATTGCTTGAATCTAGAGACTAGAGTGGGACATTAGTGCTTTGGTCAAGTTTGCAAACAAGCCTTGACTGATTCACATTATCTGAAACCGCCAGAGCTTTGTGGGAAGATTGTCATGAACTTGTTTTCTTTCAAAAATGCATCACATTTGGCATACATGTCAATCAAAGATTTCTCAAGCATTATGTTGCTTTTCATCAGATCGTGAATCTATTGCCTTGGTCGACTTCTTGTTGCCTTGGTTGATTTCTTGTATGGTGCCACATTCCTTCCAAACGCAAGGATTAGTGATCAGGAGATATGCTTGCCTTTTCTTTTTTTTACAAAAAAATAGCCTAGGGCTTTCATCCTAGCCTTGCATATACCTTGAGATAAGTGGAGTCCAGGATATAGCATTGCAAACATAAAGCTTACCAAGAACTTGTGTGCTATCAAAAGTATATCACATGCCACTCATGTCAATCAAAGCTTTACCAAAGCTGGTCAAGCATTGTTGTCTTACAGTTGGAAGCTTTGTCCCTTGTCTCCATTTGAAGATGGATGAGGGATAAGGAACCATCAAAAAGTTTTTTGTCCCGTATATATGCATCAAGTGAGGGGGTTCTACACATGCACTTGAGTGTCAGATTTAGCGCTTTGTATGTAAAAAACTTTACAATTACTAACTAATGATTTCCTTATGAGTTTGTTTTCCTAGATCAATGTCTTTGCATGATGCATCAAGCCTTCTCCAAGACAGACAAGAAGCTTGCCAATGGCTTGTGCTTTTGAGAGCAGTCTAAATTTGGTATACATGTCGATGAAAGCATTACCAAGCATGATACTTTCTTCCAAGAGCTCGTGGCTATCTCATTGATTTCTTCTGGCTCATGTCAACTTTGCGTATAATGGCATGTCATGCTTTTGAGACAACTTTAAAAGAGGCCCTTGCTTTGCCTTTGCCCCACCCTTCCCTTGCTTGGATATATCTTAGAGATGATATGGCTTGAAGAAAAAAATCTCGTCAAACACATGTCATGCCTCCAAGAATACACCTCATTTGGTGTTCATCTCGCTTTGCTTAATATGCTTTTAAAGATGCCCAAGGGATTCAATCTTTATAGAAAAGGACATGCTACTCCGTGAGCAGAAACTCTTAAAAATCCTTTATTTATGATTAGTACTTGCTAATCATGACCTCTTCTTTCTTAAGCTTACAAGAGTTATAGTGAAAAATTTGAAGATACCCCTAATTTACATATAAGATTTTGTATAATTCTTTGGAAATAAACTATGTTTATATTTGTGGTGTAGTAAAACTCTCGTGTGTTTTTCTAGCATTCTTTTATGTCGTTATACCTTGATAAGATTATCCTTATATTTTCAAATAACCCTAACACCATAAGAGAAAACAAAAGCTAAATTATTCGTTAAGTGATCCTTAGTGGTAGTGTGTGATACTTATAAACTTGAGCTGATTTATATGAATAACGTCTAGATCTTGCAATAACAAAAAATTAGCCAAAATCATGCTTCACTCAGAGTTGCACAAAAAATCCAAGCGTGCTATATTAACATTAAGTCCCAACTTCTTCCATTTATAGCATGTTATGTTCTTATAATTAAAACAATCATTAAAAAGCCCAGTAGTATATCCCAAACGCTTTGCACATTGAATATATGAGTTTATAACATCTGTTACACATGCATCATACAAGGATATTTTTCCCTTTCCACCTTCACCTGCTAACCAACTGGCATGTACACTTTCTGATAAATTAACATTGGGAATTTGTGCCCGCTCCCACGGACTTAGACCACCCTATGATATGCAAAAAAACATGAATTAAAATTTATAAATTTCATGTATGAAAAGAAATTTTTCTAAAAATATAGATTGTCATAAAGGTACTTACATCTGTTCCAATTCCTCCCCAGTGTGAAATTCATTGCTCCCACCATTTAAACCATCTGCTCACTCTTGTGATGCTCTCTGTAGATAGATGTTGTCTCCACCACTTTTGAATTGAAAGTGCCTTTTGAGATGCAAGCACAATGGTCTTACAAGCTCTCCAGTCCTCACACATATCAATATGTTGATTTGTTAGATGTTGAGGTATCCACTTTTTAGCATATTTGTGGAGACTCTGCTCCCAATGAAATAGGCACGATCGTTCACGTCCCTCCATGATATTATCTGGCCCGCCATTGAAGACTGTTCGAATAGCATTCCAATTTGCACCAGCTTCATCAGACATAAAACCTGCAAAGTCAGCTACACCATGTCCGTACTTTTCCATTGTTGAATTAAGGCTCTCCCAAAAAATAACTTGAGTCTTTGCATCCTCCTCTTTAGTTTCACATATAGCAATTATTTGTAGTGATCATATGCTGCAAGATATTCAACATAAACATTTTCACACATCTTCTTTTATTTAATGATAAAACAATACGAGATATTTAAATACTTAAAGATTACCTTGGATCATAAACTGAGCATGACATTGTTGCCCATCCATCTATTCTATGGGTAAAATCAAAATGTACCCACGCATTTCTCAAGTCACCAGTTTCAGTTCTTTTCATCCGATTTACTAGATCAATCCCAGAACCTAGTCCTTGAGTGGACATTTTAAATAGGAAGCACTTGTCATCCTCTTCACCATGTCCAGGAAATCTACTCCCATGAAAAAAAGGAAACATGCACTTTTTTTGAAGCAATAAAATATTATCATATCCATCCCCAATAACAGCACCTTGACTCTTTCTCTCCTTTGAAACAATTGAAGAAAACCTACACGATGCATCACAAGAAGGCTAAATTTTTAATAGTTAAAAAATTAACAAATTCAAGGAACCAAATTGAGTTTTCTTACCCTTTGGTTTGAACCAGTGGCATCATTTCTTCCAAAAAATCATTGAATTGTACATCGGATGTAGCTTCAACTTCCTCACCAATCAAGGAGTGAAGAACAAGTTGTTGAGCCACCAACATTTGAATTTTTCTTGGGCCACCCTTTTCTATTTTTAGTACTGCACCTACCAGTTTTTGCACTCTTGAAATAGCAACCCTAGAGGTTCCTGCCTTAACATTATGACAATGTTTACCAACATGTACTGCCAGTCGCGACATTGTACCATCTCTAGGCAAAACATAATAGATTTTGCAGGGACAAGCAGCAACACAAGTAACAACCTTCTGACAATAATGACAAGTTATTGTTGTATTCTCTTCCATTGCAAGGTAGTCCTTTTTCACCTGTCTGTCCAAATATCCATGAAAATCTCTACTATTGAATTCTTGTTCCTTAATATAATGAGGACACGTTGAATAATTACACTGCATGAATCCCAAACAGTGGCTTAGACGAATTGTGCATGCTATTGCCATGGTTGTCACAGATGGGCGAGTCCACAAGTGACCATCAAAGCGTTGTTCCATCCCTGTCATTCATTTTGTTTTATTCTGAGTCGCAGGTAACTTAAAACACAAATTTCCATCATAATGTTGTGGAAGTTCAGCAATTTGCAAAGGAGCTCCATATAATGTTAACAGATCATTTAACTTTTTTTCCCCTGGATTTTGTTGAATCCAAATGACGATTGACTGAGTTTTGAGCTGTCCTATATCGTCACCACTACTTTCAAGATGCACAATGCTTAAAACATCTTCAAATATCTCTTTGTCATTTCCTTTCTCATTGTCAGATACCTGTATAAATGTGTCTGAATGAAGCATCTCAAACAAGCTCGAAAAAGAACCATCTATTAAGAAATGCTGATGACCTTCTATATCCCACTGTGGTTGCAGCAAGACTTTTGTTAGGCCACAATCACTTTCAATAAGAGCCGATAGTGACTGAAAATGGCAAGATGGAGGCAGCAAACTCTGCAAATAGTAAGCACTAAGCAACAATGAGTTTCCCTTCAACTGAATGTCGCGGTTGACTATCTGACCACCAACCTTCCAAGTTATTGTTACTTTCATGTTGGACATATTCTCTCAAGCAACAAATTACAGGGTGGAGATGCGAGAAAAATGTGGTGGATTAAGTGAAGGTGGTGAAGGTTAATGAAAGTTAAAGATAAAGTGAAGGTTAATGAAACTGGTGAAAGTTAATGAAAGATGTGAAGGTTAATGAAAGTGAAAGATTGGTAGGTAGACGAAAAGACAGTTGCATAAGATCTTGTGAAGACTCAAAGAATAATGAAAATCATAATTGAAGAAGTGCATTTAATATATGACGGTTCTGAATGTATGTGCAGTGGAATATGTCATCAAATTTGAGGGGCCATTTAATTTCTAAATGGTGGTTCAAGGACTGCATTTAATGCAGTCTAATAGTGTCTTCATCTTTTGTGTATGTGCGTGTGTGTGTGTGTGTGTGTATATATATATGATTGTGTGAGTGTGTGTATAAAAAACGTAACATTCTATATGAGTGACTTTGTATAAAAAACGTAGCAATTTTTTTAGTTAAGTTATATATATGATTCCATCTTGCCATTTTATATATATGTGTGTGTGTTTTTGGTAGTGTGTATATATAATTATTTTAGTTAAGTTATATACATTACTGTGCGTGTGTATAAATGATTTTGTGGGTGTGTGTAAACAATGTAGCATTTTATTAAGTTAAGATATTTAAGTTAAGTGTATGTGCACATAGTTTAAGTTAAGATATTTTTAAGTTGAGTGTATTTAAGTTGAGTGTATGTGCATTTTTTTAAGTTAAGATATTTAAATTGAGTGTATGTGCACATAAGATATTTAACTGTGCACATAGTTTTTACATTTTGTGTGTGTGTGTGTGTGTGTGTGTGTGTGTGCATGACTTAACTTTAAGAATGCTACGTTTTTTATACACACAAACACATACAATCATTTTTTTAAATATATGGTTGTGTGTGTGTGTGTGTGTAAAAAACATAGTATTTTTTTAGTAAAACTATATATATGAATCCATTTTGTGTATATCTTTGTGTGTGTATATACATATATATATATAAATGAATGTGTGTGTGAGTGTTTATACCACAATATCATTTTTGTAATATATGGTGTGTGTGAAAAAAGTAGTAGTTGAGATGAAAGTGGAGTGAAGTTTAAATGGAGTTTTAATTGAGATTGAAGTGGAGTGAAGTGAAAGTGAAGTTTTTCTGTGAAGAAGGAGATGAAAGTGGAGTGAAGAGAAAGTGGAGTTTTGTTGTGAAGAAGAAGGAGTAAGAGAAGACAAGGTACTGTGTGTGTGTGTGTGTGTGTAGATTTTCTACTCACGTGTGTGTGTGTGTGTGTGTGTGCTTACCTGCGCACGCTCGCCCGATCCACCCGAGGAGGTCCAATGGAGGTCCAATGGAGCTCCTATTGGAGCTCCCCCATGCCTTAGCTCCATTGGAGCTCCTCCATGCCTTGAAAGGCATGGTGAGAGGGCAGCACGCGCGCTGCCTTCTCACCATGCCTTAGCTCCATTGGAGATCCTCCATGCCTTGAAAGGCATGGTGAGAGGGCAGCACGCGCGCTGCTTTCTCACCATGCCTTTCAAGGCATGGAGGAGCTCCAATGGAGCTTCCATTGGACCTCCTCCGGTGGATCGGGCGAGCGTGTCCAGGTAAGCACACACACACACACACACTCACACACACACACACACAGTGATACACACACATCAAAACACTTGCACACATAGCACAAACACACACACAGTCATGTATACGCACACACATTACACTTGCATACACACACATACATACATACATACACCCACATATATAAACACTTGCATTCACAACATCAACACACTTGCATACATACACACATACACATATAAACACTTGCATTCACAACATCAACACACTTGCATACATAGCACAAACACACACACAATCATACATACAGACACACACATATTACACTTACATTCACACACACACACAATCATGCATACATCCACACACACACACACATATAAACACTTGCATTCACACACATCAACACACTTGCATACACACATATTAAACACACTTAGAGTAACAATTACAATGATGTAAGAACAGGTCGTTGTAGAGAAGAGGTATACAAATGTCAAAGTGGATTTGTATTTTTCCTTGCCATGAGCAAGTTGAGAATGGTTTTTTTTTGTAATTTGCATTTTATGCCGTTATGCTGCCGAAATTTAGAATTTTATATTTGTATTGTCAATCATATACACACATACACATATATAAACACTTTTATTCACAACATCAACACACTTGCATACACACACATATTACACTTACATTCACACACACATAATCATGCACACATCCACTTGCATACACACACATACATACATACATACATACACCCACATATATAAACAATTGCATTCACAACATCAACACACTTGCATACATACACACATACACATATATAAACACTTACATTCACAACATCAACACACTTGCATACATAGCACAAACACATACACAATCATGCATAAAGACACACACATATTACACTTACATTCACACACACAATCATGCACACATCCACACACACACATATAAACACTTGCATTCACACACTTTAACACACTTGCATACACACTTACAGTAACAATTACAATGATGTAAGAACAGGTCGTTGTAGAGAAGAGGTATACAAATGTCAAAGTGGATTTGTATTTTTCCTTTCCATGAGCAAGTTGAGAATAGTTTTTTTTTTTAGTTTGCATTTTACGCCGTTATGCTGTCGAAATTTAGAATTTTATATTTGTATTGTCATTGCTAAGAAGATTTTTGTTGTTTGTGGTTAATAGATTATGACTCGTACACCATCTAAACGTGGCAGGACAGGTATCTCTCCAAGTAAGTTCAAATACATTAATCTATTTGTTTTCTTTTCTTTTGTCTCATCATACTCACTAAACTATTTGTGTTCTTATTGTTTTTTGCTTGTAGGAGTAGGATACACATTAAGGTCTGGCACTACAGGGCATAGGGCCAATGCACGATCTTCCATTGCTTCTTCCAATGTCCATCGAAAGGAGGATATTTTGGGTGATGTGCATGAAGGAGAGGATATATTGAGTGATCTGCATGAAGAAGAGGTGTTCATAGATATTCATGCTACACAAGGTGAATTGGTGTCTCACAGCGTGTCTGAAGCAACAACAATTGTTGCTAAACCTCCCGATCATCCAACATTATTTGGAAAGCATGTTCATGGTCGAATATTAGAGGAGATTGTAGAGGGTTTTATTGTAAAGAGAGGTGGGGAACCTCCTCGAATTCCTCTTTGTAGATTGATGGAAAATGAAGCCATTAGAGCGGTGGGTCCAGGCACTGAGGGCTTGGTGAAAAGGTTTGAGATGTCTGGATACAGTGTGCTTGGAGCTCCATTTCTTGTGTCATTTAAGAAGCCAGGCCATGATCAACATTATGTTTCCGACTTAGACAAAGATGAATGGGGGCCTATTTGGCGAGAAATAAGCGATGATTTTGATAATTCCCTTCCCCTTGAGTGGGAAGACTTAAGGGGAAAAAAATTTATCGTTTGGGATGGTAATCACCGTTTGAAAACTTGGATGCGCTTAATAAAAACACGTAAGTGATTTCTTTTTTGTTTAATGTAAAGTTGACTTGTATTACTCTATGCTTTCTAATTTTGTTTTTTGTTGTTGTAGAATTTTCAATGATAAAGTGGAGACATTGTTCTGTGAAATGTCAATTTGTCTTTGTTGATAGAAGTGCAGAGGGGGAGCTTATGCTAGCTTTGCGCTCTCAAAATGAGTAAGCACATTTGTTGTTTTGAACGTTATTGCTATTACTTTATCGATGTCATTCTACTGCCATTTAATTTAAGATATTGTGGTTTAGGATTGGTAGAACCACTGTGAGCACAAATTTTGGGCAGGAGATCTTCTTGTTCCAAAAACTGGCTGTGGCAAGCAAAGATTCTTTAATGAAAGACTTTCCCCAAGATTGGATTCGATGGATAGAGGTAGAGCTTGCTTGTGAGAAGAAGGCATCTAAAGGGAGTTGGTACAACGCTCCTGCTCTTTTATTAGCAATGCTCATATGGAAGGTATATTTTTTTGCCTTAAAGTACACTTTTTATGTAATTTCTAAAGCTTGACATTATTTTGTAAAATCTTACTTTTTTTTTTCATTTGCTCTACAAAAGGAAGATTTTGACTTGTCTCTTATCAAAGAGATGCAAGAGATCAATGATCCCTCAATTTCACTGCCAGAAAAGGAAATGGTTGCTCGAGGAAGAGTAGAAAAAATATTCAAAGAAAGAGCTTATAAGGTAAACACTTTCTCTTCTCCCCATTTATGTTTGAATTTCTACAAAATTGTAAGTTGACATGTCATTTGAATTTGATATATTTGATTGAAAAATTGATTTGATTTGATCTCGTGCTAATGTAACATAGATGTTGGCCATTGCCAACCCTGCCAATGGCCAAGGGTTCTTCTCTTTATTATTTAACTTCAATTGGATAAGAGAAAAGGATCAAGTGGGCCTTACAAGAGACAAAGTCCACTCTTTGGCAACTTCTAAAATATCACCAGAGAGGTAATAATTTTTGGATAAAAAATACACATGAAATCATCAAATGAATCAATGCATTTATGGTTTGTTTATTGTTTGCTCTATAGGAAAAAGGAAATATTGCACTCTTTGATGCATTGCCGTGTAGATGATGTTACTTCTGAGCGTTATATTAGTGCAATGAAATTTAGAATGTACTTGCGTAAAGAGTGGTATTGGGGAAGTATCTTGAAGCAATGCTTGAGGATCAAAGGGAAAATGATTGAAGAAATGTCGGAGGGCTTTGAAGCATGGTTTCATCACCAATTGAGGGACCACATTGATAAAGCTTTTGTGGAGCTTTGGAGTAAGCTCAACACAAAAGAGTCGGATGAAAAAATTCCAGAGCTTATGGAATCTTCAAGGAGAGTATTATTCAGGTAATACAATTGATATCTTTATGGTTGTTATTCTATTTTTTACTTAGAGTTTGTATAATAAATAAGTCACTTAGGAAAGGAGCTCAAATAAAGTTAACTGCATTTTATGTAGATGGCTAATTCAGCTTTACGATCAAACTTTGTTGGAGAAGTTGCCAATTGCTGTTGAAAGTTGGAGGGACCTATCTTGTGAGGAGTATATGTATCCAATATGGATGAGAGATTATGGTTTGATTGCTTGGGAAATTGAGTATTGCCCTTGGTGGCTAGATTACACTCGAGGCACCTACCCACGTGATGAAGGGAACTTATATAAAGGTTATTTTTGGCATTTATAAAAACTACAAAATTGTTAAAATGCTCATACTATTTAGATTATGTTTGTGAGAAATATATTTTTGTTTGCTTTAGAGCACGTTCTTGAAAGAAATGAAAATGGTATTGAGGAGATTGGCTCATCTTCCAAGAAAGCCACCTCTTCGAAAAGAGTAAACAATAGTATAATCTCCTCTATAAAGAAACGATTGGATTTTGTTAGATCCAAGAAGCCCAAGAAGTCTCCCAAAAAGAACCAAAAAGGTGCTCAAGGCTCCATAGGTAAACTTGCTTGTATAGATATCTAGCTGTCACTTTCTTTCTACTCAACAATTCTTGATGAAATATTTTATTTTCTGATTATGCAGTGCCTTCCATAGATTGTGATGTGAACGTTATTGGGAACATGCTAGATGTTTACAAAATTTCTCTCGATGATGAGAAATGGTAAACACATGTGAAAAGAAAGACTAACTATGTGTGGTGTGTGTTGTGAATTTTTGAAATAAATTTATTTGATCGTATGCAGGATCTTGGATTTTCTTCATTCAGCTCATGTTGATGGGGAAAAGAGCAATGAAGTGGTCTCTCTTTTGTTTGCGGATTTTCCAACAAACTTTAAAGTTGAAAATTTTTCAGAGAACGAGGTATGCATCCTTCAAAACCACAATGGATAGTCTATGATAGTTTTGGAACTTTAATTAAATTAACAATGCGTATTATGCAGGTCCCTCCATGGAATCAATTCTCTCAAAAATTAAGTAAGAAAGTGGCCGTAATAGCTTCAAAGTATGTGGCAGACAATGGGTGGTACATCACCCTAAGCTCCACTGATCACTTTGGCATTGTGTCTAGCCATGCTGACAGGAGCAAAGCGAACCCCGAACCCCGACGGCCTCTAAAACACCGGGGACCGAATGGCGCGCCTCGAGCCTGTCATGGTAAAGCAAACAAGGGGCACCAGCTAGCTTCAGCGGCTAAGACGCAAACAACACACCACCATAACAAAGTTTTCATCCAAGAGAGATGGATGCTTGGGAGTAATGATGAAAAGGAAAGGGAATGAGATCAAGTGAGAGAGAGAGAGAGAGAGTGTGTGTGAGGGAGGGGGTATAGAGGCTTAGTACTTAGGCATCACAAAAGGATGGCGAATCCGCACACCCTTCACATATACACAAGCTCACTCCAAAACACAAGACTAGGTGGCGATTCCGCACACCTCACATGGTCAAAACATTGCAAGAAAACATGCTCACAAAACCTCAAGATTTATTTAGAGAATTAGGCGATGAAATGGGGAGCATAGGGTAGGGGAATGAGAAGGGAGAGAGTGGTAGAGCACATGGCGGATAGGTGGGAGTTGATGGCGAAGACTCGCACGAGGATTATGGCCATCATCCTTCATTTAGTCGCCCTTCATCTACCATAGCCAAGGGTGTAGAGGTCATGCTCAAGACAAGCATGGTGATTGCGGTGATGGTGATGGTGTGGGTGTGTGTGTGTGCACTAGGCACACACAGTGCATAGTGTGTTCTTTGGTGATGTTGTGTGTGTCCTTAGTGTGATGGTGACCCCTCTTTATATAGGGGAGGAGGGGGGGAGAAATTCTAGAATAAATGAAGAAATCATTATCTACATAGGCCATGTGACTGTGGGCCCCACTTGTCTGGCTGTGTGTATATGTGCCAGAACAGCAGTCTCATGAGAGAGACACTAAGAGAGAGAGATGGGTTGATGAAAAAAAGTGAGAGGTGACATGGAGAATAAAGTAATTACAAGAGGGGAGAGAGGGAAGTGTGTTCAGAGGTGAATCTGTGTGCAGATGTGTGTGAACACAAGAAAAATCAGGTAACCACCGGGTGGGGATGGGTCTGTGGGCACCTTTTTCAGTGAAACTGAGTGTGTGTGAGTGTGGGGGAGGTTATTTAGCTACAAGACAAGAGACATGGCGCCCTTTAGAGAGAGAGGGGGGTATTTGGGTCATGGGATATGATAGGAGAGAGAAAGAGGGGGTGGGGTATACTATTTTGGAAGATAGGGTAAGTTGCATGTGAGTTAGGGTGCATTATTGGTGAGTTATAATGCATTATTGGTGAGAGGTGGGGTAGCTTGAGGGGAGAGAGAAAGGAGAAAGGACAAGGGGAAGAGAGAGGGGGTTGACCTTTTGAGTGGAGGAGAGGAAAAGGGACACCCGGCGGGGCAACAGTGAAGAAAAAGGAGGCAAGGTGGGAATGGGCTACCCCGCAGGCATGAGGTGGCCTATTTTACCTTTCTTATATATTTACATAATCATACTTTATTTTTTCTTACTTTTTCCAATGCCTTTTATCACTCCCTCCATAAGAGGGGGTTTTCATGGGGTAGGGACGAGAGAAGAGGGGTATGGGAGCTTGGCTTGTGAAAAGCCCCCATCATTAGCCCTCCCCTTTTGGCTAGAGACTTTCATGTCTCTAGCTCATCTGTTTGATCATTATCGTCGGAGGTGGCGGCTGATGGTGTGTCCTCATCTGGAATGTCAATTGGTGGAGCCTGGTCAAATCGAAGAAAATAAGGTTTAAGTCGCCAACCATTTACCCTGGTTTTATGAAGTTTTCCATCAGCCTCCATAAGCTGGTAGCTTCCATTGGCATACTTTTTCCTAATGATCAAAGGGCCTTCCCATCGGAGCAGGAGTTTCTTATCCTTGCGCGTGTCGAAGCGATTGTCGTAGCGGAGCACCAACATTCCTTTCTTCAATTCTTTTTTCCGGAGATGCTCGTTAAAGCTAAGCCGTCTATGCTCTGCTTGTGCTACATAATAATTTATTGCTTCTTCTCTGTCTAGCTGCAGTCTTTCCAAGTTGATGATGTGATCTCTCAAATGCATGTTGGGCTGTTGAAGCTGGCTTGCCATTACTCTGAGACTTTGTAGTTGCACTTCAATGGGCAAGATTGCTTCCTTACCAAATACTAGATGATACGGTGTGAATCCCAGGGATGTACGAAATGAAGTTCTGTAGGCCCATAAAGCTGGTAGTAGATACTTATCCCAGTCTCCGAGATGATTGTTCACCTGCTTGGTAATAATTTTAGAAACCATTCCATTTACCTTTTCAACTAGGCCATTACATTGAGGGTAATATGGTGAAGAGTGCCTCCTTGTAATGCCCAGTTTCTGCATTAATTCTCCTACCAAGTCTGCTCTGAAACCTGGCCCTCTATCAGAGATGATCTCTAAAGGTGTGCCAAACCTACAACATATGTGCTTGTAGATAAATTTAGCTACCTCTACCACTGTGATTCTAGTGGTGGCTGTAGCCTCTGCCCATCTAGTCATGTAGTCGACCCCCATGATAATGTAGAATTTTCCTGAGTTGGCCCTAGGTAATGGCCCAATGGCATCGATACCCCATTTTTCAAATGGGCCATATGAGAGAATAGGTGTCTGTGGTTTAGGCATAAGTGACCTAGTGCCGGCCTTTTGACACAACTTACACGTTTTGCACCAATGGTGTACATCACGGTTGAGGCTAGGCCATATGAAGCCTGCCTGCAAGATTTTCCTACTTGTTATGTCTAGGGCAAAGTGACCACCACAAACCCTGTCGTGACAGCTAGCAATTACTCTCGTGATTTCGTGAGAGAGAGGGACCTTCCTGAGTATTTGGTCCTTACCCTTACAGTACAAACCATCATTGATGAGTCGATACCTTGTGGCCTTCCGCGTCAGCCATTGCTTCTGTCCCTTTGTTAAATCTGATGGGCATTCCCCTGTTTCCAAAAAATGCATGATGTCAGGCAAGGCATCACTTCCTTGAAATAGAGGGAGCTTTAGTTTTATTGCTCCAACCACCACTTCCTGTAGTCTTTCACTTGCTAGGGCATCTGCTTCTTGGTTTTGAGCCCTTGGGATATGGTGTATTTGAACTTCTTCAAACTTACCCAACAAGGTTTTTACACCACTTAAGTGAGTCCTTAAACTAGGATTCTTGCATGTCCATGCTCCATTTACTTGCCTTACCAGAAGTAGAGCATCCCCAAATACATTAAGGCATTGTACACCTTGCGAGACGCACCATTGTAGACCCTTGGTTAGTGCTGCATACTCAGCTTCATTGTTAGAATGTGAATCTAACAATTGGCCCAACAAAAATACCTTTGTCCCTTTGTTATCAAAGACCACTATGCCTACAGCTGCTTTGTCGGACGCTCGCTTGTAGGCTCCATCAAAGTAGAGAGAGTATGCTCCTTCTACCATCGGTGGTACTGGAGGTAATCGGACTTCTCCTTCCTTAGATTGCTTCTCCTTCCTTTCAAAGACTTGGTAGGTCATGAGTCCCCCCAAACTTGCCCTTGTCGTGCTTTCTACCTGTACCGTGTAGTCAAACTCTTGCAGACGAACTAGCCATTTAGTAATTCTAGTAGACACATCCATGTGTTGTACAACATAGGGAAATATTTCATCCGTGGTTAGAATCACAAATTGCTTAGGCAGCAAATATGACCTAAACTTTGTAGTTGCAAATCTAAGAGCTAGGACTAAGTGTTCCACATGGGTGAAACCTTTCTCTCCTGCTGTCATCATTCGACTAGAGAAGTAGATTGGCCTCATGAAAGATGTCGCCGTATCCTTTTGGAGTAGCACAGCCCCCAATGAGTCATCACCAACACTTGAGGTGACATAGAATTTTTCATCCCACTTAGGTGGTGAGATAGTTGGCAGAGTGGCTAAGACCTCCTTTACCTTGTTGTAGTGATGTTCGCTTTCCTCGTCCCAAGTGAAAGTTGATCTTTGAGTGAGTTGTTGCAGTGGTAGAACAAGTTGTGATAGTAGATGTATGAATCTACTTAAGTACCTCACCTTCTGTAGAAAAGAGACCAGTTGACGTGCGGTCGTTGGTGAAGGTAGGGCTATGAGTGCGGACACCTTACTTGGGTCGGCGTTGATACCTTTTGCTGAAATTTCATGGCCTAGTAGAATGACTTTACTCTCCCCAATGTGGCATTTATCCACATTTAATTGCCCACCTGGGCTCTGCAACCTGACCAAACCTTCAGTTACCTTTTCTAAATGTGAAATAAGGGAGCTATATATACAAAAATCATCAATGAACACTCTTATGGATGTTCCAAAGAACGGTTGAAAAACATATGTGACATATCTTTGGAATGTGGCAGGTGCATTTGTGAGACCAAATGGCATAACCCTGTATGCAAAGCAACCCCATGGCATGATAAAAGTGGTTTTTAGTTGATCTTCCAAGGCTATGCGTATTTGAAAGTATCCAGAATAACCATCACAGACGGTATAGCATTCAAAACCCGCTACTTCATTCAGAATTTCATCCAAGAAAGGGAGAGGAAAGTGGTCTCTCTTTGTAGCTGCATTTAGTGGTTTGTAGTCAACACAGACCCTCCACTTACCATTCTTTTTAGGCGTCACCACTACGGGTGACACCCATTCTGAGTTTTCTACAGGATAGATGAATCCCGCCTCCAGCAGTTTCCTTACCTCAGCCAAGAGTGCCTTTTCTTGTATGACCCCCAATCGTCGTAGCTTTTGCACAACTAGTTTTACCCCTTCCTTCAGCTTAATATGATGTTCCACCACTGTAATGCCTGTAATTCTTTCATAGTTGTCAATGAACAGGTTAGGAAATCCCATCAACGTTTGCAAAAAACTATCTTTCTCCTCAAGTGTTAATTCCGTAGACAACATACCCTTCAACCTACTTCCTCCTAGGCCAGGTGATTTGCTCTCCTCTTCATTGGGTTGCCCTTTTGGTGATGGATCACCAGTTGTGCTTACCCTTTGTGGATCCTTCATAATGATACCCATCACATCAATGGAACTGTCACTTTCGTCGGTGGATGTGGTCTCCTCCTCAGAACTGGAAGATTCGCTAGTGGTTTCATCTGCCGATGTTTCCAGATTCATTTGCTTCTGCTTGCCAATCCTCATGTCGTAGTAGATTGTCTCCCCTTTCTTACCGGTCATGCGTAGAAGGCCAGTACCCCAGTCCTGTTTTGCCTTCATGGCCATCAACCATGGCCTTCCCAAAATTAGTGGATAGCCCTCCCCCTTAGTAGGCATCACAAAAACATCTACCTCTACCTCAGTGTTGAAAGCTTTGATTTTCACGGCACTTACCACACCCACACACTTAACTTTTGCGTTGTTTTCCATCTTTGCCTTGCATGGAGAAGGCCTGTCAACCTCGAGCCCTAATCGAAGCATCATAGCTTCGCTCATTACACAGATTTGTGCACCTCCATCAATGTAGGTGTTTCCAACCCTCTTTCCTTTTATGTTTATGTCGACAATTGGAAGGATGTCATCCATGTTGCATCCCGAAATTGCTCCGGCTACCTTTGTTTTGGAGCGTCTTGTACTTACCATTTTAGACCATTTTCGCCTTACTTTTGGTGCAAGATGTAGCAGTTGTGGCCATGTAATCTTCGGTCCTTGCTCTGCCACATCCAATGTTAAATCATAGGTCTTAGAACTTTCCCCTAGCTGGAAGTCGGTGATGCCCAATTTCTGTCGTGGCCTGGATAGTCTCTTGCTAGTTTCTCCTCTCATGCTTCTCTCATCATCTGATTGTGTAGCTTTCTCCCTCCTAGCTCTTTTCACAGTCATGGCTTCAAGTGGTTCTAAAAAGGTTACCTTCTCCTTACCCTTGTCCCTCTCCTTTGCTCTGGGTGGATCCACTACTATGGCTTTTCCTTTCTCTTCTAGCCTTATGATGTTTACAGGGCGATCAGGTGGTGGGGCTGGTGGAAGAGGTGGGATGGATGCTTGTAGTGGTGTCTGGGGTGGACATAGAATTTGTGTTGGTGGGGGTGGTGCTCGGGGTGGGGGTGTTCTTTCTCTAGGGGGTGACAATTGGTTCCTCCTACCTCCTCTATTATAGTTTTGTCGTGGTTTGGGACAGTAGTACATACCGTGACCGTCTTCTCCGCAGTTGTAGCAATGATACTCCCTGTTTTGTCGTCGTGCTCTTCCAGGGTCTTGATCTCTTTCTTGACTCCTCCCTTGTTGTATTAAGTGGACAGACAAATTCTGCAGTTGGTCAGTAATATGGGCCAACATATCTTGTTGGTCATCTCTTACCCCAAGAGCCGGTGGTGGTGGTGGAATGGTGGTTGTCGTAGTTGCTGGTGTTCCTGATTCTGTTGGCTCGGTTTCTTTGGCTTTCATTCGCAGCTTCTTGTCTTTAAGGCGAGCAATCTCAACGGCTAACTCGTACGTAGCCGGGAATCTACCTTTCACCTTCTCCTTGAGAAGCGGCCATAAGTCATGCGTGAACTGATCTTTTTTTAGGAAATCGGGTGCAGCTTCCCCCCTAGCCAGTGACTCAACCCACCGTTCCCACAAATCCACAAATTTGGACTCATAGGTGGCATATTCTAAAAGACCCTCCTGCTTCAAGTCTCTCAACTTGTCCCACAACTTTTCTGAAGTGGTACCTCCCCCAAAGCGCCTCTTAAAAGCGGTTTTTAAGGGTTCCTAGTCATCCTTGGTTGCTTGTGGAAGTGCATTATACCATGATCTAGCTTCTAGCTTCATGAGATGCTTAAAGATTCTAACCCGGGATTCAGCCGTATCTTTGTTGCTCACTACACATGCTACTTCAAAGTCATCTAGGAAGTCTGTTACCAAATCCTCCCCCTTCTTTCCTTTAAATGTTGGAAATGCTACACTTGCCATGATTACTGAGAGAGAGCTAGAAAGACACACTGCTTAACTTGCAAAAAAAAATTTCTTCTTTACAAGGAGGCGTGTATACCCTCTTATACTAGGACATAGATTAAAACTTCAAACGGTACATTGCCTTGTAACAAAGGTAAGACAAATGGTTGATCTGATGCCAGAACCTCCAAAAACCGCTCCCCACTCGGCATGGTGTCAATGACGTGCTGGTAGTGAGCCTTCAAATCCAGTATTACCTTGATTGAGCGTATACGTGTTGGTATGTGTGATCTGTCTTGAGGTAGGTTGTACTGATTCATGTGAAGCTTAGAGGTGCTTAGTCACTGTCCAAGCTTGTGGGAGAGGGTGGTGTTCTTTCCTGAAACAAACTCAGTAGATCCCTAGTTTCTCTAGTGAGAGTGTGAGCCAATGCTTCCGTTATCTGTGCTGCAGCATCAGGTGCGACTTGAAAACTGACTGTGATAATTACCTCGGTGACTTGAGTTACCCGATTCTCAAAGTAGAATAGTGTTGATTCTCTATTGTGTAGAGCTCCTTCCATTTCGTTGTTGTGGGTTGGTTGTAGGTTGCCGACATGGTGTCGACCTTCTCCTTCTTCTTCTTGGCACTTGGCCTATGTATATCCACTGGGTTTGGCGCGTTGGTTGACTCTCCCACTTCAAATCGATTACCGTTACGCCTGGCACTCGAGCTTCAATGGAGATGCGGAGTTCGTCTAGTTGTGCTTGGAGCTCTTCTTCTTCTGTCGTCCAATTAGCAAATCCTGCTAGCCATTCATCCATTCACAATAGTTTAGGGGTTTCAGTCTTGTAAACTGAAGGGTTTCATGAAAAGATCCTCCGTGGGGGCACCAAATGACGGGAGCAAAGCAAACCCCGAACCCCGACGGCATCTAAAACACCGGGGATCGAATGGCGCGCCTCGAGCCTGTCATGGTAAAGCAAACAGGGGGCACCAGCTAGCTTCAGCGGCTAGGACGCAAACAACACACCACCATAACAAAGTTTTCATCCAAGAGAGATGGATGCTTGGGAGTAATGATGAAAAGGAAAGGGAATGAGATCAAGTGAGAGAGAGAGAGAGTGTGTGAGGGAGGGGGTATAGCAGCTTAGTACCTAGGCATCACAAAAGGATGGCGAATCCGCACACCCTTCACATATACACAAGCTCACTCCAAAACACAAGACTAGGTGGCGATTCCGCACACCTCACATGGTCAAAACATTGCAAGAAAACATACTCACAAAACCTCAAGATTTATTTAGAGAATTAGGCGATGAAATGGGGAGCATAGGGTAGGGGAATGAGAAGGGAGAGAGTGGTAGAGCACATGGCGGATAGGTGGGAGTTGATGGCGAAGACTCGCACGAGGATTATGGCCATCATCCTTCATTTAGTCGCCCTTCATCTTCCATAGACAAGGGTGTAGAGGTCATGCTCAAGACAAGCATGGTGATTGCGGTGATGGTGATGGTGTGGGTGTGTGTGTGTGCACTAGGCACACACAGTGCATAGTGTGTTCTTTGGTGATGTTGTGTGTGTCCTTAGTGTGATGGTGACCCCTCTTTATATAGGGGAGGAGGGGGGGAGAAATTCTAGAATAAATGAAGAAATCATTATCTACATAGGCCATGTGACTGTGGGCCCCACTTGTCTGGCTGTGTGTACATGTGCCAGAGCAGCAGTCTCATGAGAGAGACACTAAGAGAGAGAGATGGGTTGATGAAAAAAAGTGAGAGGTGACATGGAGAATAAAGTAATTACAAGAGGGGAGAGAGGGGAGTGTGTTCAGAGGTGAATCTGTGTGCAGATGTGTGTGAACACAAGAAAAATCAGGTAACCACCGGGTGGGGATGGGTCTGTGGGCACCTTTTTCAGTGAAACTGAGTGTGTGTGAGTGTGGGGGAGGTTATTTAGCTACAAGACAAGAGACATGGCGCCCTTTAGAGAGAGATGGGGGTATTTGGGTCATGGGATATGATAGGAGAGAGAAAGAGGGGGTGGGGTATACTATTTTGGAAGATAGGGTAAGTTGCATGTGAGTTAGGGTGCATTATTGGTGAGTTATAATGCATTATTGGTGAGAGGTGGGGTAGCTTGAGGGGAGAGACAAAGGAGAAAGGACAATGGGAAGAGAGAGGGGGTTGACCTTTTGAGTGGAGGAGAGGAAAAGGGACACCCGGCGGGGCAACAGTGAAGAAAAAGGAGGCAAGGTGGGGATGGGCTACCCCGCAGGCATGAGGTGGCCTATTTTACCTTTCTTATATATTTACATAATGATACTTTATTTTTTCTTACTTTTTCCAATGCCTTTTATCACTCCCTCCATAAGAGGGGGTTTTCATGGGGTAGGGACGAGAGAAGAGGGGTATGGGAGCTTGGCTTGTGAAAAGCCCCCATCAATGCCATCGAGATGGGATTCAAAATGATGCACACCATCCTTATTTTGATCCCCGATGGTTATGTGCGAAAGACCATTGAGATTGAGAGAGTAAGTAAATTTATTTGTTGATTGAAAAGCATGCTTGTAGTTTTCTTCAATTAGATCACATTCTAGTTGTAATTTGTAGGTGGAAACACTATTGCTAGGATTGTTTTATCGTAAGGGTCAACGTCCTATCTACGATCGACGAGATGGAGAGAGCGTGGACAACAACTCTTTCGATGCCAGGTCCGGAATACTGGTGGAGCGCGTCGACGGAGAGTACATTGGAGGACACGCTCTTAGAGGTGCCGCCGAGCGTAGCCTTGACTTCTTTCGGTAAGAATATATGATTTCTACTATGCGTTATTGGACTATGTTACATAAAGTAAAAATACGCATATTTTTTGCTTTTTTTAGCTGGCTTGTGCGGACATTTATTGCGGAGCACACCTACATTGTTGATATGTTTTCTAGATGTGGTGGCTTGGGCAATGTTTGCGTTGAGTTGTCTAGACACTGTCTCTGCATAGATAGTGATCCAGAGGTCTTCCATCAACATCTTTCACGCTTCAAGGCTCCATGTGTACGTGCTATTTCAACAGTTGATGCAGATAGTGATGAGGAGACTGATTGGCAACAATATGAGCCCGGATCACATTGCCCTTGATTGACATCAACATTGGTATTATCTATCATTTTTTCTAGTTTGTGATTTTTATGGAACGACGTGTGACCATGGTGTTTGGGTGCCACTTTTTTGGTATTACTGAAGACATGTTGTTGGTGTTGATCGTCCTTATCAATTCAGCCATGATTTCATATTTATTATACTAGATAGAAGTTTGTTGAGAGCTTTGGATTTACCAAAGTAATATACCAACATATGCTTTTTTGCTTATGTAATTTCTTCTTCCCGTGAGCATTCCCTGCTGCACGGAAGCAAGTATGGAATGGGAATTTTTTTAGTTTGAATTTTCATACCGTTATGCTACCGAAATTTTGATTGCTTATCAATATCATCATGCTTTTTGTTCATGTTTGAAAACATAATCATGATTTCACGTATACAGAAAAGTTAGTCAAGCTTCACGGAAGCAAGTATGGAATGGAAAAAAAATTTGTTTGTATTTTCGCGCCGTTATGCTGTCGAAATTTGATTGCTTGTGAATATAATCATGCTTTTTGTTCATGTTTAGAAACATAATCATGGTTTCATGTATACACAAAAGTTAGGCAAGCTTCACGGAAGCAAGTATAGAATAGGAAAGCTTAACAAAAGTTAGGCAAGCTTTCACACAAGCAAGTGAATGGTTTTATTTTTATTTTTCACGTTGTTATGCTGTCAAAATTTCATTTGCTTGTCAGTATTTCTTTACACTGTCGGTCTAAGAATATATATAGTTTTATATATAATATTTATATTATATATATAATATCTTTTTATTTATTTATTTATATGTGTGTATTTATGTACGTAAGGAGATCTTCAACTCGGTAAAGTGTTTTTAAGTACTTGTTTATACAATATATATAGTTATTTATACGTGTGTGTTTATGTACGTATGCAGTTCTTCAACTCAGTAAAGTGTTCTTAATTACTATTTTATATGCAAGAGTCTATGCGTGTTTCATTACTTTGAGGTCTTTGCCCAAACAAGTACAACCATCAATATTTTTTAGATTCCTAGTTTCAAATTGGCTTATTAGGCATTCATCCTTGTTTGCAACAACACCTACATGGACAGGAAAGTATATTCTACTAAAAGTAGGGTAAATACTAAAGGCATGCTCATCTTTTTCTTGCATTATATAAAAAACTCACATAGATTTTCTTTACATTTTTGGCTTTCAAACAGCTTGTAGTTACATTTGACGGTTCAATTTAGCTACAAGATATCAACAATACCCTAAATTATGATAGATCTTGAAGATGTGTTAGTAGACCAGGCCGATTAAAAGTATCACAGCTATAACTTCAATAATAATAAGTCAGACAGAGACATATGAATTATTCTCGCCAAGGCACTGAAGAGTGGAACACCATCATATAGTTAAAATAAGCATCATATAATTAAAATAAGTTGTTTACATGATTACGTAGGGAATCAAACCTGCACACACACACACAGAGTACAACTTGCATCACACTAGTACAATTTATCATGTGCTAGTGCATATTTATTTAACTATATTATTTAGTGCATAATTATTTAAATCTTGCCTCAATCTTCTACCACATTAGAGCCAGAGATGTCGACCAGGTTGATTGTGCGTTTGCAAACAAGCAAATGGTCAATCTCCGCCTGTAAAGCGGCCCTTCAAGAGCTATCTATGTAGCCCCATGTCTCCCACTTGCCTAGAGCTTCTTGCATTGTCTCAAAGCCATCATTGAGTTCCTGGTCTCCGGTGTTGCGAGCGCGATTAAGGTGGTGGAACATCCGGATCGCCTTGTTTGTGTCACGCTCTCTTTGTGTAAACGTCTTCTTTTCTTCAAGGGGTGCGTTGGGGGGGAGTTTGTGAAGCTCTTCATGGATTTTTGCAACTACCTCATTACCAGTACTAGCATATCCTATAGGCATTGTATAAGTACAGGGAAAATGAAAAAATCTCTCTTGATTAGCACCTCCGATTCACTTGTGTAGCATATGGTGCTTGCTTTGTAACATTTATATAGGCTAAAGCACCATGCTCTCAAAAAGCATTGATAGTGATGGAAGAGTGGCATGTGTTAGTGACATGAGGGGTCCCATGCAGCATATGCTAACTACTAAATTGGAGCGTGCAATAATATATGCATGATTTGTCAATATGAATATTATAATCGTCTACTACTCCACCACTAACTTTTAAAGTGGGGTGTGCAATAAAATATGCATGATTTTTCATTACAATTATTATTCCCCTATAAGATTTATAAGCATCTAAAAGTGCAATGAGTAGACAACACTAACTGCCTCTCTAAGGGCTCGGGAAACACTATGATTATTATTCTTCTATGAATACTATAGGCATATAATAGTGCAATGAGTAACCACCACAAACTGCCTCTCTAAGGGCTCGGAAAACATTATTTGTGGACCCGGCTTTGGAACCTTTTCACACGCATATGAACAAGAAAACTCTCTCTCTCTCTCTCTCTCTCTCTCTCTCTCTCTCTCACACACACACACACACACACACACACACGTGAGTAGAAAACGTGCACACAACCTCCTTCTTCACAACAAAACTCCACTTTCATCTCAATTAAAATGTGGGATATTTATAAAATATATAAATTAAACCAACACATAAACAATTCTATACCAAGATACTAAATGAAATAATTTGAACCGGCTTGAGAACCTTCTTGCCCAAACTTGAGCCGGACTTTTTTCATTTTGAACCTATCTTTCCTCTCTCCCCCTCATCTCCCACACTCTCTCTCTCTCTCTCTCTCTCTCTCTCTCTCTCTCTCTCTCTCTCTCTCTCACACACACACACACACACACACACACACACATGTGAGTGGAAAACGTGCACACAACCTCCTTCTTCACAACAAAACTCCACTTTTACTTAACTCCACTTTCATCTCAATTAAAATGTAGGATATTTATAAAATATATACATTAAACCAACACATAAACAATTCTATACCAAGTTACTAAATGAAATAATTTGAACCGGCTTGAGAACCTTCTTGCCCAAACTTTAGCCAGACTTTTTTCATTTTGAACCTATCTTTCCTCTCTCCCCCTCATCTCCCACTCTCAGGATCTCTCTCTCTCTCTCTCTCTCTCTCTCTCTCTCTCTCTCTCTCTCTCTCTCTCTCTCTCTCTCTCTCTCTCTCTCTCGTTGTCGGTACTCTCACACCCTGATCCTATCTCTATTTCACAAGTATGTTTTTCTCTCTCCGTCTAATCCTTCTTCTCTCTCCTTCCCTCGGTACTTATTTAACATACCACAACGCCACCTTAGAGAGCATACATATGAGTGGAATCCATGCTTCAATAAACTCGAAAAAGCATCACCTGTAGCAAAAAAACACAAATTGATTAACTCGCAACTAAAATTAACCCCTTCACAAGTGGTGATTAAATTACATGTGTGAAAGTGTGCATGTGCCTTGGAAAATCAAGCTTTGAAGTTCAAACAGCTTAGAAGCTTGATCTAATACAAATCAACCATAAAATATTGACTATGTCGAGCTTGGTGACGAAGTCGAGGGTGTTGTTGATGTCGAGCTTGGCTGCCACTTCGAGTGTGTGTAAACTTGCGGGTTTTAATCAACAAAAATATTACAATGGGAGCTTTGCAAATTTTTGGAGTTGTGTAGTATGTTGGTGTGAAGCTCCATTAGCCAATCAAAGGCTCAAAAGGCTACTATAATTCAAAAAAAGGCATTATGTACACAGAAAACGATACCTGAGAGTTGCTGAGATGAGCAGTTGCCGTCCAAAGAGAGGTGGGCTGATCTTGAAGCCATTTTACAATCAGGTATTGCAAGAGGGGTCGTTTTTGAGCTGTGACTGCATCCGAAGGGGCTGATCGACAAATCTCCAAGGCCGGGAAGAGATTTTGAAGCGAAGCCGAAGCCGTCGACTGAGGTGATAAACTGAAATTTTCAGCTTTGCATGATCCAAAGTTGCAGAAGAGAGCACCTTAGTGAGGGAAAAACATCCTCGAGCTCGAATCGAAGCAGCTTCAAGCCATGCTCTCGATTTCCTTTGATTAAGGGGCTGATTTGGGCTTCTTTATCACCTTCTGATCAATGATTAATGCACTTGAAAATCAGCAAATTGGGCTTCTGTGTGATGCTAATAGGATTGCTAAGATTGTTGTGATGCTCACTGGCTCTGATACCAGTTTTTGGGGCTGATGGTGTGCGTGTGTGTGCTCAAGGAGGTTTGTGTGTGTGTGTGCAGACATAGCTTACACAGTTAGAGAGAGAAGTACACACACTTTTGAAAAGGTAGACTCAATACACAGAAAAGGGGCTAATAATACTTTGCATAGTTTATGTACAACATAGGCTTGGGCTTTATTTATGTACAAAGCTGGAGTGGCTATCCGGCTGATGACTCTCCATGTAGCCCTTCTTAGAAGCTTACAACTCATAGGCTAAATGTCAATAGCAAAAGGTATGCACATGTAGAGGTGTTTCCCATAGTCATTGAAGAAGGACATGCCTATCTCAACACTATTAATATTGTTCTACCTCTTCAAAAAGGAAAAAAAAAATTAAGAGAGCAGCAAGGTCTGAAAGAAAGAATAGAGAAGGAAGGCTATGAACACACTTACAGCTGCATAGAGGATGATAATCCAATGAGACATCTCTGCCATTAGCAATCACATCAGAGTGACTATAGAAATGTTGTACCAAAACCTCCTTAACAATTTTCTTGCCCACCTCAACTTTGAAATCTAGCACTCGTCCTTTACATGCTGAACGAAATAGATTTTTTGTTGAGGATCTTTTCCTCCTTCTTGGTTGCATAAGAACCTAAGAACCTCTGTATATAGTCTATTATTGCCATTGACTATCTATATTGATGGAGTTTGAGATAGTGATAGAGCTTATGGTTCTACTTGGCCTCCTTGGGAGACTAATGGCGAGGTTGGTTGGGGAGAGAGCACAACAACCCCTAGAGATATTTGGGCAGGACGAAGAACAAGAAGAAACCATAGCTCTTTCTGAGTGATAGAAGAAAGCATGAACTTGCTTGCAATGGAGGGAAATTGAGTTTTGAAAGCTTGGTTAATGGAGCAAGAGCTTTTGGTGGTGGGAATATGATACATTATCATACTTGTTTTTCAGTACCTTAACTACATTCAAACCCTGGGCCCACACATAGATACCTTAAAAACATCAAAACGAGGTTTTACCTCATGTTTCTTCTCTTTATTTTGCATTTTTTAATTTATTTCTACATTACGTTGGCTTGTTGTCGCGCCTCCTTTTCTCTCCTCAATAAGGCCCTCCAAATGCCCTCCCAAATTCCCTAATGTCTCTTTCTCATACCCACCCTTGATTTCACCCACTCCCTTGATCTCAATGTCATGTCCGCTGTCCATTACATACCTTTGCTGCTTCTCCCTCCCTTGGCCTCCACATGTCATTTCAACCTACTTCTTTCCTCTCTCTCTCTCACCCATTCCCCCTCTTGGGCAAAGGAAGTTGAGCACACTTTCACTACAACATAACAACCACCATCGTCCCTTCCAAGGTAGAAGAATATATGCATGCAAGAGCTCCATTTGACAAGAACCATTCGTTCTATCCCTTTGTACTAGTACCTTCATAATGTTGTCGTTCACCATAAATAGTTTATCAACATCCCCTTGCTCTACAAACACAACACATGCTTGCAAAGATGGTCATCAACAAAGGTGGAAAGGCCACTTTTTCCAAGGAGTTTCACCTCCCCAAATCTCTCTCTCTCTCTCTCTCTCTCTCTCTCTCTCTCTCTCTCTCTCTCTCTCTCTCTCTCTCTCTCTCTCTCTCTCTCTCTCTCTCTCTCTCTCTCTCTCTCTCTCCAGTGCTAGGGTTTCTCCCTTTCCTCTCCCTCTGTCGCCACAGCAACACCGCACCAAGTGCAGGGTGGCACCTAGCTGGGCGGTTAGCCTCAGCCCCATCTCTCTCCCCGTAACTATAACCCTAGCTGCAAAAGTAACCCTATCCTGCAAGTCTTCCCCTATGGCAAGGGGCAGCCCTCTGGGGGAGCAATTTTCATCCCTCACCACTGTTTTGCAATCGCCAACAAAACCAATGGAGCTCAGCCATCAGTGTCCCACCATCACCGTCAGTAGCCATGGAGCCCGGCTCTGTTTCAACATGCACTCCATCCCCAGCAACAATAACTTGATAGCCCCATTTCGGCGATTTGCATATCATGCTTCAATTTAAGCTTCATCAAACTATTTTCATTTTTGTTGAGCTACAATAGACCCGTTTCCTTGCTCATTTCTTTAAGCACCATCAAACAAGTTTGATCTTGGTTCCCATAGTCAGGCCTGCCCACACAACACAGTCAACAAGTTCTGAAGATTTAATGTCCTCCTTCAACAAACCAATGGCCAGCACACGCAAGAGATTCCTTGTGGTGGCAGTGTTACCATATACATGTGGTAGTGATGTGTGTGAACACACTAGGACCGTCGGGGCATTTTTTCCCTCTTTAGGAGGTTTTTTCCCCCGAGCATTGTATATACGCCCATCACTCTAGGGCTATCTATCTTTCCATTGCACACTAAGTAACACACTCTCTATTGTGTGCCTTGAGCTTCCTTCATCTTCTCCAAGCTGTGTGCATTTCTCTGCAACCCTAATTCCAACAATTGGTATCAAAGCAGGTTACGTCCTCCCGGGCTTAGTTGCCAGCTTATCCAGCACACGCCTGCTCACTTTCTCCGATTACAGTGAGGTTTGGCAAGTGTTCACAGGTTGACAAATATTTTGGGAGAACTCGAAGAGCCCCGTCTGCTCAGATTTTTGATTCGGCGTCATTTCGGCCTTCGTTTCCACTACAGGCAGTACTACACAGGCTATTTTGTCATTTTGTGCACTGTTTTTTGTTAGTGCCGATTTCTGCACAACAGGTGTCTTACAGTCTTCTATGGTTTTTTCTATATAGCACGCGTTGTTCCTGCTCCATTTCTCCTATTTTTGGGAAGTTTTCACATCAGGTGCGGCATTTACCATGGCTGACAACAACACAGATGTGTTCAAGATGTGTGTTGCTGAGGACAGGTTGGATAGGGACAACTACCCTATGTGGGCTTATATAATGCAACATGTTCTTGTGCCAAAGGGCATCTAGAACATTGTGCATGGCATTGATGTACGTCCTGGTTCTGAGAATGTAGCCGATGTTGAGGATGTTGCAGGTCTTGCTGCAAGGATTGCTGCTATTAGAGTTGTTTTGCCTACGGCAGAACAAGCTCGTTGGGATGTAAAGAATGCGTAGGCTCATGCATTGATTGTGTTGTCTATGAAGCGCACCATTGTTCCTCACATTTATTCAGAAAAAACTGCAAAACAAGCTTGGGATATATTGGCTGGTCTTTATGCCAGTCGTAATGAGGCTAAAATTGCTTTGTTGCGTAAAGAGTTGGAGTCGAAGATTATGCATGAGGAAGATGATATGGACACTTTTCTTTCTAGTGTCAAGGATATCAATGAGCAACTTATTTCTGCAGGTGAAGTCATTTCAGACAATTTCCTTGTGCAGACTGTTCTTGATGCCTTACCAGATTCTTACAAGACTTTTGCTAGTACTTGGAGACTTATGACCCAAGGAAATCCAGAAGTTGTCAAGTTTGATGCATTATGCACATTGTTGTTGCAGGAGTCACATTCCATTAAAAATAGGACTAGATAGCGTGCAGTTGAACAGGCTTTTATTGCTTCTCAAAGAAAGGGTGGTAACAGCAATGCAGCCACTTCTTATGGTTTTGCTGCGAGTGGCAAAACTTCTATTCCCAATGCTTCTGCTGGCAGCACTTTGTCTGGCAATTTTGGTGATAAGGGCAAAAATGATATGCATTTCCATTATTGTAAAGCTAATGATCACTTGATCAAGTCGTGTCCTAAGTTGAAGGCCAAAGAGGCTAAGAAGAAAGAGGGTGGTTCCACTGCAAACGCTGGTTCCACTACAAATGCATCCATTCTTGAGTCTTCGGTGAAAGGAGATTTTGATGCTGATGTTGATGCAGAATGGGCTTTTAGCACAGAGTGCACTTACAATCTTGCTATCCATTATGCATGCTTGCCAGTTGCTGCAGATTCACATGTGTGGTATTTCGATAGTGGTGCTACAAAGCACATTACCTCACATCGTGAATTGTTCACCTCTCTCGAGTCTGTCCCTCATGGGAATTCAATCACTTGTGCCAACAATGCCTCTTATCCAGTTCAAGGAGTTGGAAAGATTGTGCTTACTGCTGCTAATGGCAGTACCTTCACACTTTTTGATGCACTTTATGTACCTAGGATCAAGAAGAATCTCTTGTTTGTATCCGCACTTGCTAGACTTGGACTTGTAGTCAAATTTGTGGATGACAGATGTACAGTTCATGATCTCAATTTTGGTGATAAAATTGTTGCATCTGGCCTTTTGTGCCATGGGCTATATAATCTCACTTTGTATGACAAGTGTGGACAAAATTTTTCAAATGTTGTTGAAGATTCAAGGGCTATTTCAGATGCAAAGCTTTGGCATGCACGTTTTGGTCATCTGAATTTTGCCAGTTTGCTGCGTTTGCAGAAATCTGATATGGTTGCTTCTTTACCACCTCTTGAAGCACCTGTCAAACATGTTTGTGAAGGCTATATTTTAGGTAAGATGCAGAGTACTAATTTTCCAAAGGATGGTTCAGTTCGGGCCATGTGCAGGTTGCAGCTTGTGTATAGTGATCTTTGTGGGCCCATGCAAACTCCGTCCTTGGGCAATTACCTATATTTCGTGACTTTCATTGATGATTACTCCAGGAATGCATGGATATTTCCTCTTAAAGAGAAGTGTGAAGTTTTTATGTGCTTCAAACAATTTCTAGCTATGGCTAAAAATGTCTCAAACTGTACTATGGGCACCCTCTGTTCCAATGGAGGGGGGGAGTATATGTCTCTTGAATTTAATGCATTTTTCGCTAGTCGTGGGATAAAACACCAATGTACAGCGCCTTATACACCTCAGCAAAATGGTGTTGTTGAGAGGAAAAACAGGTCACTAACGAAAATGGCATGATGTATGGTCAAAAGTCAAGCTTTGCCGCATTCTTTTTGGCTTGAGACCATCATTTGTGCCACTTATGTACTAAACAGGTGTCCTACAAAATCTTTGCAATCTATTACTCCATATGAAGCATGGCATGATAGAAAGCCTTCTATTGAGCACATGCGTGTTTTTGGTTGTTTGGCATATGCTTTGGTGCCACAAACATAGCGCAGAAAATTGGATGATAATGCTGTCAAATTTATTTTTGTTGGTTATAGTGTTGAAAGCAAAGGTTACAAGTTATATCATCCGCAAACAAAGCGTATTCTGGTTTCACAGGATGTAGTGTTTGTGGAAGATTCTATTCAGCCCTTGCTGTCATGTACTAGAGACAGTAATGTAAGCTCACAGGATATTTATGACACTTTATTGCCTCTTTTCAGTGGTGGAAATACAAATGTAATTTCCAATGAGGCAAATGTTCAGCCTATGGGGGTTTCTGAAAATTTTGCAAATCAGCCTATTACTAATGCAGATGTACATGATATACTTGATGAGGAAAGGGCTAAAAATGAGCAGGTTAGAGGTATGCCAGAATGTCTGGTGCACACTTTACGTGACAGTAAATTGGATGCACCTTTGTCTAGTCGTACTCATTCAGGCTCTCACCATGCATCTTATGCATCAGATTGTTATGCATTGGCTGTGACTAGCTTACATGATGTTGAGGAGCCTCTATCTTTTGATGAAGTACAAAATTCAAAAAATTGGATGGCTGCCATGCAATCAGAATGTGATGCACTTATAGAAAATGACACATGGACTTTATGTGATTTGCCTCTTGGCAAAAAGGCCATTGGTACAAAGTGGGTTTACAAGTTGAAATGCAAGTCGGATGGTGAGATCGATCGCCACGAGGCTCCACTTGTTGCAAAGGGTTATGCAAGCAAAAAGGCATAGATTATGAAGAGACTTTTTCTCCCGCTTGTCGTATGACTACTCTGCATTTTCTATGTGCATTGGTACCTCATTTTGGTTGGGATGTACATCAATCAGGCTTTCTTGAATGGTGACATACTTGAGGAAGTTTATGTAACGCAGCCTTGCGGTTTTGTCATAAAAGGACAAGAGGACAAAGTGTGCAGATGTAAGAAGGCTTTGTATGGGTTGAAGCAATCTCCTCGTGCTTGGTATGAGAAAGCTGACACTCATTTGGTTAAACGAGGCTTTCGTAACAGTCCAACAAAAAGCACATTGTATGTAAAGTGTGAGGGTGATGTACTTCTTATTGTGGTTCTTTATGTTGATGATTTGATGATCACTGGACCAAATCAGAGACATATTGCTGAATTTAAAGCTGATTTGAATACTTTCAAGATGAAAGATTTGGGGCTGTTGCATCTTTACTTGGGTATACAGTTTAAGCAGTGTGATGGTGATATTGCCTTGTGTCAGAAAAGTTACATAGAGACATTGCTATGTAAGTTTGGACTTGAGGATTGCAAACCTATTGCCACTCCCATGGAAACAGGTTGAAGTTGAGTCTACATGATGCTGGAGATCCTGCTGATGTCACTCTTTACCAAACTGCTGTTGGCTGCCTCATTTATGTATGCAACACGAGGCCGGATATTCAGTTTGCAGTCTCAAAGGTCAGTAGATTTATGCATAGCCTAGGGTCTAAGCATTGACAAGATGTCAAGAGGATTTCCGCTACCTTAGTGGCACTTTACATCTTGGCTTGTTTTATCCCAAGGGGGGATCATTGCCGCAAGACTTACATGATTTTACGGACTCAGATTGGGTTGGTTGTTTTGACAAGCGAATGTCCAGAAGTGGTTTTTGTTTCATGCTTGGCATTTCATGTATATCATGGTTCAGCAAGAAGCAACCTACTGTGGCCACTTCGAGTTGTGAGGCTAAGTACAGGGCAGTATTCACAACTACGATTGAGTGTGTATGGCTTAGATGCCTTATGGCTGATTTGGGTGTCGGACAGGAAATTGCCAACACTATCGACACTGACAGTCAGAGCGCATTGGCAGTTGCGAGGAACCTAGTTTTTCATGCTCGCACAAAGCACATTGAGGTGCATTACCACTATGTCAGGGAGAGGCTCTCAGCAGGAGAGATCAGCTTGGCTTATGTGCCAACACAGGACAACCTTGCAGATCTTTTCACAAAGGCATTGTCTCGTGAGAAGCTTGAAGCTTTCCGCAAAGCTTTGGGCTTACTCCCCTTTGTGGACTGATCATGTCCTCAGGGCATGGCACTTTCCTTTACTCATGTGCCAGCTCTCGATCACCGCATCACTCCATGCGGGGATTTGTTACCATATACATGTGGTAGTGATGTGTGTGAACACACTATGACCGCTGGGGCATTTTTTCTCTCTTCAGGAGGTTCTTTCCCCCGCCCATCACTCTAGGGCTATCTATCTTTCCATTTCACACTAAGTAACACACTCTCTATTGTGTGCCTTGAGCTTCCTTCATCTTCTCCAATCTGTGTGCCTTTCTCTACAACCCTAATTCCAACAGGCAGCTACGCCTAAGAAGGATTCTGCCACTCGTCAAGAAGCAAGGATTATTTCTCTTGAAGCCCAAATTCAGGAACTTATTGGAGAGAATGAGTGACTCAAACAACGCTTGCTCAAGTGAGAGGAGACAAAGATAAAGAGCCAAGCCCTACTTGCAAAATCCCAAGGTGTTGAAGCGTGCCTTATTGAAACCGTTGTGAGCGGGATGAAAACACACACAGCGCCTCTATAACAACCCGTCACACACTCTTGGGAAGATACACACACACACTATGGGGCACCACTCGGCTTAGACAACACACCTGGCCGAGACAGGGAACACACCTCTGGAGTGAGAGGAGAGAGACTATCCACTTGCCCACTCCACACAGACACACACACACACACACACAAACACCCAAAAAACTCAGCTCAAAAGAGGAGAATTTCTGATGTTTAGATACAATTGAGCTTGGGCCAACACCAATGGGGCAAATAGCTCACACACTATGGGTGAAAAAAACCAGATACAATCACAAATTAGAGAAGAAGCTTCACTCACCGGAGAAGATTACACAGAAAAACAGCAGGAAAAGAGTGAGAAATTTGGCAAAATGGACAGCGCCATCGCGTCCGGAACGGCCCAAAACCCCAGTCTACAATGTCAAAGTGCTCAAATCCGACCTCGGATGAGCAGTTTACGGCCAAAATAGGCTCCAAAATGAGCGAAAACACACCTGCGGCTGTTCCTCCTCTCTTCTCCACGTTTTTTTCTGGTCTTCTCTCTCTTTTTTCAGTTCCCACACTTAGATTTATTAGTTGGGCACCCTTGGCCTTTTAGATGACCTCAAACGGACCTCGAACAGGCCAAAAACTGACCTCGCAGTGCATAGTTGTCACCTTTTTTGCATCATCCGCACACCTGGCACTCAGCTTTTTCCAATAATGCGTCCCGCCACCACGTGAAGTGGCCCCAAAAAGTGGTCCTAATGATGAACTTTCTGCATAATTCTCACAAGCAAACACCCACGTCGTGTCCGTATTCATCCACGTGCAAATATTGACCCCGTTCGGCCTCCTGACGCCACTCGATGCCATCTGACGCACCTACTGACCTCACGTCGTCGGCCCGCGGATAGCTTCCTCGAGAAGTTTTACGCGCTACCAACTCCTCCTTATTGTAGAAAAACACAATGGTACTAGTAACGATGAAAATCGATGCACTATGTACATGCTGTCCTACCTGTACACATGTGGGCCCCACGTAACCACCTGGCTCTGGAAAATGGGCAATCCTTTATTTGATGCACCATGCATGTGTATGTACATATGCGCAATCCTTTTCTCCAAAAAACTCCTGACATAATTTGCCCACCCCCTAGCCTGCTAGAGCATTCATGCTCAGCAGCAGCACTAGTAGATGCTCATTCCACCTGGATCAAAAGGCCAAAGGCATATTGCATGATTCACAAGAAGAATCCTAACACCACACCTACATTTGTCAACAATCAACCAAAATGCACCATAGGCATATCCAACTAACACATCCGCCCTGTCTGGAGTTCCAAAAGCATAAATATTGCATTCCACATTCAACCCAACCGATAGAGACAACTCAAGTGACTGATCACCTGGCATCTTGGCTTCACCAGCCATAGCAACAACCTGCAAATCATGCACCCAAGTAGCTAAAAGCATTGTGTGAAGGTAAAGTTGTTGATATCCAAAGCACAAAAGTATCCCCGCAGCACACATATCCCTAGCATAGGCATCCACATAGCTGAGATTGGACTCATACATGCCAAACCCCTTCTCATCATCATAAGCATACTCATCATCACACATAACTTCATCCACATCATAATCATGGCTATCACCACTATCCATAGCTTCTAGCATGGGTTCATCAGTCTCCAAGAATACAGATCCCTGCTCTAAAGCACAATCATGCTCACAAATCCGTTCAATCACTGCACACACATCAACATATGGCTTCAAAATAGGATCCACATCCAACAAATCCACAACATGGCTCTCAACCTTGCCCTCTTCCCTTATTTCCAAGGAACTAGTATCCAAAGATACGTGCTCATTATCAATAACCTCAACCTCACACTCACACCCAAAATCACAAGGTACATAAGTAGCCAATGCATCCTCTTCAAGACTTTTCAATCCTGTATCCAAAGCATTACTCACCTCTTTAGGCTCTTCCATAAACCTGTCAACCTGCAAGACCTCTTTACGCTTCACAATAGACCTTGGGAAGAAACGAGAAACATCATAGGATAGGCTACTTTTCACCTACTTAGGCTTAACTTCATCTTCCATGTCAAATCCATCTTGCACATGCATACCTGTACTGATACCATGTTCCTCAAGACTCTTAAACTTCCATTCCTTGTGCTTTGCAATGCATACTGCATCTTCAAAAGACTCGGGCCTCTTCAACTCAACCTCAAAACGCAACCAAGGTGACAAACCATCAACAAAAAAACTTTTCTTCAATGAATAAGGGGGGGTCTCATCCTTAAGAGCAACACACCAACGAGTCCATAAATCTGTAAAACCTTGTACATACGCATCAACACCTTGACAAGAACCTTGCTTAAAAGCATTGAGCTCATTCCATACTGCATTTGCATCTTCCACAACCTGGAAACGCTCTAAAAAAGCTTCTATAAACTTGTCAAGACTCAAACCATAAGAAGAAGCCACTGCTTCTTTAGCTTCCAAATCCATGAACCAAACACGGGCCTCATCTTTCAAAAGCAATCCAAATAGCCTCAAAATCTTCTCCTCATCACACATATTGTTGGTTATGCATGCCACCTCGACTTGCTCCAGAAAGTCTTCCGCATCTTCACCACTTCTTCCATGAAATTCCAGATAAGAGAAAGCCATGGCTACCCAAGCTACAATGCTTTGAGAACCTCTTTAAACACATGTGCAAGAACCCAAAACTTTTCACTTCCCAATCCCTAGAAACTTCAATGGAGCTCAGCTTTAGATAAGAACAAACACATGCACATCAAATGAGTTTTCATAGTTGATCATCGGAATGACAACAGGCAAAGGACATTCCAGGATCTCTCTCAATCTTCTTGGCCCAAACATAAAGACTATGCGCTGCTGGAAAAAGATCTTCCTGGACACATGAACATTAATCTGAATTCTTTGCGTTAAATGAAAAGGAGTGAACTGAGGGCCATTTTGATCATCCATTAAAGCCAACCATGAAGCTCCCAAGAAGGCACACCTGACTCAACCTCTGATTTTGCCAAAATTTCAGCAGCATAACAGCATAAATGGCTCAAAATACCAAAAAACCAGCCATCATAACTTGGGAAAATTTCGACAGAGTTCCCCCAGAAGTAGAGCAGTAGGAACCCAAAATATAGACTGTCTATGTACGCATAAACTGTCAACAATAGAACCCGAGCATCAAGTAGGACTCACTAGTACATAGCCTATGGCGAGGTCACGAAAAGGGTGCTCCACCTACCTTCCAGACCAAGTCTCAGAAATGGCTGGGACTGCCAAATAAAACCATATATGGCTCCACAAAGGCGTACAATGGCAGTTTCCACAAGTAACGTACAATCCAGCAGACAATGCGCTCAAATAGGCGCCAAGGGATGCATTCCCACAACAACTGCAAGTGACATCACTGTACTCCAGCTACCTGTACCTGTGTGAATCACCTGTACCTGTCCCTATCCCTGTTCCTGTAACCTGTAACCTGCAACCTGCAACCTGTAATCCCGAAGCTCGAAGCTCGAAGCTCGAAGCAGAAGGTACTCGAAGAAGATCCTCAGTGGGGGCACCAAAAGAATGTGAGCGGGATGAAAACACACACAGCGCCTCTATAACAACCCGTCACACACTCTTGGGAAGATACACACACACACTATGGGGCACCACTCGGCTTAGACAACACACCTGGCCGAGACAGGGAACACACCTCTGGAGTGAGAGGAGAGAGACTATCCACTTGCCCACTCCACACAGACACACACACACACACACAAACACCCAAAAAACTCAGCTCAAAAGAGGAGAATTTCTAATGTTTAGATACAATTGAGCTTGGGCCAACACCAATGGGGCAAATAGCTCACACACTATGGGTGAAAAAAACCAGATACAATCACAAATTAGAGAAGAAGCTTCACTCACCGGAGAAGATTACACAGAAAAACAGCAGGAAAAGAGTGAGAAATTTGGCAAAATGGACAGCGCCATCGCGTCCGGAACGGCCCAAAACCCCAGTCTACAATGTCAAAGTGCTCAAATCCGACCTCGGATGAGCAGTTTACGGCCAAAATAGGCTCCAAAATGAGCAAAAACACACCTGCGGCTGTTCCTCCTCTCTTCTCCACGTTTTTTTCTGGTCTTCTCTCTCTTTTTTCAGTTCCCACACTTAGATTTATTAGTTGGGCACCCTTGGCCTTTTAGATGACCTCAAACGGACCTCGAACAGGCCAAAAACTGACCTCGCAGTGCATAGTTGTCACCTTTTTTGCATCATCCGCACACCTGGCACTCAGCTTTTTCCAATAATGCGTCCCGCCACCACGTGAAGTGGCCCCAAAAAGTGCTCCTAATGATGAACTTTCTGCATAATTCTCACAAGCAAACACCCACGTCGTGTCCGTATTCATCCACGTGCAAATATTGACCCCGTTCGGCCTCCTGACGCCACTCGATGCCATCTGACGCACCTACTGACCTCACGTCGTCGGCCCGCGGATAGCTTCCTCGAGAAGTTTTACGCGCTACCAACTCCTCCTTATTGTAGAAAAACACAATGGTACTAGTAACGATGAAAATCGATGCACTATGTACATGCTGTCCTACCTGTACACATGTGGGCCCCACGTAACCACCTGGCTCTGGAAAATGGGCAATCCTTTATTTGATGCACCATGCATGTGTATGTACATATGCGCAATCCTTTTCTCCAAAAAACTCCTGACACCGTCAAAGAAGTGAATGAAGCCCATGAAGCGACACACAAGAAGATTTACACCAAGATACAAGCAGTTTTAAAAGAATGCACACTACAAGAATCCCTTGGCCTTAAGGTCACGATTGGAGGACTTCACACACCATGATGCACAAGCAAGGACACTCTCGAAGAGGAAATTGCCAAACTAAGTGACATTCTTCAACCTGTCAACATCGAACCTAAAATTTTTTCTTGGATCAATGACACACACAGGCATGTGCCACCCGAGCATTGTATTCTCACCTTCAAGAACAAAGAAGAACGGAAAAAGCTACTATGCCAATCCCATCTCCCAAGGGAACAATGTTTTGGATCACCAAAGAATTAACCACAAACCAACTCAAAGCCAAAGCAAGTGAGCTCAAGAAGGTACATGAAGCCCGCAAACAAGATAAATGGGCAATCTACTGAGGTGGTAAAGCCATCATCCAATAAATTCAAAACCCCAAATTAGCTCTCTCCACAGCTGACCCTCCCTAGGTTTTTTTTTTCCCCATTTCCCTTTCTTTTTACCCTCCCGATGGACCCTCAGTCCTTAATCGATATGTATCATCATAGATAGAACCGTTGTGATGTTTTTTTTGGTCCATGGTCATACTGACCTCCGTGGATGATAATTCAATCTGTCTATCTATCTCTCTCTGCAACACTAGGGTTTCTCCCTTGTTCCCCCTCTGTCGCCACAGCAACGCTGCATCAAGTGCAGGGTGGAACCTAGCTGGGAGTTAGGCTCAGCCCCATCCTCCCCCATGCCAGCCATGCCATCATGAGAAAATCTACCTGTGACATTGTCTGCAACTCACTGCCTGCAAAGCTTCAATCATAGTATAGCGGCATTGCCTCATTCGACAAGTGTCTGGACCACACTGCGATCGCCAACAACTGACCGGCCACCATGAGCCTATGCACTTTGGAAACTAGGGGTGGTCCATAAGTCCCATGACTAAGGCTGATGGCCACATCCAACCTCTCAAGTCTACAAAGGGAAGTTAGAGTCTGTTCTTGGGTGTTGGACAAGCCATGACTACTCGAGCCTCTTCTTGAGGCAAGCCTACTTTTGCACGGGTTGTGGCAACACCCCCAATGCTCGACAACCACACTCACCTCAGCATGAGGTCAAGAGACTCCGCAAGGAGAATCAAGACTTGAAACAGCTCGCAAAAATCGAGGTCCATGTTGTTGCAGTGGAGAAATGCAAAGATGAAGAAATAGACAATATAGAAGCCATGCTCACTAAAACCAAAGCAGAAGTGGAGATCACTCTCACAAAGGAGGTCAAGGCTCAAGTGTAGGAAGTTGTTTCTCGCAATATCGACGATCGTGTAACATTCATGTTACACAAATGAAAACGATAGGAGGACATTGCCCTCAATGTTTGCATTGGTGGTCTCCCAATTGATTGGAAAGGGGAGGGAGACATCAAATTCAAGAAGGCCCTCCCTCAAATTCAAGCAGTGCTTCCCATGGAAAAATGGGATGAAGAGGAAGTCACCACTACTACACATTAACATTGAACCAACCATGCCATCCTCAAGATCAAATCAAACTCCTACAACAATCAAGGCTTCTCAGAGACACTAAGCTTTGTCTTGTAAAAGATCTTACACCCTCTCAACGCAAACAAAAGAAGAAAAAACTTCAAAAGATGCGTGAAGCACAAGCAGTAGAGAGATGGGCGATTTATTGAGAAGGTAAAGCCGTCATCCAGGAGTTTCAAACTCCCAAAATGACTTCCCTCTCACCTGCCCCTTCTTAGGTTGTCCTTAACTGAGATGTATATATGCCCCACTTAGCATACTCATTGTAAGGTTTTGCTTCTAGTCCCATAGGTCATATTTGACCTCCGTGGAAAATAATGCTCTCTCTCTCTCTCTCTCTCTCTCTCTCTCTCTCTCTCTCTCTCTCTCTCTCTCTCTCTCTCTCTCTCTCTCTCTCTCTCTCTCTCTCTCTCTCTCTCTCTCTCTCTCTCTCTCTCTCTCTCTCTCTCTCTCTCTCTCTCTCTCTCTCTCTCTCTCTCTCTCTCTCTACCCTAGCTACCTCTTTCTTGCATTTCCATTGTCCCCCCTAGGCAAAGGGTAGCCCTGTGGGGGGGTTAGCGCTAAGCTTTGCCCTGCTCCAAATCAATTCACAACTGGGTGAGAGAGAGAGAGAGAGAGAGAGAGAGAGAGAGAGAGAGGCGTGCCTTCCTCAAGCAAGTAAGAGAGCCCTTTCCCCTTCTTTGTTCTCCCTTTGCCCTACTCTTTTTTTTCCTCCACTAACTCTCCCTTGTTTTTTATGCTTCCCCCAAAAGCTACTCTATATTTAGGCTTCTAAGAAAAAGTCCCCGTTTGCTTGTCACAGCGGCGTGACAACCCGCCTGGTGATGTGGTAGGCCGGGGTGTTGATATGCACCAAATCTTGCGAGAGTGGTGCAGCAAAGATGCACGCGAGTGGTGCCACAAAGATGCACAAGGAGACCCTCAGCGTTTTCCCCTTCAGCCACGTGTTTGTCTGAGCTCACCTCTGGCCGCTACGAGCCCTTCTCCTTCCTTCCACGCTTCCACTCACTACCTTCTTCACCATGGTGTTTCATTTCCTTTTTCCATTCACATTAAAGCCCTTATTAAAGCCCCTTGGGTGGCCAGGCTCCCCTTCGGCACCACATTTGGTATGCATATCGGGAAAAGCATTGTTAAGCACAACATTCAATAGGCATTCCCTTTGCACTCAGTGAAAATAGCCCAGAGCTCCTTTTCGTAGCCGTGTTGGGCATTCCTCGCAATCATTGCATTCCAAGAGATGACATTTTGGACACGAAGCTCTTCAAAACCTTATGCGCTTCCGCACGGCACCACATTTTGCATATAATTCACCCAAGGCATATCCTTGCAAACCATGGGATTGTGTATCAAATAGCATTATAAGTTCAGATCAAAGCATTGCCAAGCACAGTGGATGACATAGATATTGACTAAAGTAGTGTCGAGTTCAAATATTCTCGCATATAATATTAACAGTGCACCGTAGAAGATAAGGTTTCAAATCTTGGTCGAAGTAAAAAATTCTCAGATGGCACACCAACCGAGGCGACCGACTTGGCATGGAACTAGCCCCCGTGGAAACTTAAACTGGTAATAACTTGGCAACCAAAAATCTAATCACTAATCTGAAAAGACCGACGAAATCCACAAAGTGGGCACTTCAGGCCCATGCATTCACTCCATCTCAAACCTCTCAGCTATAGTTGCCCAACCCAGTACAAATCTGCAATTGACTCAAACTTCAAACTACCATAACTTTTTCACCATAGCTCCAATCAATGAGCCGTAAAGACAGGCCAGTAGAGCACTTCAAGAACTACATTTCTAGATCATAAACTTTCATCTGTGTTCACTTCAAGAATACTCATTTTTAGCATCAGCAAGGCATCTATTGGCCCTTTAAAGCCGCATCTAGCATGCATTACTCAAGGTAGCTTGTTTCCAAGCCCTGAACAGTTATCAAAAAATCAAGTAAGCTTCAAATAAGCTCAACGTGCATGTTCTTGGTATCTTTCTTAGCATGGGAGCAGAGCTGCACGACATCCACCCCCTCTAAACTGCACAGTCTTTGGCCTGTGCCAATTGCACTTCAATGTGCATCTACTATATGTACTTTAAGCTCTTTGCCATCATCAGACTCACATAATTGATAAACATATGGAAATAATATAAGGCTTAAGACTCACGTAACTGATAAACATGTCAATTGCCCCAGACTATGCATATATATGTCACCTCTTGGGTCAAAAGCTAGCTCAAAATCTCCCACATCATAGGGTAACATCAAATCCCATATAGCATCAGGTATCATTAGATACTACCATATCTCCTGTGCAACTGGCTCATCCAATTGTCGATCATTAATCACAGGTAAAAGCATTGATAGTGCACCTTCACTCTCATTAGTATTGGAATCCAATCATGCATATCTAAATACATCATGTCTCTGGAAAAACTCTCTTCATTAGGCTTGCAAGATGCATCAGAAAAAAATTATCTATCTTGTAGAGGCTCAAAATTAAGTAGAGCATAATTGCATAAGGTCATCATCAGGTCATCATCAGCTACATCTGAACAAACTTCCTCATGCATGAATCTAGATTGATTGGTATCATTAGCATCTGTGTTTGAGAATCCTTACAAAGTTTCATCCAATAAGCACACAAGATCTAGGTCCACCGCTTCAGAAGGATCCTCCTTCTTGCACATCTCAAGTTTCTGTAAACTAAAATTTCCACGTATGACATGCATACTAAACACATCTTCTATAAACTGCAATTCAAGTCTTTCACCCTCATCCAAATATCTTTGCACTTTTGTAGCAAAAAGTTTAGCATGCACATTGAAAATTTCATCTACTGCCCTGTCTCTATCATTGCCACAATGAAACCAATCATATTCCATACCAAGAGATTGCACTTCATTATGCACCCCCTTTGAATCAACATCATCAAGTTCGTCATCATTCTGCCATAGTGTGAGACCTGTATCACAAAATCTTGATAAAGAAGAAGTCTGCACCCCCTCTAAATCATCACCAAATTTAGGATCAGTATCTGTAGCTTTGGGTCACGAAAACTTGTCAAAGAAGGAGTTTGCACCCCCTCGGAATCATTATCATCACATTCAAGATCAATTTTCCACTTTGGTAGCTCGATGCACCCCTTCTGAATCAACATTTTGCAGATTTTCAAACATATATGCTTGCTGAACCACTTCCTCAATCTCTGGTACATCAAAATTTGGCAAATCTGGCAAACCTAAATCCATGGTCCTGCTACTCTCAACATTAGCTTTACTTTGACCTCTAACATCTGTATCATCAATCAACTCTATTGTAGAATTTGTACCATTATCATCAATCAACTCTATGGTAATATTGGTACCAAAAAACAATTGCTCTAATTCTGAGTCAGTAGCAAAAGTATCAGTTGTAACTGAATCTTCATCCATGTCTACTTGGATATGGTTGCACTCATTCACCTGCACAATTTCTTCTTGAGCTTTAGCCACTTCATTGTTTTGATCCCCTAATATATTTTCCTTTTTGGTACTGCATCTTGAGGTTGTAGAGCCTCACCCTCAAAGACTTTCTACTTCATGCATGGCATCTACAAAACCCAACTTTTCATACATAGCTTTAACTATGTCTTCATCATTAGATTGTAAGAAGGTAGAATCATGTACAATACACTCATCAATCATAGCTTCTAATTTCAATCGTACTTGTCCTTGAACATTTGTGTAGTGTGGTAGACATGGACTTTATTCTTTATGGCTTGCATAATGCTCATAACTTACTTGTACAAGAGCTTCTTTGAAGTATTCCTAGTCATCATTGCAGGCTTTGGTAATCTCTTGAATTTTCTCCTTCAAATATGAACTCACTAACTTCTCAAATGATCCGATCATTAACTCTTCTAGTATCCCTCTTAACACTAGAATGGTAACCTAACAGGACATAAAAGTGTCCTTTCAGGGTTTTGGAAAAATTTTCCAAAACCATAGCAGATCCACTCATTTTGAAAAATCCTTTCATGAGCTTATAGTTCAATAACTACTACATATGGAAAAAATGAGAAACTTGTAATTTTTCTCATCCCTTGGTCACTACAAGCCTCCAAAGTTGATGGACCAGTGAATTTTGCCCAAAACAGCAATTTCTTACGGTTGATTGCATATAAATAAGAGTGGAGATTTTTGTAGGACATGAGATAAAATGCCCCGTTAACTTCAATGGGTTGGTGACCAAAACATATGGTTGCTTTTACCTCACTAACTTTTTTTTGGGCAACAAAAATAGGTACAAAAAAGTTGCATTTTTGCCATTCTGCGGACCTATCATCAAAGTTTCTATAGTCACGCTCAATACAGATACTATATACATGTTTTCTTAGTTCCCTTTGGGCCTCTGGATTCAAAAGGAGCCATGGAGCATGTCAAAAGGATAATTTATCTGTTACAATTGGAACCTGGGGGCAATGATAAAGTGCTTAATACAGAAAACATGAAAAAACTGGGTTTAGCATTATGACCTCTAGAAACCCATAGAAACTACTCAATATCTAGCCAACTTTGTAGTCTATGATTAGATCTGGTCACTACCTACAAAATACACACAATTGGCCTAAGAAATAGCAATATTGAGAAAGTTATACTTGCTACTCTAAAATGTATCTTATTCTTCAGCAATCAAAAAACTCAACCATCATCATATACTATGCTATATAGCATATTAGGTCCCCCAAAACTCAAGGAAGATTAGCTTTATCTTATACATTACACTTACACAATCAAAATTGAATTTGGATATCAAGAAAGCCACCAAAAAAATCATAAAAGTGCTAATTTTGGCTAAAAAACAGGATTATGCAATTCTTGTAAATTGGTCATAACTTTCAATTTTAACACTTAGCTCTCCCTACAAGCATCAAAACATGTTGAGAACTTTGAAGGCCTAACCTGTAGCCATCTAAACCTCACAAACATGAAGTTTAGAGTGGTATAGTTGCCAAAAATTGAAAAAAACGCCAAAAACAGGACCCGTTTTTTCACACAGTTTAGGTTCAAAAATGTTGTGCAAGAGTAAGGTTAATGGTAGGATCGATACTCAAAAAAAAATGCTGAGTTTTTTTCAGCTCATAAGGCAACTTTGTGGATATATATCACCTAGAAATTCATTTTCATACTCTTCAAATAATTCAAGCAAAATGGTCACTTAACACGACACAAAAGTGTCCAAGGACATAAAAGTGTCCTGTTACCATTCTAGTGTTAACTTGGTTTCCAACTCATACCACTCTAGGTAGCCCTCTGGATCATAACCATCAAAGACTCACCTCTCGTCATATACCGCATCTAAAGCTTCATCCATTTGATTCTTCTTCTTCATGACCTCCATTTCAAGCAGAACCAATTGAAACATCTTCAACAAATTTGGAATTGTTGACTTATCATCAAAACCATTTGCACTTAACTCTTCAATCAACCTCATCATCTGCTCTAAATTCTCCATCTTTATCTCCCACCCTAGCTCGGTTTCAGTTCAGGTTCACCAAGTTGTCGGGGGATATGTGTTTGAAATGTGAGCCAAGAAGGAGTCGGGCCTCTGGCTATGAGAGGTGTGAGAGAGAACAAGAAAAATAGATGCGTATGGCTTTGGCAATCATCATAATATTCAATTAATCAATTCAAGCTCTAAGTATATTTTAAATGATAGCCAAGGTGGGTTGTTAGCAGCACCGTCACTTGGGTCATCTAATAGGAGTTTAAGCTCCATTTACATGATTACGCGGGCTGTTAACAGCTCAAAAATCGATCAACATGATAAACAAGCTTGAGCTAATGATTATGATGAAGAACTCCTCTGTGTTGGTCTTTGTCATTTCCTCTTACTTATGATCCATGAGAGAGAGCGAGATCCTCTTGCTTGGTGGTATATTCCTCCTTCCTCTCTTGGTCGTCAAAAGTACTCCTTTCTCTCCCTTTTCCAAGAGCCTCTTCTTGCCTTCGTCATCAAATCCCTCTCAAGTACTTTCTTTGAGTCCTTCAACTCTTCGAGAGCTTTGAGAGCCTTCATTTTCTTGTCCAAACTCCTTCTCTTGTTTGCTTGTGCCTCCTCTCTCTATGAGAGAGAGAGAGAGAGTCGTGCCTTCCTTAAGCAAGCAAGAGAGCCCTTCTTCGTTCTCCCTTTGCCCTGCTCTTTTCTTGCCTCCTCTAACTCTCCCTTGTTTTATATGCTTCCATGAAAACCTACTCTATATTTAGTCTTCTTAAAAAAAAGTCCCCGTTTGCTTGTCACAGCAGCATGACAACCCCACTTGGTGATGTGGCAGGTCGGGGTGTTGAGCTGCACCAAATCTTGCCAGAGTGGTGCTGATGGTCCGTTTTCAAAACCATGACCATGAGAACCACACCCTAAGGAAGGGAAGGCTTGTTACCAAAAGAAGAAAAAAAAAAACAAAAAGAAAAGCTCTTTACCATTCACCATACCCCCCCCCCTCTAAGGTTAACCACTAGCGGGGCGCCGCCAGTTTGGCCACACATCTCTCCATTATCGCCAGAAGACGAATCCCTCTCTCTCCTACTGCTCGGCTCCGCCAATATTCTCTCTCTCTCCTACTCTGTTGCTGCATCACCTGGCCCGATAGGCCCGCATCGGTGCCTCTGTCGCACCCTCCGACGGGCTGCCACAGATGTTGTATATCCTCCCTATCTAGCCCCGGCGGGCCGCTATACCCCCACCCCCCACCTAGCCCTAACTCTAGCTCTCTCTCATTCTCTCCTTTAGGAGTGGCCCCGCGGGCCTTAGGACAAGCCACACTATCCCTCCCTCTATCTCTCTCACTCTCTCTCTCTCTATTCTCTACCCTCCTCCCTCCCTTATCACCTCGCCACCTCATCCCTTGCTCTCCTTCTCTCTTACTCCCATGGTGGTACCCCCCCCCCCGAATTTCGGCAGAGGCGGCCCCGCCTTCTCCCTCTCACGCCCGGTGGAGCCACACACACCACACATACCACTCCCCCCCCCCCCCCCCCCCCTCTCTCTCTCTCCTCGCCCTCGTCTGCAGACACACACCCCCGCTTTTGCGCTCTCTCTCTTATCCACACACACACACACACCGGCTCTCCACACCCTCTCCCCTCTACACAGAGCACCGGCCAACCCCATATCTCTCTCTCTCTTTTTCATTCTTAAGCCTATACAGGCGCTGTAAGCAGATGACACGCACTCTCTCTCTCTCTCTCCTCTCTCTCTCTCTCTCTCTCTCTCTCTCTCTCTCTCTCTCTCTCTCTCTCTCTCTCTCTCTCTCTCTCTCTCTCTCTCTCTCTCTCTCTCTCTCTCTCTCTCACACACACACACACACACACACACACACAGGCCCTTGCGGGCGCACTCACACAAACACACACACACAGCACACACACCCCCGCCTGTGCGTCGCCAAACAGAAAAAAAAAAATATATATATATATATATATATATATATATATATATATATATTACCCCCGTTCCCACACACGCTTGCACACACACATACATATACAAATACACTCACACATCCATACATACACACACACGTATATACGCACCACACATAAAATACCAAAAACCAAAAGAGTTCTACGACTACGACGACAACAAAAAAGAAGGAGGAACCCGAAGCACGAACAACAAAGGTGCCGAAGGCATGCCCCGGCCAACCCCAAAAACAAGTACGCGCTACACCGACGCACCAGCAAACCACCATTCGTCGGCATCACGCAACCACAACACTGTTTTCAGTAAACCGTAGGTTATCATCATCATTTTTTTAGTTTTCACCCAAGCCTTGTAAATTCCCAATTTGTAATTTCCCTCTCTGTAGGTGATGGTCACAAAGGCCCACCTAGAGATTTTCATTTTTAATAACCCCCAAGACAAAGCAAGGGTCAACCACACCGGGCCTACCGCCTTGTTTTGTCTCCCCAATTAGCTTACCCTAATCAAACCGGGATTACCCTAATCCAAGCAGCCAACACCTATAAAAGGGCACTAAAAGGCCACTATCGGGGGGGGCAGTTCATGAGAGGTCAACACTTGGTAGAGTTTTAGTGGGAAGAATTGACACTATTGGCACTAAGGGGAGGGGACTTGTGTGATGGTTTGTTGTGGGAATTGCACCATGTGAAGGGAGCTACGTCCACCTCTCAACTCCAATGGTCGATGCACACACACATACACGTTCTTGGTAGCAAGTTTCACAATCATCGAGTCATCTTTAGAGAACGCACCAAGTAGGTTCACCATCTCTTCTCCCTATCTCTCTATCACCACGGTGTGCCACCTCGCGGGAAGGAAGGTCATTGTAAATACTGCAAGAAATAATTCTCCCTCACACCCCCAAGGGTTTTCATCATTTGTCAATCTCTCTCTCTCTCTCTCTCTCTCTCTCTCTCTCTCTCTCTCTCTCTCTCTCTCTCTCTCTCTCTCTCTCTCTCTCTCTCTCTCTGTAGCAGCATTTCCGAAGTGAACAGGTTCAACAAAATTGATTCTCATCTCCTATTTTACATACAATGTCTTCCGGCACTCGCAAGGGTTCTTCTTCTTCAACAAGGTCCACAACCATTGTGGAAAATGATCCAAAATCTCCTAAGTGTGGAGATAGCAACACAACCACCCAACCAACGACATCGGAAACCATGATCATGGCATACTTGGTATCATTGCAAGAGACCGTAAACAAACAAGGCAAAGACTTACGAGCACTTGCAATGGAGAATGGCACACTAAGGGTACTTGTGGTTGAGAATGAGAATCTCAAGAGGACACTTGAGATGCAAACAACACGTTTGATGCAACTTGAAGAGGAATTCAAGGAATGTAAACGCTCTCTTGTGGACTTGAATGCTTTGAAGGAGCGGATGAGCAAAGTAGAGCATGACCATGTATTGAAAAAGGAGAAATTTGACACTATGAGCCGGGATGTATGCGACATGAAAAATGTATGCACAAACAAGTCTTGGGCTGATGTATGTGGTAGCAATGTGGTTTCTAATTCCTCACTCATGCAAGCTATGGTTCAAACAAAGAATGTTGAGAATGTAGATGTGGAGGAGTTGAAGGAACGGGAGCGACGTTCCAAGAACATTGTTATTCGTGGAATTCCCAAAGAGAAGTTAGAGACACCTCCTTCTCTTGCCATTGTTATTGAAGATTTCTTCAAAACCCACTTTGGCATGTCCGGAGTTATGGTCTACGGAGCACATAGAGTGGGGAAGCAAGGAGCTCCTCGCTCGGGAGAACGGCCAATTGTATGCACCATGCCGGATGAGACCAAGCGAAAGATTATCCTTGATAATAGTTGGATCTATTTGAGGAATACAAAATGTTTTGTATGTGAAGATCGCACTATTAAGCAACAAAATATGCGTCGCAAGGCATATGAGGAAAAGAATAATAAAAACAAGGAAATCTCTCATGAAGAAAATGTGCCCAAGGAGAAGGGAAGTCTCTCAAGCAAATAGGGATGCGTGACCTATGAGACCGAGTTACAATTGAAAATATGCTTTTGGAATTGTAATGGATACCCATGGAATGCGGGGGTTGGCATTGATGAACTAACAAGCAAAGCCGATGTTGTACTTCTTGTTGAAACTTGGGAGCATGATACACAAAGGATTAACGGCTTGGAGGATTACAATGTACATTCATTGATGTGGTCAAAGAATCTCAAGCAACGAAGAGGACAAGGAGGGTTAGCATGTATGGTTAAGAAAGGATTGGAAGATTTTGTATCAATTGTGAAAGATGACAAGTACAAACGTTATGTATGGCTGAAAATTATGACACCAAAAAGAGCACCCATTTTTGTAGCCGGTTGCTACATTCCTCATCATGATTCTCCCTTTTATGCTTGCATGGATAGAGATCAACCATTTTCTGATTTGGAAGAGGACATTGCTTATTTCAAAGGTGAAGGTGATGTTATTGTATTTGGGGATATGAATGCTCGCACAAAAACATTGCAACATGATACTCAACAATTTGATATGCCATACATTTCAAGGGAGTTGGAGGAAGTTCACTTGTATGATCGTACTTCAATGGATGAGAAAGAGCCGGATCACTATGGAAAGTTACTTTTACACATGTGTAATAGCACGGGTATGCTCATTGCCAATGGTGTATCTTTGTGGAGTGGAACCAATGGATTTACATGTAGAAGACATAATGGGGATAGTGTGATTGACTATATGCTACTCTCTGAATCCATCATGTATCGCATAAAGAGTTTTATGTTTGGTCAATGGACCCCGGAATCCGACCATCGCACCTTATGTATTGACCTTTCATGTGGAGAAGCAACTAAGCATGATAATCTCAGCCAAAGGAAAGAGAAGTTATCACTATGTATGGATTTCAAACGGGCACCAATGTACATTGAAATGGTTGAGCAAAAATTATGGATGACAAAGCTTCAATGTGATGCACCATTGGAAACTAAATGGGAAGCTTTCAAGAAAGCTATTTGTTCTTGTGCGGAAGAATGATTTGCCATAAAGCATCTCCATGGTATCAACAAAGATAGATCACGCAAAAGGTGGTTTGATAAAGAATGTCAAGATGCTCGAAAGTCCTTGATAAAGCTTGATGCAACTATGGACAAAGACAACTATCAAAGTCATTTGCATACATACAAGGCATTGATTCAAAAGAAGAGAAGAAGATGGGAAGTAAAGCAACAAGAATTTCAAATCCAAGAAAAGGCACATGCATGTGGAAGATTTTGGAGAAACTTGAGAGGCAAGCGGGTTGAGAATTTTGGTAACTTGAGTCTAGTGGATATGTACACACATTGTAGGCAATTATATGAGCAAGAAAATACTGAAAAAATGCCATTTTATGGTTCACTCCCATGTATGCCGTCTTTTTTTACTATTGAGGATGTATGCGGTGGGCTTGAAAAGTTGGCCACTCGCAAAGCGGGAGATCTTCAAGGTATCAAGCCGGAGATGATCAAATGGACGGGAGATTTTACCCATGAGTGGATGTGTGATATGTTCAACCTTGCACTTCAACATGGTATGCCTTATGATTGGAGTACTAATTGGGTTAAGCCTTTGCATAAAGGAGGGGATGTAAAGAATGTAAGCAACTACCGGACTATAATGATTGGGTCTCTTATGGCAAAGTTATTTGGGTGCATAATGGAGATGAAATTGAGTGATTGGGCTGAAGAGAATGACAAGCGTGCAAAGGGACAAGCGGGTTTTCGTCGATGCCATAGCACCATTGATCATCTTGTCACTCTTCGTGTTCTCATGGAGGAAAGTCGGTTGAAAGGCAAGCGATTGTATTGTTGTTTTGTGGACTTTAAGAAAGCCTTTGATATGATTCCACGTAACAATTTGTGGAGAAGGATGGAAGAACTCCAAGTGCCAAGTGAGTTTATGCTTGCGGTTTCTCGAATCTATGAGAAGGTGATTTGTCAATTGCGCATGGGAAGAGAAATTTCAGAAATTTTTGTAAGCAATATTGGGGTTAAACAAGGATGTCCATTGTCACCAACTCTCTTTGGTCTATGCATCGATCAATTGGAACAAATGGTACTTGACTTTATGCAAGAAGAAGGCATTGAAGAGGTCACTATTTGCAATGCGGTAATCATGCTTTTGTTGTATGCGGATGATGTAGTGCTTCTAGCACACACTTTAGAAGATGCACAAAAGCTTATGGTTGTCCTTGAGAACTTTTGCTTGCATAGTGGGCTGATTGTAAATGAATCCAAAACAAAGGTTATGCTTGTGAAAACCAACCATAAGGAGAAGCCATGCATTGTGTACAACAACGAGACACTTGAAGTTGTTGAGAGCTTTAAGTACCTTGGCCTTGAGGTTCCATCCAATCACAAGTGGCATGAATGTGCTATGCGTCGTTTGGAAGCGGGAAAGAGAGCATATTATGCATTTGAGAACATGTGTAATGTGGGAAACATCAAGTGTTGGGTTCTCAAGAAGAATCTTTTTGATGCATTGGTGACACCGGTTCTTCTTTATGGAGTTGAAGTGTGGGGTGGGAGCATCTCAAAGTCTACTTGGAAAGAGTTTGAGAATGTCCAAAAGCGTTTTCTTACAAACTTTCTCCAAGTTAAGACACAAACACCATATATGCTCCTACTTCTTGAGTCGGGATCTCTTCCAATTGAGGTCATGGGCATGGAAAGGGTTGTGGAGTACATGATAAAGATGCGTCAAAACCCCTCACATCGACTTCCTACAATTGCATGGGAAGCAAGCAAAAAAGTTCAAAAGACGCATAAAAGCAAGATCTTGAGCACGGGATGGATGCAAGACATAAAGAAGTGGTTTGGGAGATGGGATGCATTACACTTGCTACATGATGCTTCAATTGACTCTCAAGTGAATGAAGCTTTTCTACAACGCCAATGTATTGCGGCTTGGGAGAAATCCGGTGGGTCACGCTTCATACATTACACCACCTATATTGCCCCCAACTACAAAACCATGTTCTTCGCTGAGAGAGGAAACCGTACTCACACTTACATGCTTGAGCCTATTCCCTTGTCCGCGATACGCACTATCGCAGCAATTCGGCTTAGCTCCCATTTCCTTCGATGCGAGATAGGGCGTTGGGGCAATGGAGAAGAGTCAAATCGACTGTGCACATTATGCTCACTGCAAGTTCGAGAGTCTGAGTACCACACACTACTAGAGTGCTCAGCTTTTGATCACATCCGAACTTGCTTCTCTCACATTTTCAGCCATAACTTAGACCTACACACTTTCCTCTCCCAGCCAAAGTGTGGGCTCTCCATTGCGACTCTCATCACTACAATTTTGGAGCATCGAGAGTCACTCATCAGCCGTACACATACTACATCACATGTAACTTTGGTCCCATAGGTCATATTTGACCTCCGAGGACGATAATAAAATCTCTCTCTCTCTCTCTCTCTCTCTCTCTCTCTCTCTCTCTCTCTCTCTCTCTCTCTCTCTCTCTCTCTCTCTCTCTCTCTCTCTCTCTCTCTCTCTCTCTCTCTCTCTCTCTCTCTTTGTGTGTGTGTGTGTGTGTAAGTTTGCGGTGTTCACATCACCGTGGTCTGTGTCCTAGCAGCACAAAGCTAGGCGGTGCCCCCCTTTCAAACCAATGGACTGCCAGGTCCCAGTCCATCCGCCCAACCTCCCTTTAATAGGCTCCTAGCCACTTTCGAACCCCTTCCCACTGGCAGCCGGCCCTTGGCCGAGTCCGTGACCCCTTGGTTGGCCCTTGGCCTGACATTACTCCCCCCTTGGAGAAGCGTTTTCGTCCTCGAAAACAAAAGTAGGGAATTTCTTCTTAAGAACACTAATGTTTTCCCAAGTGGCACCCTCTTCAGGGTGATCTTTCCACTTGACTAAAGCTTGACTACGTACATGATGACGAGTACGGAGTTCATGAAAATCTAAAATGCGTTTAGGTTCATGCGGTGGAATGGGAGGTTCAGTGAAATCAACCAATATCTGCTGGCCGATAACATTGTCGTCCCCATGCAAGCGTTTACGTAAACGACTTACATGAAATACCGGATGGACACGAGAGTGCGCAGGTAACTCAAGTTTGTAGGCCCTATCTCCAACTCGCTTGAGTATCTGGAATGGCCCACAATAACGTGGAGATAATTTGGGTGTAGGCCTAGTCTTCAGACTTTCTAAATGCTCTGGCACACGCAAAAATACATCTTCCCCTTCCGTGAAGGTAACTTGCCGACGTTTTTCATCAGCATATTTCTTATACCGATCCTGTGCTTGTCGAACATTTTGATGAGCAAGTCTCAGCATTTCCATATGATCTTGGAGGAACTCCTTGACCTGTTGGAGCTGCTCAGTTGCCAACCCCACCGTCACTGGTGATCTAGGTTGAAAACCATACATAAGCATGAATGGACTAAAACCAGTTGTAACATGCTTAGCACTATTATATGCAAACTCAAGAATAGGAAGATAATCTTCCCAATCGGATTGCTTCTTGCTAACGTATGCTCGTAGCATATCCTCTAGCACTTGGTTGACTCGTTCAGTCTGACCATCTTTTTCAGGGTGATCAGCCGTACTTAAATTAAGTTGTGTACCCAATCGTTTAAAAACAGCCCTCCAAAAATGACTGTTAAACTTGGGATCACGATCACTCACAATGTTACTTGGCAATCCGTACAACCTGTAAAGATTGTCCACAAATAGCTTAGCTAATTCTGGAGTCTTAATGGTTGACTTGGTTGGAATAAACCGACAAAGTTTAGTCAACCGGTCTACGACCACCCATTCGAGTCATGTCCTCGAATAGTGGTTGGTAAACCCACAATAAAATCCATGGAGATACTTTCCCATTTACCATTGGGAATCTCTAAAGTATGTAAGAGTCCTCCTGCTTTCAGGCGCTCTTCTTTATTAACTTGACATTTTTGGCAATGCAAGACATAGTCTTGAACATACCCATGCAAACCTGGCCAGTAAAACTGTCGTCTTACGAGTGCATAAGTTTTCTTAACTCCTGGGTGCCCTGCACTTGGACTATCGTGACATTCATAAAGAATTTGGCGCCGAATGTCCGCGTCCATCGGTATACACACTCTCCCCTTGTGGAGTAGGTACCTATCATCTATGGAAAAATTCTTCCATCTCTGTAGTTCATCACTCGAAAGTGGAGAACTGGGTGTGGAGGAAACAAAACCACTACCAACATTGGAGTGAGAAGGATCCCTCTTTCTAACATAGCTCCACACCTTGGAGTATGCAGTATCATGCCCGCACTTACCTTTGAGAGATTCCAAAAACTCACTCCTCAATTCCGTGAAAAGGAGAGAGTTGATCTCTGGCATTCGGCTGAGAGCATCAGCCACTACATTGTACCGCCCTTTGCGATAATGTAGCTTGGCATCATACTCCTGAAGAATCTCAGCCCACCTGGCTTTGTGACCCTTCAAATCACTTTGTTGTGTAAACCACTTGATGCTTTCATGGTCAAACACAATCTCGAACTGTGCACCATACAAATAATGTCGCGGTGTCTTTAAATCAGACACTATTGCATAGAGCTCTCGTTCGTAAGCAAAGTAATTCTGTTGTGCTGAATCCAGCTTCTTGCTTTCAAATGCAATTGGCCTTCCCTCCTGCAGAAGGACTGGTCCAATCGCACGATTACTAGCATCCGTTTCTAAAACGAATGGCTTTAAGGGATTGACAATAGCCAAAACAGGAGCTCTGGCTAATGTGTCCTTAAGTTTGTCAAAGCTTTGTTGTTGTGCTAATCCCCACTGAAATGTCTTGCCCTTGGCTTTCAGTTGATATGTCATGGGAACAACAATATGGGCATAGTTTTTAACGAATCGACGATAAAAACCTGCAAAACCCAAAAAAATCTGGACCTCTTCCAAATTTTTGGGAGAGGGCCACCTCCGAATGGCATCCACCTTGGATTGATCCATGTGTAACCCTGCAGCCGAAATAACATGCCCCAAGTAGTGAATTTCCTCCTTGAGGAAATCACATTTGGATTCCTTGGCATATAACTGATTTTCGCGTAACAAATGAAACACTTGTTTCAAATGTGCTAAATGCTCTTCCTCAGAGGCACTATATACAAGAATGTCATCGAGGAAAACGATAACAAACTTTTCCAAGTATGGTCTCAAGACACTATCCATGAGTATCATGAACGTAGCTGGAGCATTGGTTAACCCAAAGGGCATCACCAAAAACTCATAATGTCCAAACCTTGTTCGGAACGCTGTTTTGGGTATATCTGCAAGCCTGATGCGTACTTGATGATACCCAGATCTTAAATCAATCTTTGAAAATATACGAGCGTGGGTGAGCTTATCAAACAGCTCATCTACTCGTGGCAATGGGTACTTGTTCTTAATAGTAACCGCATTTAATCCACGGTAATCTACGCACATGCGCATACTACCGTCCTTTTTCTTCACCAAAAGAATGGGAGAGACCCATGGTGAAGAACTTGGTTGAATAAACCCTCTACTGAGATAGTCAACAAGCTGACGTTCCACCTCAGCAGCCTCAAAATGACTCATTCTGTAAGGCGGTTTACTCACTGGCTTACTGCCTGCAACCACGTCTATGCCATGTTGCACAGAACGTGTCGGCGGTAGTCCTGGTGGTAAATCATCTAGGAAAACATCCTTGAATTCCCTTAAAAGTTCCTTTAATTCATTAGCAACATTTGCTTGTTTTGAATTAGTAGGCATAGTTGGAAGAGGAGGGAGAGAAGAATGCGGCGTTGAGGAAGTTTCATCATTAAAAACATCATCCACATTGGAAATAAAATGGCATAGTGAGTAACACAAAAAGATTTCTTCTATTGTATCATCAGAAGCGAGCTTCATAAGCTCAGCTGTACAAATAAGTGGTGAGGAAGGTACATCCTTCTCCCCCAACAACAGCACGTGCACACCATTGGATTCGAACATTAGACTATTATGCTCATAGCTACGTCTAAGTGATGATCCTAAACTATGCAACCATTCACGACTCAGAACCACATCCGCCCTCTCCATATTCATGACTTGGAAATCCAAAGAGGTACGGTATCCTTGAATTTCCAGAGGTACATCTTTAACCTGAGTTTCCCATATCTCAGCATCATGGCCGTTAATCATTGCTACCTTGTAGCAATGGGAACTCGGGGTTTGGGGCGATTTGAGTCGTTTCACCAATTTATAATTGATGAAATTGTACGACGCACCATCGTCTACCAAGATTTGCACCCTCTGCCCTTGGATAGAGCCATGCATACGCACCAACTCATGTGGTCCGAAAGTCTACTGCCACATGGAGGCCGTGATACAGCACTCATGCACTGCCTTGGTGTGTGTTACTTCCACATTAGCAAACTGGGAAGAGGATTCAAGAGGTAAAAGTTGCACCATGTGCACTGCTTTTTCCTTCCCCTTGTCTTGAGCAGCAGATTTCCCCTTGGGACAATCCTTTTTGCTATGTCCAGTTCCCAAACATTTAAAGCACAACTTTTCTTTTTTGGCTTTCTCAAACTCTTCCGTTGAGAGAGGACCTCGTGACCCCTTGGGCTTTTTGGAGTTCTCTGATGCAGCAGATGCAAATTTTCTTTTATGATGCACATGTTGTGGATGTCTTGAAACAGGTGTAGTGTCATGCACATGCGAACTATGCAATGCCCGATCATCAGGATCATCATGGATGTGAGCTTGCACTATTGCGTCCTCAAGTGTTTGTGGATCCTGGGTTTTAACGTGCTTCTTAAGCTCGGGTTTTAACCCACGGATGAACCCACGTACCTGTTGAAAGGTGTCCATCCCTTCCAGCTTGAGGATCACATCCCGATAATGGGAAATATATTCCAATAATGTTTTATGCTGGCGCATAGAACATTCATCCCAGGAGGTCCAATTTCTATCCTTCTCATTAGTAGGTAGAAATTCCTTCCTGAAGACAGTCTCAAAAGCTACCCAAGTCTGTGGTAGGATGCCCTTCTCCTTGAGAGACATCCACCATTTGTAGGCCTTGCCGTCCAAAGTCAGACTTGTCTGCAGCGCCTTGGCTGCATCCGGGGTACGTCGAAGGTCATGAATACCATCCCACTTGCTGAGAAAAATATTCACGGTGTCCTTGTTTCGCTCACGCTCTTCTCCCCGAAAAATTGGTGGCTTTGTATTTTTCAACAAATCGTCCACCTCTTTTTGGGTCAGAGAGTGCAGCGGTCCCGGAGGACGGCCTTGCCCGGCACCCGGCCCTTGGCCTGGTGTGGAGCCGTGCTCCTGATTTTACTGACCAGCAGGACCCGTGGCCTGCTGCCGCATATGCAACCTAATCAAATCGGATAATGCTGTGACATTCTGATTTAATTGTGCAAAATTCGTTTCAAGCACAGCCATGCGTGTTTGCAATGCACGGAAATCTTACATGTCCAGCAACTCATACGCATCGTCTGTCGCCGTTGTGGCACGATTATCCTCCGTGAGAGGAACCGTCCGCATGGCATCGACAGACGAAACGTGTGCAGACTGCTCAAAATCAAATGCATGATGCATATCTATGTCCGAATCCATGCTGTGGACGTACTGTGCGAGAAACGAGAGGAGAATACCTGAATTCCAACGAGCTCGTAGCAGGTTGTGATAATTAACCGTAGAATTACACCTTTGATGGGAAATAACGTTGAATTCGAAAGCGAACTTCAATCCAAAACGAAGAGTAGCTTAATTTGCAGGCGCGTCCGATGCGGCTTGCATCGTATGCAACCACCAAATCGGTTGAAACTGGGTGACCAAATTGCAGTTTGTCAAAGCTTCAAATGCCAAGCTGCAGCAATTTTCAGACTGCTGAATTTGCACGAAGCAAGAATAATGGTGCTTGATTGTACCAAGCAAAACGGAGAGCCGAAGAAAGTATCAAAGAGAACGTAGTTGAGGTTTTCCGATGCTTTTCACCCCAACTGCGTGGGAGCCTCCCTTTGGCAAGGCCACTAAGTGTGGCTAGGGCTTTTTTTTTAAAAAAAATTGTCAAAAATTCTCTGCAACAGAGCCGTCGACTAGCGCATGGCAAAGATGATGATGGAGCTCGCTATGCAGCAGTTCTTTGAGGGCGGGCCAAGCACGAAAAGTCCATGCTTTTGCCTTGCGCTCCAACTGAGCCTAACCCCAGCCAATTTGGTGCAGGTCGAAACACGCCTCGTCCTCGACTTAGAGATTCTGCACGCACTCAGCCCGACCTTCTTCTTCCTCCTCAATTTTTTGTTGCATGCAACATGCATCCCCAAAAAAGCAAGACGTGCCTAAGTTCTATCTTTAGCTCTGATACCAATGGACTGCCAGGTCCCGGTCCATCCGCCCAACCTCCCTTTAATAGGCTCCTAGCCACTTTCGGACCCCTTCCCACTGGCAGCCGGCCCTTGGCTCAGTCCGTGACCCCTTGGTTGGCCCTTGGCCTGACACCCCCGTTCGCTTTACCATGACTGGCTCGAGGCGTGCCATTGGCTCCTCGCATTTTAGAGTCCGTCAGGGTCGGGTGTCGCTTTTCTCCCGTCATTTGGTTCCCCCACTGAGGAGAGCCTCTAAGAAACCTTCAGTTTACAATGCTGAAAGTGACGAACACCATCAATCATGGACGAATGGCTGAAGGAATTCTATAACTGGAGGACGGAAGAGGAGGAGACTAAGGAGGCACTAGCCGCCTTCATTGAAGTACTACTGCCAGGCTGTAGTGTCGTGAGTATTCAAGAGGTAAGATCCCCATCTCGTGTTGCTCGTTCTAACCACAAATTGAGAGCATCAAGTGGGAGGCCTATGAAGTGTCATCACTGCTGTCAACCACAGCATTCTGTCAATGAGTGCCGACAAACGAAGTGAAGAAATAATGTTGAGTTTTGCTTTTGAAAAAAACTGCGGCACTCTCACGAGAGTCAGATTTTCTGTAGCACCAAGTGTTTTCCCTCTAATGCTTCAAGAGGAGTCGTCAACTACATCAACCACAAATTCTAAGTCCGAAAGCCTGAAGCATTTGGTGGACGCAAGTGGGCCTACACTCTCTCTAGGCCTGGAGAGTTCAAATGAAGTTCTAACACCCAAGCACCGTTGCCACATGCAGAATGGAAAGCCAATTGAGGTAGACTCTTCTCACCCTGTCTGTTTTGAACCTAATGTGGAGGATTGTGCGGCCTACTACAAGAGGTAGAAGCATGTGGTGAAGGTGTCACCTCGTCAACACCTGAGGTACGCAACCCTAGTGGTCATGATCCTTGCCCTACACCTGACATGGATAATAACAATAGGGCATAAGTATTTCCTTTCCGTTTCATGCAACACATGCATGTAAACGTGTATACTGATAGGAAGATATTCTACCAGCAAAAGATTGTTTTCTTATTCGGAGCCGAGATGCTTGATGAAATCCTGAGATCTCCACGTCCCATCATCTTGACTCTCTTGGACTACTACCACTCGTTTGATGTAAGTATCTTTATTTTGTTCTAGCTTTGTGATCCATTCTCTATCTTGTTTTAATCTATCCATTCAACTCTGTAAAAAGCCGCTATGAGCTGCTACTATTGTTAGTATTATAAAAAAAAAGTTTGTAATTCCCTAAGTCACTACCATGGCAAGTGTTTCTTTCCCCACGTTCAGTGGAAAGAAGGAAGAAGATCTCACCACCGACTTTTTGGATGATTTCAACATTGCTTGTGTCGTTTCCAACAAAGATGATGATGCTTTACAACTTCGAATTTTTCCTCTACTGATGAAGGTAGAGGCCAAGTCCTGGTATAATGCATTACCCCAGGCTACCAAGAATGCATGGGATGTGTTAAGGGCTGCCTTTGTAAAGAGGTTTGGTGGGGGCACAACCTCTGAGAAGCTATGGCAACTACTGATGGAATTGAAGCAGGGGAATCTGCTAGAGTATGCCACCTACGAGTCCAAATTTGTGGACTTATGGGAGATATGGGTTGCCTCACTGGAGGAAGGCGAAGGAGCGCCTAATTTCCTAAAGAAGGACCGTTTCATTGCTAGCCTGTGGTCGCCGCTTAGAGAGAAGATAAAGGGAAGGTTTCCTACAACATATGAGTTGGCAGTAGAAGTAGCCCACCTTAAAGACAAGAAGCTGCGCATGCAAGCAAGAGTAAACGAGTCAGAGGAAACAAGCTCGGTCCGACCAACCCTAGTGACTGCAACAACCAATCATAGAGCCCAACCGCAAGAGGCATCAGAGGAGCAGCAAAACCTGTTGAGTCGCATCACTACCCAACTAGAGAGTTTATCTGTGCATTTGGTGCAGCAAGGGCATGCACTTGTCAGAAATCTAGAACAAGGAAGAGGACAACAAAAGGAGAACCAAGAGTACCATGGTATGTACTACTACCCACACCCAAGGAGGCATAATTTCAATAGAGGGGGGAGACAGAATCAGATCTCTCCGCCAAGGGCAAGACCACCACCACCCAAGCAACCAATCTCACATGTTCAAGTCCCACCACCAGTCGTGCAACCATAGCTAGCCCCACCAGTTCAATTCCTACAGCTGTCGATGCAACCACCACCACAATCACCACTTACACTCGTCTTACGCCCACCGCCAATTGGTACCAGCACACCAAGTATCATTGGTCTTGCAGAAGAGGTCAAGATGAAGGTAACAAAAGAAAGATCAAGCGAGAAGTTTGTTCAAAGGACTGAAGCAGTGGAACAAGAGGTTAAAGAATCAAAAGATGATACCCCAGTGGGGGAGGTAAGTCAAGAAAATTGTGTTTAAAATGTGAGTACATCTTTAACCCTGGATGAAATAGGCACCAAAGCGATCAGTCGACAGCATTGGGCAGTAAAGGTAATAAGGTGTAGGGTGTTGTTCAGGCCTCATCAGAGTAAGAGGATTGCAAAGAGCATGGAAGATACAAGAGAAGAGGAAGACCAGCCTGCTAGCAAGGCTTTGCAGAAGATGGACAATATATCAAGAAAAGAGGAGGGCTTTGAAAACAAAAGCCTATGCACCAGCATGGACCACCTGAAAGGTGTTATAAATTTGGAGATTGGTAATGCCTCCAGCTTATGTAAGGATGTTCAGATTAAGTTTGATGATCAATATGTTGCCAACCTTTTAAGAATGTTCCAGACTCCTCCACAACACAGCATTGTGTTTGCATGGGATGCATGAGACCTATGGCTATGGTTAGCTGCTATAACAATATAGAGGTAAGATCATCATTGGAGATAAGAGTTAAGGAGAAAATGGATAGACAAAAGGCTGATAAGGTGAGCAAGAATGAAGGCCTCATTCCCATTTTTGGTGCAATTAAAAAATTTTATAAAAACAGTGTATCCTCTCTATGGAGAGAGATAAGTGGGTTACGCTGGTATTTAAGCCGCAAGGTAGGTGGCTTACTACTATCAGCATCAGAAAAAGACAGCTGACATGTTTGAGCACACCCAAAAGAAGCATGATACATGATATGCTTGCAGGTTTTTTCAATCATAGCAGTAAGCAAGATTCTGAAGACAACTGCAGCACGCCACACCAACAAGGCGGCCATATATGGTGGATTCTTGGCACACTCTTGGGAATCATAATTTTCAGTTCTCTCTTTGCAAGAGCCAAGATGCTCATTTCCCCTCTCGCTCTACTGGTGGTTACAAATTTGGTCCTATTTGGCATGCAAATTTTATTATTCGGACACTGCAAATAATGATCCTATTTTTCACTTGGGATCCAAGAGGACACTGGCACAAAGTCCTAGAAGCCATGGGCTTCCCGTCTAATCAACCGACACTATTCCAAGGAACAGGCTATCACCCAGACCTATTGCAGATTCATGAATATCCTAGAACTCTCACCAATGGCCAAATGGAATGGCTAGTTCAGAAGGCAACTCGATATCGGCTTCTACAACTCAGCAGAAGAAGAATCGGAGTCACGGCTAGAGCATGAATCACTCTAGCCAGATGGGAGGGCTAATGATGGTCAATTTTCAAAACCGTGACCGTGAGAACCACACCCTAAGGAAGGGTAGGCTTGTTACCAAAAGAAGAAAAAAAAAACAAAAAAAAAAAACAAAAAGAAATGCTCTTTACCTTTCACCATCACCTATACCCCCCCCCCCTCTTAAGGTTACCAACTCTAGGCGGCGGCGCCGCCAGTTTGGCCACAAATCTCTCCCTTTATCGCCAGAAGAAGATCGAACACCCTATCTCTCACTCTTTTCCCGACTCCGCAAATATCTCTCTCTCTCTCCTACTCTGCCATGCATCAACCATCCCGATAGGCGCATTGGTGCCTCTGTCACACCCTATGGTGGGCCGCCACCCCCGCCCCCGTTAAGGCACAGCCGCCAGCCACAGATCTTTTATCCCAATCTCTCTCTTTCCAATATTCTCCCTCTCTCTCTCTCTGCTTGTCCACAACCCAGCCCCGGAGGGCCCGCTTCTCTACTATCCCCCCCCGCCCCAGATTCCCCTCTACTCTCCTTCTCCTCTTACCCCTCCCTCTCCCCGCTGTACCCCCACCCGCCCCCCCCCCAACCCCCCCCCCCCCCCCCCCCCCCCCCCTCTTCGTCCACACTGCTTTCGACTTTACTATTACCCCCCCTGTTTTCTTCCTGGTGGACCACTGGCCTAATATTCCCCCCCCCACCCCCCCCCCCCCCCCCCCCCCACCTAGCTCTAGCTCTAGCTCTCTCTCATTCTCTCCTTTAGGAGCGGCTCCGCGGGCCTTAGGGCAAGCCACACTCTCCTCCCTCTATCTCTCTCACTCTCTCTCTCTATTCTCTACCCTCCTCCCTCCCTTATCACCTCGCCACCTCACCCCTTGCTCTCCCTCTCTCTTACTCCCATGGTGGGACCCCCCCCCCCCCATTCTCTTAACTCACCCCCTCCCTCCCTCTTTGTCTCCCGTTGACTATGCCCCATCCCCCCCCCCCCCCTTTCGAGTTTCGGCAGCAGGCGGCCCCGCCTTCTCCCTCTCACGCACGCACCCTAGCCCCTGCCCTCGCGGGCGCTTGGAGCAACACACACCACCACCCCTCTCTCTCTCCACCCCTCTCCCTCTCTCCCGGTGCTCGTCTGCAGACACACACCCCTGCCTCTGTGCTCTCTCTCTTATCCACACACACACACACACACACACCCTCTACCTCACCACCTCACCCCGTCTCCCTCTCCCTCTCGCGCTCTACAACACAGAACCGGCCGACCCCATATCTCTCTCTCTGTTTCGTTCTTAAGCCTGTACAGGCACCGTAAGCAGATGACACGCACTCTCTCTCTATCACACACACACACAGGCCCTCGTGGGCGCTCTCACACAAACACACACACACACACACACACACACTCATTCACACACACACACCACACACACACCCGCCTCTGCGTCGCCAAACAGAAAAAAAAACAACAAAAATAAAATATATATATTTATATATATACATAATATTACCCCCGCTCCCACACACGCTTGGGCACACACATACATATACGAATACACTCACACATACATATACAAATACACTCACACACCCATACATACACAACATGCATATACGCACCACACATAAAGTACAAAAAACCAAAAGAATTCTACGACTACAACGACAACGAAAAAGAAGGAGGAAGCCAAAGCACGCGCTGCCAAAAACAGAAAGAACAAAGGCGCCGAAGCCATGCCCCGGCCGACCCCAAAAAGACGTACGCGCTACACCAACACACCGGCAAACCACCATTCACCGGCATCACGCAACCACAACACCATTTTCAGTAAACCATAGGTTATCATCATCATTTTTTTAGTTTTCACCCAAGCCTTGTAAATTCCCAATTTGTAATTTGCCTCTCTCTAGGTGATGGTCACAAAGGCCCACCTAGAGATTTTCATATTTAATAACTCCCAAGACAAAGCAAGGGTCAACCACACTGGGCCTACCACCTTGCTTTGTCTCCCCAATTAGCTTACCCTAATCAAGTCGGGAGTACCCTAATCCAAGCAGCCAACACCTATAAAAGGGCACTAAGAGGTCACTATCGGGGGGGGCAGTTCATGAGAGGTCAGCACTTGGTAGAGTTTTAGTGGGAAGAACTGACACTGTTGGCACTACGGGAGGGGACTTGTGTGATGGTTTGTTGTGGGAATTGCACCATGTGAAGGAATCTACGTCCACCTCTCGACTCCAATGGTCAATGCACACACACATACACGTTCTTGGTAGCAAGTTTCACAATCATCGCGTCGTCTTTAGAGAACGCACCAAGTAGGTTCACTGTCTCTTCTCCCTATCTCTCTATCACCACGGTGTGCCACCTCGACGGAAGGAAGGTCATTGTAAATATTTTAAGAAATAATTCTCCCTCACACCCCCGAGGGTTTCATCATTTGTCAATCTGTGTGTGTGTGTGTGTGTGTGTGTGTGTGTGTGTGTGTGTGTGTGTGTGTGTGTGTGTGTGTGTGTGTGTGTGTGTGTAAGTTTGCGGTGTTCACATCACCATTGTCTGCGTCCTAGCCGCTCAAAGCTAGGTGGTGCCCCCCTTTCACTTTACCGTGACCGGCTCGAGGCGTGCCATCCGCTCCTGGCGTTTTAGAGGCCGTCGAGGATCGGGTGTTGCTTTGCTCTCGTCATGGCCAAAAATATGCGCGAGGAGACTCAGCGTGTTCCCCTTCAACCACACGCTCGTTTGAGCTCATCTCTAGCCACTACGAGCCCTTCTCCTTCCTTCCACACTGTCTCTCGCTGCCTTCTTTGCCATGGCCTTTGATTTCCCTTTTTCATTCACATTGAAGGGCAGCCACTACCCTTGGGCACCACATTTGGTATACATATCGGGCAAAGCATTGTTAAGAACAACATTCAATAGGCATTCCCTTCGCACTCGATGAAAATAGCCCAAAGCTCCTTTCCGCAGCCATATTGGGCATTCCTCGCAATCATTGCATCTCAGGAGACGATATTCCGGACATGAAGCTCTTCAAAACCTTATGTGCTTTCGTACAGCACCACATTTGGCATATAATTCACCCAAGGTATATCCTTGCAAACAATTGCATTGCATATCAATTAGCATTATAAGTTCAGATCAAAGCATTGCCAAGCACAGTGATGACAAAGATATAGACTAAAGTAGTGCCAAGTTTAAATCCTCTCGCATATATAATTATCAGTGCACCGTAGAAGAAGATAACGTTCTGAAACTTGATCGAAGTCAAAAATTCCATGTCTCCATGCAATAAAGGTTGCCCATAAAATGGTGTGCCTGCCACACTGCCCCTTCGAGAGCACTTGCCAACACAAGTGGGCTAAGAGTTTTTTCTTTATTTCTTGATCTCTCTAGATATGTTTGCATATCTGGACCAAGCCCTATGTATCTACTTGTCAGATATCCATGTTGCTTTGTGCATTGAATGTAAGCATTGATGACATCAGTGACACATGCATCATACAAAGAAATTTTTTTGCTACCCCCTTCTCCAGCAAGCCAAGATGCATGAATGGTCTCTGACAAATTGGTACTAGGAATTTGAGCTTTTTCCCAAGGACTCATAAATATTTGCAATCCACCAACAAAAAACTTTGAATCAGTGAAACAAAAAAATAGAGAAGGTTGTGGTGAGGCTCATGATTGAATCGTACTTCATTGTGTAAGCTACCCCAGTGAGATATCCTTGTCTCCCACCACTTGAACCATTTCTCTAGTGACTTGATATTCTCACTTGTAACATTATCTGCCCACCATCTTCTAATTGATTTTTCTTACTTCATTGCCAAACCCATTGTCCTTGAATTGCGCCAAGTCTCACACATGTCTTTGTGGACTCTAAACTTTTCTTTGGCTATATATCTCTTAGTATGTTTTTGTAAACTTTGCTTCCAATGGAAGAGACATGAACTTTCCCTTCCAATCATGACATTATTTGGTCCTTCATTGAAAACTGTATGCACGGCAGGCCAATTTGCTCCAGCCTCATCGGCCATAAAGCCTACAAAGTCTGTTGATGGATAACCTTCTTGAGCCAACACATTATTAAGAGATCTCCAAAACAAGACTTGTGTGTCTGTATCCTCCTCTTTGGTGTCACAAACCGCTTTATTCATCAATCCCTTCAAACTAAAAAAAAATGAATCTTAGCCACAACAAATTTGCAAATGTGCAATAACAAAATGCTACAACAGACAAAAAGACTACCTTGGATCATAGATAGAGCAGATATAGTTGCCCATCCATCTATTCTGTGTGTGTCATCAAAATGTACCCAAGTAGCACTCAAATCTCCATTTCCTCCTCGATGCATGCGATTGACAAGGTCTATACCATACCTTGGACTTTTTGTTGAAGATGTAGCACTTATCATTTGGCCCACCTTGCCCAAGGAAACGACTTCTATGAAAGTAAGAAAAGTGACATTTTTTCTTCAAAAGCATAATGTGGTCAAACCCATCCCCAACAATCAAGTCTTGTTGTCTTTTCTCATTAGCTACCATTATCTTAAATCTGTCAAAAACAAGTCAAAAATTAAAATAACCTTATAGTACTAAAAAATCTAAAAGTTAAATGTTTTACCTTTGATTCTGAACTAGTGGAATCATTTCTTCCAATATATTTGAAAGTTGTGACTCCCCCATTTTTAGTTCATATGAACCAACATGCAATAGCGTCAACCAATAATTGCTTGGCAAAAATCATCTGAGCTCTTCTTGGTCCGTTGCTTCTATCCACCTTCAAGACACTTGCAACCATCTTCCGTATTCTCTCTATTGTGGCTCTTGACATACCTTCTTGAACTTCATGCCAGTGATGACCTACGTGAATCACTATTCTTGGAAGCTTCAGATCTAAGGGGAAAATGTAGTACACTTTGCAAGAACAAGGACTCTCACAGAAAACAACTTTTTTGCAGTAATGACGTGATATGCAGGTTGTCGTCTTCACATAGAAGCCCTTTATTGACTTGCTTGTCTAGGAGACCATGAAAGAAGGTTACATTGAGCTTGATGTTGTTCAAATAATACGGACAAAGAGCTCTATGACAAACTAATGACCCCAAGAAATAACTAAGCCTAATTGTACAATTTATGGACATGTTAGTTTTATGTGGCCTAGTCCAAAGATGACCATCAAATTTTTGCTCCATCCTTTTACAACCTTCTTCAACGGGG